>NC_091994.1:57527747-57877766 GCF_044704955.1 Pristiophorus japonicus | reverse complement strand
TTCTCCGTTCTATGCTGGAAAAAAACAGAAGAGAACAAAATGTCAAACTGCTGCCTCAGCCGCCCACATATTGCCACTGCACGGTCTCTCTCTGATATTCTTCAGCTCTGTAATGCATTTCCTTCATGTGTTCTTTGCTTAAAAATTCACAAGAACACTTTGCCATTGAGAACTAGTTGGTTTATTAGCAAAATTCTGTTCCCAGGGGTGATGATGCACTCCAGTCCCTCCGGTGTCTACCTCTCGCGAACGTACCAGTGGACACCGCGTGCTCCATCTCCAGGGACACCCTGGCTCGGATGTAACTGCGGGAGAGAGGCAGGCAGTCGGGCTGAACGTCCCCCTCGACCGCCTGCTGCCTGGACCGGCTGATGGCACCCTTGGCCATGCCCAGGAGCAGTCCTACGAGGAGGCCCTCGGACCTACCCGCTCCCCTCCGCACAGGGCGCCCAAAGATAAGGAGTGTGGGACTGAAGTGCAACCAAAATTTAAGGAGTAGCCCCTTCAAATAATGGAAGAGGGGCTGCAGCCTCACACAATGTACGTAGACAGGGAACAAGGACTCCTCCAGACCGCAGAATTTGCAGACGGCCTGGGAGCCCATGAACCGACTTAAAAACCGATTGCACGGGACTGCCCCGTGCACCACCCTCCAGGCCAAGTCCCCAATAAATAAAGGGAGGACTCCCACGTAGAGAGCTCTCCATTGGGGACCCCCGTCTCCTCCGGATGGCAAGATGGTGCGCCATGGTGTGTCCGGACGGCAGACGAGGGTGGCAAAGTGGAGAGTGTGCAAGAGGGGATTCAACAGCTCTACAACTATTTTGTTGAAACTATAAATCAAGTGCCCCTTTGTTAAAGGGGCACTAAAACCAACAAATTAAACAAATTAAACTTTTAACTTTAAATGGCCAAATTAAAATGTGGTTGCTGGGAGCATACAGGTGCATACATTATAAGCTCCAGTGTGTGGCAGGCAATTAGCAGGAAGGCATGACCAGGGTGACAGATTTTCTGACCCACGTTCTCTGCAATGGCGGCATCCCCCTGGGTATACGGGAGTGCAATATCACGCCTTGCATTGGCTGAGGATTGTGGTATCAGCCATGCGTTCTGGGTAGCTTCCATCCTTGCTGTCCTCAACTCCTTCCCAACGATATTAAACGTGGCTTTCTTAAATAGGATCAGGTGGCTTGTACGTTTTGGGACCCTCCCCCACATTACAGTATGAGGAAGGAAGAAAGAAAGAAATTGCATTTCTATAGCGCCTTTCTCAATGTTCCAAAGCCATTTGCAGCCAATTGAAATATAATCACTGTTGTAATGAAGGAAATAGAACAACAATTTTCTCTCAGCAATGTCCCACAAACAGCAATGAGATAAAAGACCAGATAATCCTTTTTTTTTTACTGATATTGGTCGAGGGATAAATATTGACCAGGGCAGTGTGGAGAAGTCACATTGAATCTACAGCACAGAAACAGGCCATTCGGCCCTCCTGGTCCAGCTGGTGTTTATGCTCCACACGTGCTCAAGTCTCTGGAGTGGACCTGAACCCATGACTTTCTAACTGAGAGGCAAGAGTGTTTTTTTTTGGGCACTAAATCCATAAATTATTACAAGTGCCCCCATAAAAGGGGAGGGGGACACTAAAACCGGCAATTAAAACAAATTAAACTTTAAAACATATAAAATCAAATTAAAATTTTGTTGCCGGGGGTAACGATGCACTCCAGTCCCTCCAGCGCCCACCTTTCGCGGAAGGCCGCGAGCGTACCGGTGGACACCGCGTGCTCCATCTCCAGGGACATCCTGGCGCGGATGTACGCGCGGAAGAGAGGCAGGCAGTCGGGCTGAATGACCCCCTCGACCGCCCGCTGCCTGGACCGGCTGATGGCACCCTTGGCTGTGCCCAGGAGCAGTCCTACAAGGAGGCCCTCGGACCTACCCGCTCCCCTCCGCACAGGGTGCCCAAAGATCAGGGGCGTGGGACTGAAGTGCAACCAGAAATTGAGGCGCAGTCCCTTTAAATAATAAAACAGGGGCTGCAACCTCGAACATTCAATAAAAACATGGAACACGGACTCTTCCAGACCGCAGAAATTGCAGGCGGCCTGGGAGCCCGTGAACCGACTTAAAAATGTATTGCACGGGACTGCTCCGTGCACCACCCTCCAGGCCAAGTCCCCGATAAATAGAGGGAGGACTCCCGCGTAGAGTGCCCTCCATCAGGGACCCCCCGCCTTCTCCGGACGGCAAGATGGTACGCCATGGCGTGTCCGGACGGCAGGCGAGGATGGCAAAGTTGAGAGTGTGCAGGAGCAGCCCGTACAGGAAAACCCTCCGCGCAGAACTGAAAGGCACGGAGGGGATTTCCCCGAGGCGGCTCAAGTTGTGAACCTCCCGAGGGAGGTTCCGGGGTTTGGCGCCGATGAGGAATTCCGTCCGGACGGGGGTCAGTTCGGACGGGATCTCCCCACGTGCCTGACCGAGTAAGGGCCCAGAGCTGTTTTTAGCGACTCGATGGCATCGGCCGCGCGGCGGACGTCGGCCGAATTTAGGCACTGTGCCAGCATGTCTGGCGCCATCTAGCCCGCTCCTCCGCCATCGAGCAGGTCCCTGACCCTGGTCACCTCACCAGCCACAGCCCTCTCGTCCGACTGCCACCTGAAACCTCGGTCGTGGAGGTACGGATTCCCGAGCAGCGGCTCCTGCAGGACAGCCGCCACTCCAGCCGGTGGAGAGCTGTGCTTGGTGGAGAGAGGCAAGAGTGTTACCACTGAGCCATAGCTGACACCTGCACTTTGCAGGAACATTGCTGATTTACCAGCTGCACTGAGGGCCACGCACTATTTCAGGGGATTAAATGGCTGTGCAGCACAGTTAACAAGTGCTGGTCGTAATTATTGATTATTGATTATTGATCCTACCACTCCATTGAATGGTCCGTGGTCATATGGTGATAAGGCAGGCCAGGAGAACAACAAATCATGGGTTAATGAGGATCCTTAACAATGGAGGGTTAAGATTTTTGATCTTTCTAATTAACTAAACATACTGATACTAATTAAGTCCAATTAGGATAATTTGTGATCCCTTGTGGTTGACACGCTTGAAGATTTGGAAAACTTGGATTGTTAATTATGAGAGCTTTATCTTATTAATTTCACGGGATGTAGGCGTCGCTAGCAAGGCCGGCATTTATTGCCCCTTGAGAAGGTGGTGGTGAGTCACTGCCTTGAACCGCTGCAGTCCGTGTGGTGAAGGTGCTCCCATAGTGCTGTTGGGGAGGGAGTTCCAGGATTTTGACCCAGCGACGATGAAGGAACGGCTGATATATTTCCAAGTTACAATGGTGTGTGACTTGGAGGGGAACTTGGAGGTGATAGTGTTCCCATGTGCCTGCTGCCCTTGTCCTTCTAGGTGGTAGAGGTCACTGGGTTTGGGAGGTGCTGCCGAAGAAGCCTTGGTGAGTTGCTGCAGTGCATCTTGTAGATGGTGCACACTGCAGCCACGGTGCGCCGGTGGTGGAGGGAGTGAATGTTGAAGGTGGGGGATGGGCAATCAAGCGGGCTGCTTTCGCCTGGATGGTGTTGAACTTCTTGAGTGTTGTTGGAGCTGCACTCATCCAGGCAAGTGGAGAGTATTCCATCGCACTCCTGACTTGTGTCTTGTAGATGGTGGAAAGGCTTTGGGGAGTCAGGAGGTGAGACACTCGCCACAGAATACCCAGCCTCTGACTTGCTCTTGTAGCCACAGTATTTATGTGGCTGGTCCAGTGAAGTTTCTGGTCAATGGTGACCCCCAGGATGTTGATGGTGGGGGATTCGGCGATGTTAACGCCGTTGAATGTCAAGGGCGGCAGTTAGACTCTCTCTTTCTTCTCTTGTTGGAGATGGTTATTGTCTGGCACTTGTGTGGTGCGAATGTTACTTGCCACTTATCAGCCCAAGCCTGAATGTTGTCCAGGTCTTGCTGCATGTGGGCATGGACTGCTTCATTATCTGAGGAGTTGTGAATGGAACTGAACACTGTGCAGTCATCAGCGAACATCCCCACTTCTGACCTTATGATGGAGGGAAGGTTATTGATGAAGCAGCTGAAGATGGTTGGGCCGAGGACACTGCCCTGAGGAACTCCTGCAGCATTGCCCAGGTGTTGTGATGATTGGCCTCCAACATCTTCCTTTGTGCTGGGTATGACTCCAGCCAGTAATTTGAATAAAAGTGCATTGCCTCACTCATTATACTTCCTTTGCTGTCACTTTGCCCTGTTAATACTGTCGGAAAAATACAATCCCAGCCTTTATTTTTAACTGTCAGTGCAGATTATGTCAGTCTTTGAGGTAAAATTGCTCTCCGTGATGTGTGTTATGATTGTGATACTACTAATTTACCATATTGGTGATCCCACTTAAAGCAAGCGGGATAATGGTGCATTAAAATAGTGCTCAGAATTCAGTCGGACCATAGCTGCATTCATTATAAAGATCACTGAGTGGAACCGCCCTCTCTAGGGATAATGCTCACCTTCACCACACGTCAGTGACTTGACAATGCAGATCGCCTGCCCATTATGGGAGCCACCCCATTTTCATTTCAGTAAATAATGTTCGCACCATATACATGCCTTTCCCTTCTGTAAGAAAGACTTACATTTATATCGCGCCTTTCACGACCACCGGACATCTCCCTCTTTACAGCCAATGAAGTACTTTTGGAGTGCAGCCACTGTTGTAATGTGGGAAACGCGGCAGCCAATTTGCGCACAGCAAGCTCCCAAACACAGCAATGTGATAATGACCAGATAATCTGTTTTTGTTATGTTGATTGAGGGATAAATATCGGTCCCAGGACACTGAGGAGAATTCCCCCTGCTCGTCTTCGAAGTAGTGCCATGGGATCTCATACATCCACCTGAGAGTAGACGGGGCCTCAGTTTAACGTCTCATCCGAAAGGCGGCACCTCCAACAGTGCAGCACTCCCTCAGCATGACACTGGAGTGTCGGCCTAGATTTTTTTTATATGTGTAAGTCCCTGGAGTGGGACCTGAACCCTCAGAGGCGAGTGTGCTGCCCACTGAGCCAGAGCTGGTTTGGGGCTCGGGCCCTTGCTTGCCAGTGTAACAGCCATGGAAGGATTCATTCCTCATTCTTCCCCTTCCATCCGGTCTAGTCTGAGACCTTGGTCCATTCTGCCTATCACACTGTCTGCATTATGCCTCGGTCGTGCCAGTTTATAGGATATAATGAGGCGGGGGCGGGAATTTTGGCAGAGATCATTCTGTCAAGTTAATCAGATCCCTCATTGAACAGCTGCGTACTTCACTGTGACACTACAGTTAAGAGGTTATCACCGTACCTGCTGCTTCACGAACCGTGCTCGGCACGTACAGGTGGAATGTCTGTCCGCCGTTTCTGGGCAATGATCTGCTTTAGAGTGAAGTTCAACGGTGCAGTCAGAAGATCCAGTGAACCAATAAGGGTGGATAGAGGAGAGATTCCCAGTTACAAACTCATTTGTGGAACTGAGAATAAAATAAGCAGCAGAACAATTGCCACAAAGGTGACTTTGAGCGCTTGCCGCAAATAAAAACCAACAGAACTGCTGCAGAATGAAGTTGAGGAAGAGGAGGAGGACCAATGGATGGATTCCAGAGAGGTTAGGTGCTGCCCGAGGTGCTCTGCACCCACCCACTGGTACCCTTACACCCACGCCCATGGGAAGAACAATAATGCAGGAAGAGTCTCCAATTCCTCAGGAGAGCCATGACACACTCGATGGCACAAAGGCTTGAATAACCTCAGTGCTAAATGGTGCTTCAGTGGGACCCCAATCACAGCCTTGCAATGCTGTCAGAAGGCCTGCCAGAGTGATCACCAGCCAGCATAGTCAGCTTGGCTGCAGAAAGCGAGACATCTCATGCTATATCAGCAGCCACTCGCACCCCAACCTTCCAGAGGAAAACTGTTATCACTGGCTCCTAGTCAGATGCAGGGATGTGACGTTAGCTGACCCACTATTGGTCAGCTTCCCCCTCACACCTGCCCCACCACCTCCCAGGCATGCTGCAGTGCTGATCTGTGGGCTTGGTGCCATGCAGTGGCAAATGGGCACAGCCTCACCACCACCTCACGCAGCACCAACCATCAAGCAGGGCTCAGACGCTGGGCTGCTCCCACACTTCTCCTGCCTCCAGATTGGGTTTTCTTTCCATTTATTTTGGCTCTCATTCCCCAGCCCTTCAGTCTTGGCAAAGAGCAGCCAATGGGGCGAATTGCCTTGGAGCCATGAATAATAATGCAAATGAGATGTCCCCGTCAAATCACGGGCAATTAGCACGTTGACAGCCTAGCTACATTTGCATCAGATTTCCATCATTCAGAACTGAATCATAGAAGTGGATGAAAATTGATTTCCTTGTGTCTGGATCAGTCTAACATTCCAAGTTACCATTAAACCCGCTCATAACTTCTGTAGGTTCATCAGCGGAGCTCCAAACACCATTTTCTTGAAGAGAAATGTCAACTATTGCCTTCCTCGAGCAGCTGCTTCAAGCCGAGCCCTTGCTAACACGGCCTCTTGCCATGCCTGTGCATTTCCGAGGTGGGTGGGGTGGCTTGACCCATCCACCTCCACGGAGGTGTGTGGGGGACCTGACCCATCCA
The DNA here is from genome assembly GCF_044704955.1 of Pristiophorus japonicus. Classification (NCBI taxonomy): domain Eukaryota; kingdom Metazoa; phylum Chordata; class Chondrichthyes; family Pristiophoridae; genus Pristiophorus; species Pristiophorus japonicus. Next base: position 57,871,098 of record NC_091994.1, on the reverse strand, counting down.
CCTCCATGGCACGAACCTGGTATTGCAGTACTTCCAGGAACGGTGCAGTGGCTCTAGGCCTTTTGGCTAAGAGCATTGGCGCAGAGTGATCCTTGGCGTGTGCAAGGTGACCTCTGGCGTTTGTGATTTGACAAAGAATTGGAACGATTAGCTACGAATTTCAAAAAAAAAAAAAAAAAATTTCCTTTCCACGCCAGCTCCCACCAGAAGATGCCCTTGCTCGCTGATCCCAACAGCTCACTTTTTCCCCTCTATTCCAATCTCTTTGATCTCGGGGAAGACCTGTCTGTTCCAGTCTGTTTGATAATGATGACCAACACCACACGTGTTACCCCACTAACTCTGCTGAATTTCCAACTGAAGTCCAACATGGACTCTGGTATCTCGCCCATCGTCCTCAAGGACTGTCGAATTTCAAGCTCTCTCTTTGGTCTCTCTTGCTCTCAGTTGACTTTTTATTCTCTTGGAAATTTGGTCACGATCGGCCCATCTCTAAGAAAGGATTTCCCCTTTACCCTGCTAACGACTACTCACCTACATTGGCACTTTCTATAGTTATGGAAGCCGCAGCATTAAACCTGCTCCTGTATTCATGGCAAGACCCAATCCCTAATGACTGAATACTGCATCTTTATCCTTCGCCGTGTCTGTGCCCAGGTTGAACAACTGACCACAAATCATTGGCAAACTGCGCACTGGAGAATGTGTGGGACACCCACTATATTCACATATAACCTCTGAAGGCAGTAAATGACCAACGAATACAAGCAAACAACAACAACAACTTGTATTTATATAGCACCTTTAACATAGTAAAATGTCCCAAGGCGCTTCACAGCAGTGTTTTAAGACAAAACAGATAAATTTGACACCGAGCCACATAAGAAGAAATTAGGGCAGATGTCCAAAAGCTTGATCAAAGAGAGGGGTTTTAAGGAGCATCTTAAAAGAGAAGTAGCGAGGCACAGAGCTTTAGGCAGAGAGTTCCAGAGCTTGGGACCCAGGCTCAACTGATGGTGCAGCGATTATAATCAGTGAGGCTCAAGAGGGCAGAATTAGAGGAGCGCAGACCTCTCGGGAGTTTTATGAGGCTGAAGGAGATTACAGAGATAGGGAGGGGAGAGGCCATGGAGGGATTTGTAAACCAGGATGAGAATTTTGAAATCGAAGCGTTGCTTAACCGGGAGCCAATGTAGGTCGGCGAGCACAGGGGTGATGAGTGAGTGGGACTTGGTGCGAGTTAGGATACGGGCTGTCAAGTTTTGGATGATGTCAAGTTTACATAGGTTAGAATGTGGGAGGCCAGCCAGGAGTGTGTTGGAATAGTCAAGTCTGGAGGTAACAAAGGCATGGATGAGGGCTTCAGAAGATGAGCTGAGGCAGGGGCGGAGACGGGCGATGTTACGGAGGTGGAAATAGGCGGTTTTAGTTATGCTGCGGATATGAGGTCAGAAGCTCATCTCGGGGTCAGATATGACACCAAGTAGCTATTGCTACCTGGTCAGGTTAAGTGAGAGGTTAAAAAGCTGTACAGAAAGAAAGGATACACAGAAGAAACTAAGTCAGCACAAGACTCAAAAACAACTAGAATCTAGAAAAACACACATTGGGAAACAGAAATGTGCATTTCCATGACGTGCTGTTTACTCTCAAATTAGGCATCACCTCAAAATTGAGGCCTAATCTAAAATTGCCGGAATGATTTTCAGCGTGGTTGTCCCTTCGGTAATCTGGTTATCTTTTTATATCTCAGCTCTTTCCTGAATAGTTTGCTGCCCAACTACCACCGCTTTGCACAAAAAGTCAGAGCAGTGAAAACGTTGGCTTGTGAAGGTGAGCAAATGAGTTGCTGCATCACAGGCCTTGCGGTAAGGAAAGGATGCCCATACAAGTCTGTTATTTTTCGCCTCTCCCAGGAGATCACATGGCTCCGGTTGGGGTGGAGTGTAGAATGTTTCAGTATAAGGGGTGTCGCACTTGTGTGGGGCGGACTGGTTGGGCTGGGTGCTCTTTGCCTTTCCGCCAATGTTCATTGTTCGTAGGTTTATATGTAACCTTCAGGGCTGCTGACCGAGGGCCGTGCGGCTCTTTGTCAGTCGGCGCAGACACGATGGGCCGGAATGGCCTCCTTCTGCGCTGTAAATTTCTATGTTTCTAAGTCTGCTACTGGTACAGGCCAGATCTGCAGTCTGGGTCTTGAGCGCCCTCACAGGAGGAATTAGCATGTACTCATCACAACAAAGCTCACACTTGTGCTCAAAGATAGTAAATGCTTATGTAGTATTGTAAAACAGGCTATGGGGGGAAATGTAATTCGTTATGATTTGCATCTTGCATCCTGTTGTAGGGAACATATTGGACATAAATAAAAAATTCTCATCTGCCTGCATGAATTCTTAATGTGTTTGTAAGGATTACAACTACTGATTCTATCTACTGTAAATTTACATATTTGATCTTGTCTTTCACAGGGATTCAATTCAATGGTAACCAGGTAAGTGTCAATAACATTAACATAACTCATTTAAATTCATCCAAATATTTCGCAGACAAAACCTGTTTATAACACAAAAACAAAATACTGCAGGTGCTGGAATCTGAAATAAAGAACAGAAAATGCTGGAAATCTCAGCGGGTCAGGCAGTGTCTGTGGAGAGAAACAGAGTTAAAGTTTCAGGTTGATGACCCTTAGTCAGAACTGGAAAAGTTCCACCCCAAACTTTTGCCAGTTCTGACGAAGAGTCATCGACCCGAAACGTTAACTCTGTTTCAGGTCCACAGATGCTGCCTGACCCGCTGAGATTTCCAGCATTTTCTGGTTTTTACCTGTTTATAATAGCCTCACAATATTCAGCTCTGGCACTTAGAGTTCCAATTCTGCACATAACGTCATTATTCCATTTGGTGTTGAATCCACGCGACAGCTTAGAATGAGGAGGGAGTTCTCTTCTGTCTGATGATCCATTTTCTTATCATTGATCACAGTTCAGCGTTAGTTTCTCCATTGTACACATCAATGATTTGGATGAAGGAATTGAGTGTAATATCTCCAAGTTTGCAGATGACTCTAAACTAGGTGGCGGTGTGAGCTGTGAGGGGGACGCTAAGAGGCTGCAGGGTGACTTGGACAGGTTAGGTAGTGGGAAAATGCATGGCAGATGCAGTATAATGTGGATAAATGTGAGGTTATCCACTTTGGGGGCAAAAATGTGAAGACAGAATATTATCTGAATGGTGGCAGATTAGGAAAAGGGGAGGTGTAACGAGACCTGGGTGTCATAATACATCAGTCATTGAAAGTTGGCATGCAGGTACAGCAGGCGGTGAAGAGGGCAAATGGTATGTTGGCCTTCATAGCTAGGGGATTTGAGTATAAGAGCAGGGAGGTCTTACTGCAGTTGTACAGGGCCTTGGTGAGGCCTCACCTAGAATATTGTGTTCAGTTTTGGTCTCCTAATCTGAGGAAGGACATTCTTGCTATTGAGGGAGTTCAGCGAAGGTTCACCAGACTGATTCCCAGGATGGCTGGACTGACATATGAGGAGAGACTGGATCAACTGGGCCTTTATACACTGGAGTTTAGAAGGATGAGAGGGGATCTCATGGAAACATAAAAGATTCTGACGGGACGGGACAGGTTAGATGTGGGTAGATTGTTCCCGATGTTGGGGGAAGTCCAGAACCAGGGACACAGTCTTAGGATAAGGGGTAGGCAATTTAGGACTGAGATGAGGAGAAACTTCTTCACTCAGAGAATTGTTAACCTGTGGAATTCCCTGCTGCAGAAAGTTGTTGATGCCAATTCATTGGGTATATTCAAGAGGGAGTTAGATATGGCCCTTACGACTAAGGGGATCAAGGGGTATGGAGAGAAAGCAGGAAAGGGATACTGAGGGAATGATCAGCCATGATCTTATCGAATGGCGGTGCAGGCTCGAAGGGCCAAATGGCCTACTCCTGCACCTATTTTCTATGTTTCAGCTCTACACTCATGCCTGGATTTAGAGCCTCTGGCCTAGGAATTTGGCCATGCAGCGTCAGATGCTAAACAGCTTCCTGAGCCTCTAACACTGCGAGCAGGAAGTCAGCGCTCATTACAGTGCACTACCCGCCATACTGGTAAAGGCCAGAACTATCGATGTGCCGTGCCCATGCCTGAAACAAGCATTAGGCTCTTTCCACGTGTAAATAATAGGCCCAAGGCCTGTGTGAGGCCATTATGCAAGATTGGTTTGTCCTGCAGCAACCAATGTTGGTTTCTAGAATTTCTAGGCTTCTGTTTTTAAATGACAACTGGCCTATAAATTAATGGGGTGGGGAATATTGCAGTCGGAGGCTTCCCTCAGGCAAACGCCTCCAACTGAAAATGTATTTAAAAAATACCTGGTGGTCCCGGAGGAGCGTAGGATCCCGGTCGGAGGCCGAGATTCGCTGCGCAGCGTATGGGAACATGTCCTCCAGGTACGCATTCGTATCCTGGGATCACATGGGCCGGGACTGCCAATGGACTTCTAGTATTCTCCTAGATAATAATGGGTGGCTCTGTTTGTACGGGCTCCCATTACTATCAATGAGAAACACCAAAACACAGCACAATAAATTTAAAAACACCTCACATATTTAAAATGAACTGAAATTGAATGTTTTAGAGAAAAATATTTTGGGGGGGATTTTTTTTTACATGTTTTAATAGGGTTAAAAATAAACTTACTTTGATGGACAGGGTTTTTAATATAAAAATGAGTGCTTAAATTAAATTTTTCTATGTTTTAAAACTCTTATGCTGGTAAAAGTCGATTATATGCCTGCTTTTACCAGGTGTAAAAGTTTGAAGAACATTCGCTGGACAAATAGCTCAATCGCTGTCCCGCGGATGTCCTTCCTGCGCAGATGTGTGTGATCTATCAAAAGCTGGTTCTCGGCGCATGCGCATCATGAGCCAAGAACCGGCATTTGCGAGGCCTCGCCGTGTGTGTGCGCACATCGTACGCACCCGGAGAGGCCGAGACTTTCGGCCCAATGTTTAAAATATTACACTGCTGATGGCGTGGTTTAAAATGTAAATAATTCCTATGTTTAATGAATAATTCCCATACATTATTCACATGCTTTTCTATTCATTTTTGTTCTGTTTCTCTCTCAAAATGGACCTGGGGAATTCTTTGTCTGTATAGCTCATTTCTGGATTGGCCAATGCTTTGGGAAAATAATCTTTCGGGAATTCGGGATATTGTGTTTTTATATATATACACAAGAGTGCGACGGCTATGCAGCTCACGATGTGTTGTATAACATCTCCTGGAGGTTTCTAGTTCAGTAACAGACGGTGCAATGCACAGGAGGCTTCAACGCCGCACTGTTATATAAAATGTTCACAGGGTCTGTGGTTTCCTAGTAACATGCATTGAAATAAAGTCTGCACTTTGATGATGTGATGCTTTAGTTCAAATCACGTGATTTGCAGTTGCTGTCTACCACCTACATTTGGGAAAGGGAACAATTGTTTCAAATCTACCGCCCAAGGTATTTTATGACAAGCACAAAGTCACACCTGGACCACAACTGCCATATCACAGGCCCCCCACCCCCTGTACTCCCACCTCCGGGGGCACCCTTCCCAAAGCCACCCTCACACCCCAAGTTGGTCCACCCACCATTCCCACATTGGTTTCGGAATGAGTGGCATAGGAATAGGAGTGGACCATTCAGCCCCTCGAGCCTGTTCGGTCATTTAGTCAGATTCTGGCTGATCTGTACGTCAGCATGGGCTGAGGTGGAATGACTTGGTTCTGCGCCGTGCTCCATTGACCTCCGAGGGGAGGAACTGAGAGACTCCCTTGTGTGAGGCAGGCAGGCTCTACATCCTGAAACCCTGACTCCCTCCCCTTCCACCACTTCCAGACTCCAAGGGCATCACCCCGGCACTCCTTCTTCATTACTTCCAAACCCCAACGCCCCCCTCCCCCCACCCCCCTGCCTCCACTACACTCCCTTCCCGGTGCTGCAAATCCCAGGACTATCTCTCCACAAACTGCACCCCTTCAACACACCCCATGACCCAGTACTACAATCTGGAACGTCTTCACTGTTTTGCTATCAAGTCCCGCTCACCCATTACCCCCTGTGCTCACTGACCCGTGTCCTAACCCTCAACAAGTCCCCCTCACCCATCATCCCCTGTCCTCACTGCCCCATGTCCTAACTCACACCGAGTCCTGCTCACCAATCACCCCCTATGCCCCGTGTCCTAACTCACACCAAGTCCCGCTCATCCATCACTCCCTGTGCTCACTGCCCTGTGTCCTAACTCGCACCAAGTCCCGCTCATCCATCACCCCCTGTGCTCACTGCCCTGTGTCCTAACTCCCACCGAGTCCCGCTCGCCCATCACCCCCTGTGCTCATTGACCTACACTGGCTCCCGGTCCGGCAACACCTCAGTTTTAAAATTCTCATCCTTGCTTTCAAATCCCTCCATGGCCTCACCCCTCCCTATATCTGTAATGCCCTCCAGCCCTAAAACCCTCCGAGATCTCTGCGTTTCTCCAATTCTGGCGGCCATGCCATCAGCTGCCGAGCCCTAAGCTCTAGAATTCCCTCCCTAAACATGTCTACCTTCCTCTCTTCCTTTAAAATGCTCCTTAAACCTACCTCTTTGGTCAAGCATTTGGTCATCTGTCCTAATATGTGGCTCGGTGTCAAATTTTGTTTGATAACGCCCCTGTGAAACACCATGGGATGTTTTTACTACGTTAAAAGTGCTATATAAATGCAGGTTGTTGTTGTGTATCCTGGGCTTTAAAAAAAGGAAAACGACAGTTGACAATCCCGGCATTATTTTTATATGACCTCACTGATCTGTGGACCATATCACCTACACAAGGTAGATGCCGTATAAAATGATCAGGGCCAAGGTGGTCTCCTGGACTAGTTTCGATCACCCAAGAGGGTCGAAGAGGAATTTCCCAGATTTTTATCCCCCAATTGGCCTGCGTTTTTATCCATTTTTTCGCCTCTCCCCGGAGATCAGCTGGTTTTGGGTGGGATGGGGAGTCTGCATATTGTGATGCACAGAGTATCTCAGTTCCGTGGGACAGACCGATGGATTAGTGGGTCTTTTCCTGTCCGTCATTGTACGTATGTATAACACATTGTGTTTATGTTTCAGGATAAAGAATGCATCAGAGCCATTTACGTCACCGCAGCCTCGTCCTTCCGTGGATAAAATAAAACTGGATAAGATTAAGAATCACACGCAGAGAAATCTGGAGCTGGTTTCCCAGGTGAAGAGGGACAGAGATCGGTTGATCTCTCTGTGTAAGTAGCACTACACACCTGGTAATGAGTCAAAACGGAAAAAGATGTCCTTTTTTTATAATTGTAGAACCATGCGGCTCAGAAGACAAGAGGATTTGAGTAGGAGACTAAAGTCTTGCTGCAATTATACAGGGCCCTGTTGAGACCACACCTGGACTATTGTGCACAGTTTTGATCTCCTTACCTACGGAAGGATATACGTGCCACAGAGGGAGTGCAACGAAGGTTCACCAGACTGATTCCTGGGATGGGGGGATTATCCTATGAGGAGAGATTGAGTAGACTAGGCCGATATTCTCTAGAGTTTAGAAGAATGCGAGGTGATCTCATTGAATCAGACACAATTCTGACAGGGCTTGACAGGGTAGATGCAGGGAGGATATTTCCTCTGGCTGGGGAGTCTAGAACCAGGGGTCACTGTCTCAGGATAAGGAGTCGGCCATTTAGGACTGAGATGAGGAGAAATGTCTTCACTCAGAGGGTGGTGAATCTTTGGAATTCTCTACCCCAGAGGGCTGTGGAGGCTCAGTCTTTGAGTGTATTCAAGACAGAGATCGATAGATTTTTGGATATTAAGGGAACCAAGGGATATGGGGATAGTGCAGGAATGTGGAGTTGAGGTCAAAGATCAGCCATGATCTCATTGAATGGCGGAGCAGGCTCGAGGGGCCGAATGGCTGACTCCTGCTCCTAATTCTTATGTTCTTAGGCCATTCGGCCCATCGTGCAGCGTCAGCTCTTTGAAAGAGCTGTCCAATAGTCCCCATTCCTCCACCCTGTTCCCCATAGCTCTGCTAATGTTTCCTTTTTAGGTCTAGATCCAATTCAGTTTTGAAACTGTCCTCTTCACTGTTTGCTACATTTCCCAGTTTCATGCCATCTGCTAACTTTGAAATCATGCTCCCTGTACCCAAGTCCATGTCATTAATATATATCAAAGAGCAGTAGTCCTAATATCAATCGATGTGTTATAAGCAATGTAATAACATGTTGTCATAATATGCTCCCTTCCTGGACTGGCTGCTGTTCACTGGCACACATCCTCCAGCTGGCAGATTGATCTAGACTCAGCTGCTCCGAATGTTACTTTCTCATCAGTGACCGACCAGGCCAACAGGAGGATCGATTTAGGAAGGAGTAATATAGGAAGAGGAGGCGGCCATTTAGCCCCTCAGGCTTGTTCTGTACATGGGCAACATGGACATGTCCCTGAGGTGGAATGACTTACAAATGCAGATTGTGAGGTCCTTTGATCTCCTAGAGTAGCCTCGCTTGCCCGAAGCAGGCTCGATATCCTGAAACCCTGATTCAGCTGAGAGAAAATGCATTTGGTCCCCTGCCCCAGAAGTTGAGGCTTGAGGCAAACCATAACTCAAATTCCCCCAGCTCGAGTCAACCACAACACAATGAAATATGGCCAAAGGGCAGGGCTTCCGTTTCCAAATCCTTTATTTACGCGGCGAACTGTAAGGTACAAAACAAGGAAAACAAGACTAGGTTTCTTGTAATACATCATCAAGGGTAATAATACTTGAGAACAGGTATAATAATCGAAGAACAATCCAATAAAGAAGCAATAAAAGAGGAAAATCCTCACGTAACTGTGATTCTGGAGTGGGTCACATTAACGGAGATCTGGTCACTAATGTCTCCCAGTCCATGTACCTTAAATGTTTCCTGGAGCCTGAAGGGCGCCACCCTGTGGGGGGAAATTGTAAACTAAAGGACAGTGGCCCAGAAATCCCAGCCTCCCGACGGTGTGTACGGGGTGTGTACGCAGTGTGTACGGACCCGGGAAGGCCTCGCAAAAGCCGGTTTGCAGCGCGCAATGCACATGCGCTGAAAACCGGCTTTTCCGATCTGTCAAGTTTCTGGCTTGACAGGTCTCGCGCATATCGGGTGCGAGGACATTTGTACGGGCAAGATTGCGGTATTTACCCATATCTTGCCCGGCAAATGTCCTCAAAACTCTTGCGCCTGATAAAAGCAGCACATAGCGTACTGTTAAAGGCGTAAGAGTTTTAAAATACACAAATATTTTAATATAAAATTATAAAAACACATTTTATTGTTAAAAACTTCGTAAATTTATTTTAAAGCATAATTAAAAAAGCTTTTTAAAAAATTGGGAAAATATATATTTTTTAAATACATAAATAACTTTAATTTAAATTAATAAGTGTGCATTTTTTCTATTATTATTGTATATTAGTGTTTTGGGACTGTTTCTCATTCATAATAATGGGAATTACAACTTACGGAGTTGCAATTATTATGAATGAGAATATACTACATCTGATTGGCTGCCCAGAGCCATGTGACTCCAGCTCCAGCTCCAGGCCTGCGCATGTCCCGATGTGCACGTGCTGCGACGCGCAGTCAGGAGAGGCCTCTGGACCGGGATCCCTCGTGGTCGCAGCAGCTTCAGGGAGGTGCGTATATTTTCTTTATATTCCATTTGAACGCCTGCGGGTAGGATAAACCGGGATTTCTGGGCCATTGTCTCATGGAAACCATCACAGGCTCCAATAGTAGAACTTTGATACTTGGCAGAATGGTGTTGAAATAGCTCAGGATGAAACTGAAAGATACCGAGGTGCAATGTCCCCTGTAAGCTGGGCTTTGTTCTGCTTGGCCTGTTTCTTTAAATGCATGGTATTTAGAATGGTGAAGCCAGTGAGCAGCCAGCACAGCACAGCCGCACAGCTGAGAGGGACCATTGCCCAGGGATCCGAGACAAGGGACCATTGCCCAGGAGACCGAGACAATCTGTAGAGGGACTACTGCCCCGGAGACCGAGACAACTTGTACAGGGACCATTGCCCAGGGGACCATTGCCCAGGGGACCATTGCCCAGGATATGGAGACAATATGTTGTTCAGCATGACCAACCATTGCACAGCAACAATCAACAAAGCCAACTGAATGTTGAACTACACAGACAAAACAGTACAAGTTAGAAAGAAAAAATTGTAGGACTATAGGGAATGGGCAGGGGGAGTGGGACAAGTTGGGGCTCTTCCAAAGAGCCAGCACAGGCACGATGGGCCAAATGGTCTCCTTCTGCTCTCTATGATTCTGTGATTCATTATCAAATGGAAAGTGCTCGGGTGAGACTACACCTTCAGAACTGTGTCCAGTTCTGATCACCAAGACTCAAGGAAGACTTTGAAACATTGGAGGCAGTGCAGAGAAGTGTCATGAGGCTGATCGCTAGTGTTCGGTTTGGGCTATGAGCAAAGATTTGGAGAGACTTTGGTTTGCCCACCTGGAAGGGAGGCATCTCAGAGGTGTTCTTATAAAGGTATATATAAAGAAAGAAAGAATCATAGAAATTTACAGCATAGAAGGAGGCCATTCCGGCCCATCGTGTCCACACCGGCCGACAAGAGCTACCCAGCCTAATCCCACTCTCCAGCTCTTGGTCCGTGGCCCTGTAGATTACGGCATTTCAGGTGCACATCCAAGTATTTTTTAAATGTGGTGAGGGTTTTTGCCTCTACCACCCCTTCAGGCAGCGAGTTTCAGACCCCACCACCCTCTGGGTGAAGAAATTTCCCCTCAAATCCCCTCTATACCTTCCCCCAATTACTTTAAATCTATACCCCCTGGTTGTTGACCTCTCAGCCAAGGGAAACAGGTCCTTCCTATCCACCCTATCCAGGCCCCTCATAATTTTATACACCTCGATTAGCTCTCCCCTCAACCTCCTTTATTCCAAAGAAAACAAACCCAGCCTATCCAATCTGTCCTCATAGCCAAAATTCTCCAGTCCAGGCAGCATTCCTGTAAATCTCCTCTGCACCCTTTCCAATACAATCACATCTTCCCCATAAAACTTGCATTTATAAAGCGCCTTTCACGACCACCAGATTGTCTTAAAGCACTTTACAGCCAATGAAGTACTTTTAGAGTGCAGTCACTGTTGTAATGTGGGAAACGGGGCAACCAACTTGCACACAGCAATGTGATAAGAACCCAGATAATCTGTTTTTTTTGTTATGTTGATTAAGGGATAAATATTGGTCCTTGACACTGGGGATAACTCCCCTACTCTTTGAAATATTGCCATGGGATCTTTTACGTCTACCTGAGACGGCAGACTCAGTTTAACATCTCATTCGAAGGGCGGCACCTCCGACAGTGCAGCTCCCTCAGCCTCGAGTTATGTGCTCAGATAGTTAAAGAAATGGAAACTGTGAATCCAGCATCTTACTTTAAGTAAAAGATCAAGAAGTAAAAGATCCAACTAAAGAGGCTTGCCTAGGACTGATGTCGGACATTCTTCACATGAAGTACACAGAATGGCCTCCCAGCTAGAGTGGAAGAGGAAAAAGCCTGGGAATCATTTAGGAACCAGTTGGATGTTTCAGTGGGAGGTGTAGGGTCTTGCTGGATGGATGGGTGGCTTTCACTATCCAGATTTATTTTACATCTTGTTACCAGTGGAGAGGAGATCATATTCAAATTATTTATCTTACTGTTTGGTTGAAATGGAAATGTGTTATTTATTATGGAATTGTATTATGTTATTGTCTTCTCATTAGAAAACAGGCCATAATGCGGCAACGTAATGTGCTTCATCCCAGGGCCACAGACCAGACAATCGCCGGCACATTGCCCGTGATCTGATGGGTGAGGGTCAGACCTGGGAGTGCACAGGCAGACAATGCAACCCATCATTCAGTATTGACTGCTACGTAGGGGCATAGGCCACTCAGTATATGCAATCCAAACTACCCCCAGAGGGCGAGGGCCGGCCCCAGACAGCGAGGGCCGTCTGAGACTGAGCCTTCCCCTGACATCTGGGCAGGCTTTGCTCAGTCATGCTCCTCATTATCTGACTTTTCTTCTCCCTGGCTCAGGGACACTGCGGCAAATTGTAGCACCTCCTGTTGCTATCCTGGAAGAGGTCAGAAAACCAAAGGTGTCTGATCATGTTGCATTCGCAGATCGGGGCACACAATGACTCCTTCCCACAGATCAGGAAGCTTAAACCTCCCTGTGTTCACAATGTAAGTGTAAAGGCGCAGTATCGCCATGCTCAGTGCAGCAATGGTGGCGGACAGGGTGGGAACTGTATACCAGGCTGTGACATCAGCATTAACAAATTGTCCCCTATCAAAACCGCGTGAATTTGGAGAGACCGACAAGTTGAATCTGTGATGATTTACTTCCCTCAGGAAACTAAAATGGATGGAGTTTATAATATGCTAAAGCACAGAGCATTGTAAAAGGAATGAGCTGATTGGCAGCTTAACATCAGTAGTAGAAAAAATAATGGAATCTCTACTACAGGAGAAAATAGAAAAAGGTTCTAAAAACTAAATATTTAATAAAGAAAGACTTGCATTTCTATAGCGCCTTTCACGACCACCGGATATCTCAAAGCGCTTTACAGCCAATGAAGTATTTTTGGGGGCCGCAATTGCCCCTCCCAATGAGGCCTCTGGTTGCCTGAAAGCAGCGGTCTCGGGGCGGCTCTCCGCGGAGTTGCCGCCATTTTGCAAATTGCCCTTCATCGGGGGTGGAGTGGTGTCCGGAACTGCTCCACTCGTTTTCCTACCGTGGTGTGCATGCACAGACCCCTTACTGACCGGCGACGACTGCTTCCCGAAATTGCCCCGCGGGAGTGGTGCCGCTGCCAGCTGGTGCCCCCGACAGCTTTTTGTGTGGGTGCGCTCCTTGTCGGGCGGCACGGCCCCCTTAAAGAGGAGCTGGCGCTGCCGACAATGCAATTTTAATTTTTTTGTTGGCCCACTGCCAGGGCAGCCCAACAATTATGCCCCCGGGTTCGGCCGGGCCGCTAACAGGCAACCTGGAACGCCCTCTTGGATGCCAGGCCACTGGCCCGGCCGAAACCCTCCCTGGTGGCCCAGTGGACCCAGCTCAAAAATAAATGTGCAGAGCTCGCAGCGGCCCTCCCCTTTAACTGAAGGGCAGAGACGATGTGACATAGAAACGTTGTAAATAGAAAGTAGGTGCAGGAGTAGGCCATTTGGCCCTTCGAGCCTGCACCATCATTCAATAAGATCATGGCTGATCATTCCCCTCAGTACCCCATTCCTGCTTTCTCTCCATACCCCTTGATCTCCTTAGCTGTAAAGGCCATATCTAACTCCCTCTTGAATATATCCAATGAACTGGCATCAACAACTCTCTGCGGAAGAGAATTCCACAGGTTAACGACTCTCAGTGAAGAAGTTTCTCCTCATCTCAGTCCTAAATGGCTTATCCCTTATCCTTTGACTGTGACCCCCTGGTTCTGGACTTCCCCAACATCGGGAACATTCTTCCTGCATCCAACCTGTCCAGTCCCGTCAGAATTTTATATGTTTCTATGAGATCCCCTCTCATTCTTCTAAACTCCAGTGAATACAGGCCCAGTCGATCCAGTCTCTCCTCATATGTCAGTCCAGCCATCCCGGGAATCAGTCTGGTGAACCTTTGCTGCACTCCTTCAATAACAAGAACGTCCTTCCTCAGATTAGGAGACCAAAACTGAACACAATATTCCAGGTGAGGCCTCACCAAGGCCCTCAGCACGTCTGCATCGCGTTGACGTCATTAGCATGGCGCTGATGAGTGATCGGGGCGGCTGAGCCGCTACAAGGGCACGTCCGCCCCTCGGTCGCCACTATATCCGACCACTGCAAAAAAACCATCCAAGTGCCGAATATCTGTCGCAACCCATGCGGCGGGAAAAAACTACCAACATCAGAAGGTGTGCACCATTTCGAGCGGAGGTCAATCTCTACCCCTTGGAGTGTTGTAATGTGGGAAATAACGAATAGTCAGCATGGATTTCAAAGGGGAAAATCTTGCTTGACCAACACCAGTGAATTTTTTGAAGAGGTAACAGAGAGAGTAGACAAGGGTAATGCAGTAGATGTAATTTATCTAGATTTTCAAAAGGCCTTCGATAAGGCTGATGGGCGACCTGAAATTATGGAAGGTTTTGATAGTCGATACAGAGAGAGTATTTCCACTTGTGGGGAAGAGCAAAACTCGAGGCCATCAATATAAGATAGTCACCAAGAAATCCAATAGGGAATTCAGGAGAAACTTCTTTACCCAGAGAGCGGTGACAATGTAGAATCGCTGCCACAGGGAGTAGTTGAGGTGAATAGTATTGATGCATTTAAGGGGAGGCTAGACAAGCATATGGGGGAGAAGAGAATAGAGGGTTATGCTGATAGATTTAGAGGAGGAAAGACGGGAGGAGGCTCGAGTGGAGCATGGTCTGGTTGGGCCAAATGGCCTGTTTCTGTGTCGTAATCCTATGATCTTATTTCATCTTACACTTTAAATTCATTTAAACTAAGAGAGACTATACAGAATAGAATCATAGAATGGTTACAACAAAGAAGGAGGCCATTCGTTAAACATAACTAAATGATCATATCACAGTGCAGGATTATTTCACTCCAGCTCAGTTCAGCCATGCCCCACTGACCATTGTCCAGGGGCAGGATGGCGGCGATCGGTCACACATTTCCTTGTATCAACAGATGGACAGAGGCTGACGCCGGACCTCAACACGGCCCACACGCAGTTCGTCCTGTCTGACGGCCACAGGACGGTATCCCTGTCCGCGAAGAGGCAGCCCCTGCCCAGGAACGCGGAGCGATTTGACTGCTGCCAGCAGCTGCTGTGTGTCGAGGGGGTGAGGGCTGGGCGCTCCTACTGGGAGGTGGAGGTGGTGGGGGACAGCGGCGTGTGGAAGGTCGGGCTGTGTTACAGGACCATTGGCCGCAGGGGCAAGGGCGCCGACTGTCTGCTGGGGAGGAACCGCGTGTCGTGGTGTCTCTACTCATTGGTGGGCTCCGTACTGGCCCTCCATGATGACAACGACACGAAGCTAACCGTGGGCAACATTTCCAGGGTGGGGGTGTACGTGGATTTCGAGGCTGGAACGATCTTGTTCTACAGTGTGTCAGACAGGAAGCTCACCCTGATTCACACCTTCCACCAGGAAGCATTCACTGAGGCTCTATACCCTGCCCTGCAGATCGGTGATTTTACCACATCACTGACCCTCTGTACGCTCAAGTAACTTTGAATCATAGAACCTTACAGAACCGAAGGAGGCCATTCGACCCATTGTGCCTGGGCCGGGTCTTTGACAGAGCAATTCAATTAGTCCCACTCTCCCCTGCTCTTTCCCCGTAGCCCTGCATCTTTTTTCCCCATTAAGGATTTATCCAATTTCCTTTTTAAAGTTATTATACATTTTCTCTCTGCTTTGTTGAACTACAATACATTCCCGTGAAGCAGCCTCAATGGGATGTGGGTGCATTGCCCCATTAAACAAAGTGTCCTTCAAGACTAGCAGGGCCCCTGTGGCCAGCTGGGTGAGAGGTGAGTTCCAATGGTGCTTTAGAGTTTGCAGGGGTCATCCTTTGCATTAGTGAGTTTTCATAGAATCAAAGTTTACAGAACAGAAGGAGGCCATTTCGGCCCATCGTGTCTGCGCCGGCCGTCAAAGAGCTATCCAGCCTAATCCCACTTTCCAGCTCTCGGTCCATAGCCCTGTAGGTTATGGCACTTCAGGTGCACATCCAAGTACTTTTTAAATGCTATGAGTGTTTCTGCCTCTACCACCCTTTCAGGCAGTGAGTTCCAGACCCCCACCACCCTCGGGTGAAAGAATTTCTCCTCAAATCCCCTCTAATCCTTCCACCAATTACTTTAAATCTATGCCCCCTGGTTATTGACCTCTCTGCTAAGGGAAAGGTTTCTCTGACACCCAGGCACTAACAGAGGAAGAATACAAAAGGTAAGGAGGTGGGTGAAGGCTGGATGATTGGCAGAGGATGAGATTTGCCAGCAGAACTTTGATATACCTTGGCCTCCCCTGTCAGGTCATTGACCTGTGTGCCAGTGCTTGGACTGGTGGAGGTCACACCCACTGCCTCTGCCGCCCCAGCCCCAGACAACCTGAGAAACTCCCCTGGGCCATCCTGCCCACAAGCCCCAACAGCCATTCCCATCTCGTTCTTAATTCAGGCAGTAAAACACCCACGGACGTATCTGAGAATGTGGGATCGCTTCTTGCTGCTTATCCCCCCCATCCCACTCCATGTCCCCCGAAGCTGCTGCTCCCTCAGTTATTGTGGCTCCCAGTCTCCAAAGCATCACGCCCCGCCCCCTTTAGTTAGCTGCAGAAACAATGTTCCGCCCACACTCCCAGCAGCAGTAACCCAACGAGGAATGGCATCACTGCTCCGCCTACCCAATTAGGGACCCCGCAAGATAAACTGGTGGGCTACCGGAGCCATCACATACGTGGCGGTCTCGCCTCGCTGCTAACCAACCAACCGGAGGGAGGGAAATCCAGCCCTGTGTCCTCCCACATTCCACCTCCTGATTCTCCAATTCCTTCAGTACTCTGGGTGTTTAGATTCTTTCTCTGGTTTGATATTTTTACCATTTTGCTTTGATTATGACGAGTCTCGTTCGGCTCACCATCCTGTACTCGTGTCGTGGCTTTCCTTAATTCCAAAGCTCTTACCTGTTGGCTGCTGGAATCCGTAACATCCGAAAATGGTGATGGTAATTTCTGCAATCTCTTCATGCCTATAGAACAACCGCTTTGTTTAGGAACTCCTCATGTTCCGGTGTTTGTGCCTGTTACATGCTTATTCTGTTGTGGAACGGTCTGAATGCCTGTGTTAATTCGGGTATTGTTGCCGAAGCTGCGGAAATGTTTTAACATTTTGAAAATTTGAAACATAAAATGTCTGTTATATCTAAAAGCTTGATTTGCGGAAATGTTTGAGAGACTTGTATTTATATAGCGCCTTTCATGACCTCAGGATGTCCCAAAGCGCTTTACAGCCAATGAAGTACTTTCGGTGTGTAGTCACTGTTGCAATGCAGGAAACGCAGCAGCCAATTTGTACACAGCAGGATCCCACAAACAGCAATGAGATAACAACCAGATACTCTGCTTTAGTGATGTTGGTTGCGTGATAAATATAGGCCAGGAGACGAGGGAGAACTGAAATAATGCCGTGAGATCTTTTATGTCCACCTGAAAGGGCAGACGGGGCCTCAGTGTAATGTTTCATCTGAAAGACGGCACCTCTGACAGTTCAGCACTCCCTCAAACAGTGCAACATTCCATTGGAGTGTTAGGCTAGATTATGTGCTCAAGTCTCTGGAGTGGGGCTTGAATCCACACTCTTCTGACTCCAACTGAGCCACAACTGACAGACTATGTTTATAATGACTATCATTCATATATAACCGCATTACCCATCTTTTCCATGAAATACTGAGTTCATCGGCTGCTGGTCTCTCCGTTTAACACAGGCACAATCCTCAATCCTTTCACATGGGAGCCCATCGTTCAGCCTAAAGGTTTGCATCCAACATCAAAGCAGACCTCTCACCGACTAATTCAGTCACGCCAGTCAGTAACAAGTGTGCACAACATAGGAACATCATAATTAGGAGCAGGAGTAGGCCCTACAGCCCTTCAAGCCTGCTCCGCCTTTCAATAAGATCATGGCTGATCTGATCCTGGCCTCCGCTCCACTTCCCTGCCCGCTCCCCATAACCCTTGACTCCCTTATCATTCAAAAATCTGTCTATCTCTGCCTTAAATATATTCAATGACCCAGCTTTCTGGGGCAGAGAATTCCACAGATTTACAACCCTCTGAGAAAATAAATTCCTCCTCATCTCCATCTTAAATGGGCGACCCCTTATTCTGAAACTATGTCCCCTAGTTCTAGATTCCCCCACAAGGGGAAACATCCTCCCTGCATCTACCCTGTCAAGCCCCCTCAGAATCTTATACCTTTCAATAAGATCACCTCATTCTTCTAAACTCCAATGTGTATAGGCCCAACCTACCCCTTCATACATCAACCCCCTCATCTCCGGAATCAACCGAGTGAACCTTCTCTGAACAGCCTCCAATGCAAGTATATCCTTCCTTAAATACGGAGACCAATACTGTACGCAGTACTCCAAGTGTGGCCTCACCAATACCCTGTACAGTTGTAGCAGGACTTCTCTGCTTTTATACTCTATACCCCTTGCAATAAAGAGCACAAACAAGTTTATGATAATCACAAACAGTATTTAATGGAAAGACTAGAAGGGAAAATATCCCTGCCCCTCGAATTTCTGTGGGAAGCTCTCTGCCTATCCCCTGCCGACGTTTCAGCGCAATCCCTGCCGTTCCCACCATTTCCCCAGGGGTCTATGCCCATCCCCTGCTGAATTCCCATTGGTCGATCTGGAGAAGCTCCCACCCCCGCAGAGATACCACCTCAGCGTCCCTGGCGGGGGATGGTTACAAGGCGGAATCATAGAATCAGAGAAATTTACAGCACGGAAGGAGATCATTTCGGCCCATCGTGTCCACGCCGCCCGAACAAGACCTATCCAGCTTAATCCCACTTTCCAGTTCTTGGTCCGTAGCCCTGCAGGCTACGGCACTTCAAATGCACATCCAGGTATTTTTTAAATATGTTTCTGCCTCTACCACCCTTTCAGGCAGTGAGTTCCAGATCCAAAATATTCTCTATCGTAAACTGCTGTTGGAGACAAGGTGCCTGTTATGAACAAAACACCAACATAGATGTGATGGGCTGACTGGCCTATTTGTACACTATAACATTCTATGATTCTATAACTAGAAGCTGTCAGTTCTCCTCCACTGTCCAGGTAATTAAACCCAAATCTACATGTAGGAACCATACAGGGCCAGATAAAAAGGAGACAGAGAGAAAGCAAGAGAAAGGGAGTGAGAGAAAGAGAGGGAGAAATAATACTGGGTTTTCCTTTGAGGAATCAATCACCTCCGTGTCTCTTCCCGACTGCATTGCCTGGTGATGCCCTGGGGCTCCCTGAAGGAACATGACTTGGCCTGTGACTGCAGCAGTATTACAGCATTGACGAGGCGAGAGAGATGTTCCCAGCCTCCTGCCTCACTTTGTGCCAAGGCTGGCATCAGGACTCTCCGGCCTGCAGGGATGAGAGGGACAGCCTGAAGGTGGATGAAGAGCTCATGATCAGTGTTGCCGAGGCAACCCTTCCCCACCTCCCAACCCCAGGAGTGTTGCCCCGACACCCCTCCCCATCCAAACCCAACCCCAGGGGCGTTGTCCAGACACCACCCCCCCAACTCCAGGGGTGTTACCCAGACACTCCTCCCCCACCCCCCCCCGCAGTCCCAGGATCCAGGGGTGTTCCTGAGACACTACCCTCCCACCCCACCAGGGACCAGGCCAGCATCAGGAGTGTGCCTCAGCTGCATGTTGAAGGGCTCCTCTGCTCTGATAGGCCGAGATCAGATACTCTAACCCCCGCCGCCCCACCCACACACTCCCTGAGTAAATCTAAGATAAGATTTTAGTTCTGCCCCGTATTAATGATAATGAGGTAGTTATTATGTCACTAGTACCTGAACTTTGGTGACTAACCTAACTATAATTAACATGATGAATTTTATCCAACACTTTAATGCACCAGCTCAATGCATGTACACACTTAAAATCAGAAATGCATATACAAATTGGAATACCAATCGGTCACGACCTGGACATAGGTCTGGGCCCTCCATTCTCTCAATACGAACAGAGTTCCCAATCTCGACTGCATCGCTGGAGGAGGGTGGTGGCTGGTCACTGATGGCTCTGCTCCTGGTAACACGGTAAGTGAGATATGGAGGACACCCACCCGTTGTACATAGTCCAGGGAGGACCAAACCTGCCCTACACTCACGGTGGCAGGGACCTGATGCACATCCAGATATATTTAGTCAACTGAACTCACGTCTCCAGATTGTTATCCAGGCCTCTGGATTACTCGACCAGTAACATGACCAGTGTCTCCAGGGTCAATAAGGGAAAAGATACTCTGGAAAATTCCTCTCCGATTCCCTCAGGCGATTTAAACCAGTTCAGAAGATCACATGGACGAAGTGTTACCTATAAAAGACACTTACCTTCTATATGACTTAATCCTTTTAGTAGGAACCAATCTAGCTGCCTCTTGAAGGCAGAGAGTCAGCATATACTGTTAAGTATTTGCTTCATGGGTTCTTTGCTTAAGAATTCATAGCAACACATTACTATTAAGAACTAGTTAGTTTATTAGCAAAGGTTTAACAATCACACTACACATTACCAGTTCAACTATTTTAGTGTGCACTTTAAACAAATACCCCCTGCAAGGTGGGTCACACTCCAAAATACATTTTATCCCGTGCCCCTTTTTTTATTGGGGGGGGGGGCGGTTTGAGGGCACCAACACACAAATTATATCAGTGCCTCCTGGCTAAAAGTGGGGGGGGGCACTAAAACCGGCAAATTAAACAAATTAAACTTTAGACATAAATTTAATTAAAATTTGGTTGCCGAGGGTGACGTTACCAGTTCATCCACCAGGCTCACAACCACATGCCTCATCGTGGATCCCCCGGACCCAACTGGCTGGGGTTTTATTGAGTCTTGTGAACATCACGTGACTGGCTAAGCCACTCCCAACTCAGCAGCTCCACGACCTGTGAGCACGTTCACCGGTGCACACATTGCACCCACCACACCAGCTGGAAATGCACTCCAGAGGTTCACTACTCTCTGGGAAAAGAAGAACCACCCAACTTCCAGTCCATTCCTACAACTATTTTGGTAGAACAATAATCAAGTGCCCTTTGACTAAAGGTGCCCACCTCTCGCGGAAGGCCGCGAGTGTACCGGTGGACACTGCGTGCTCCATCTTCAGGGACACCCTGGCTCGGATGTAACTGTGAAAGAGAGGCAGGCAGTTGGGCTGTCCTACACTTACATAGCTTAAACTCATGGCACCTGGTCTAAATGGCTGACTCATGTTCCTCTTGTGGCCCCAGCTTCCCATCAACACAGTGACTGCAATCATTACAGGGAAGGAAAAGTGCTGCCAAGACATTCCTACACAAGACTCAGAAAGACACCCGCACTAAAAAAACAGCACCATCTGATCAACCCTCGCCCACTGATGAGATTGCAGGCCAGAGGAGATGAGCATTGGCAGAGGTCTACTGCAGCATCTGAAACACGTCTGGGAGACTGTGCTTATGTAACAGAACCACGGATGGAGATAGGGGAAAATATTAGAGAGATAAAAAGAAAATGCAGTGATATAATTTCACATCAACTTCTAAAGCAAAGGGGCAAGTAACGAGTCAGTGTTCACTGGAACAAGTAACTGCAGGGCCATCTATATACACTTCTGCAACCTGATTCTTGACCGAGGCCAGGGAGGACCACTCAGTTTCCAGCACGTCACACGTGGCTCAAATCACACATCTTGAGGGGTTCTCGGGATTAAAGTGCACACGAGGGTGAACAGGTTTAACAAGATCTCCCAGTGCCCCAGCACACGAGGAGGACAACCCGCACTTGCAATCCCAGGGTGCAAAGGATGCCTCAAAGCTGGACGTTCCTTTTTCTTATTTAAAAAGGAAAGGACTAACTCTCGGGTTGCTAACCCTCCAGAATTGCTCAGAAGTCTCCAGGAATTAAAGTCAAATCTCCAGGACACGGCTGCCCAGAGAAAAATCCTCGGGGCAATAAAGAAATGCGAGTTTATTTCAATTTAACATTTATCAATTATCAAAGTATTGAGCAGGATAAATGAGGCTGTTTGACTCGCAAGTATCCAATCGGGTAATTAGGCGCCTATTTGCTTTCCAGTTGGTGTGGGGAGGCGGGCTCCTTGGGGATGGATGGGCCGAGTGACCAATGGGAGGTGGGCACAGTTGGTGGAAGGAGGCCGTGTGATGAACAGGTCCAAGCACAGATGGCAATCCTAACTCAGGACTATTTACAGCAAAGGTTAGTAAAGACAAACGTAGGTCCCCTGCAGTCAGAATCAGGGGAAGTCATAACGGGGAACAAAGAAATGGCGGACCAATTGAACAAGTACTTTGGTTTGGTATTCACTAAGGAGGACACAAACAACCTTCCGGATATAAAAGGGGTCGGAGGGTCTAGTAAGGAGGAGGAACTGAGGGAAATCCTTATTAGTCGGGAAATTGTGTTTGGGGAAATTGATGGGATTGAAGGCCGATAAATCCCCAGGGCGTGATGGACTGCATCCCAGAGTACTTAAGGAGGTGGCCTTGGAAATAGCGGATGCATTGACAGTCATTTTCCAACATTCCATAGACTCTGGATCAGTTCCTATGGAGTGGAAGGTAGCCAATGTAACCCCACTTTTTAAAAAAGGAGGGAGAGAGAAATCAGGGAATTATAGACCGGTCAGCCTGACATCGGTAGTGGGTAAAATGATGGAATCAATTATTAAGGATGTCATAGCAGCGCATTTGGAAAGAGGTGACATGATAGGTCCAAGTCAGCATGGATTTGTGAAAGGGAAATCATGCTTGACAAATCTTCTGGAATTTTTTGAGGATGTTTCCAGTAGAGTGGACAAGGGAGAACCAGTTGATGTGGTGTATTTGGACTTTCAGAAGGCTTTCGACAAGGTCCCACACAAGAAATTAACGTGCAAAGTTAAAGCACATGGGATTGGGGTAGTGTGCTGACATGGATTGAGAACTGGTTGGCAGACAGGAAGCAAAGAGTAGGAGTAAATGGGTACTTTTCAGAATGGCAGGCAGTGACTAGTGGGTTACCGCAAGTTTCTGTGCTGGGACCCCAGCTATTTACATTGTACATTAATGATTTAGATGAGGGGATTAAATGTAGTATCTCCAAATTTGCAGATGACACTAAGTTGGGTGGCAGTGTGAGCTGCGAGGAGGATGCTATGAGGCTGCAGAGTGACTTGGATAGGTTAGGTGAGTGGGCAAATGCATGGCAGATGAAGTATAATGTGGATAAATGTGAGGTTATCCACTTTGGTAAAAACAGAGAGACAGACTATTATCTGAATGGTGACAGATTAGGAAAAGGGGAGGTGCAATGAGACCTCAGTGTCATGGTACATCAGTCATTGAAGGTTGCATGCAGGTACAGCAGGCGGTTTCGAAAGAAAATGGCATGTTGGCCTTCATAGCGAGGGGATTTTAGTACAGGGGCAGGGAGGTGTTACTACAGTTGTACAGGGCCTTGGTGAAGCCACACCTAGAGTATTGTGTACAGTTTTGGTCTCCTAACTTGAGGAAGGACATTCTTGCTATTGAGGGAGTGCAGCGAAGGTTCACCAGACTGATTCCCGGGATGGCGGGACTGACATATCAAGAAAGACTGGATCAACTGGGCTTGTATTCACTGGAGTTCAGAAGAATAAGAGGGGATCTCATAGAAACATTTAAAATTCTGACGGGTTTAGACAGGTTAGAAGCAGGAAGAATGTTCCCAATGTTGGGGAAGTCCAGAACCAGGGGCCACAGTCTAAGGATAAGGGGTAAGCCATTTAGGACCGAGATGAGGAGAAACTTCTTCATCCAGAGTGGTGAACCTGTGGAATTCTCTACCACAGAAAGTTGTTGAGGCCAATTCACTAAATACATTCAAAAATGAGTTCGATGTTGTCCTTACTACTAGGGGTTCAAGGGGTATGGCGAGAAAGCAGGAATGGGGTACTGAAGTTGCATGTTCAGCAATGAGCTCATTGAATGGCGGTGCAGGCTAGAAGGGCCAAATGGCCTACTCCTGCACCTATTTTCTATGTTTCTATATAAAAATGGATTTGGCTGTAGCCTGGGTTCGGTAGGGCAAAATTGGCTCAGCTTCCCATTTATGACTGTTGCACAGCAACCACCGGCTGGGGTACTACAGGGGGGTCAGGTCAGGCCTTGCCTTCAATTCCTTAATATTGCAAAGCCACCTCGTCGACTATTGATGTAATAACAATAAAGCCATGTGCTGCATCAGTTCTTACCCGGGAGCCTTATTGTGCAGTTATCTGTGTTTACTGTGTCTCAAGATATCACTGATTTGGCGATGAAGATGGGCTCTTAGATTTTCAAACTGAAATTTTTGTTGGAAGATAATCCTGCCAACCGACTCAGGGATGGTTACAGGTTCTTTGTTTTGCAGAAAAACTTAAAAATCCCCGCTAAGTTTTGAGCACACATGACTGAACTGTTGACATTGCCAGAGTTCAAATGGCCATGCCTATGGGAATAATAGGGCACTTGAGTGAGTTCCTCGCGACCGAGAGACTTTTGAAGCGTTTGTGGAGCAGCTAGAAACGTTTTTCACCACGAATAGTATCATTGCAGTCCTCGATGATGTAAACCATAAGCGGACGGTTTTAGAAATGAAATGGACTATTTTCTTGACTGAAGCAGGCCCCAAGGTGTGTGAAACCCTGAAAAAGCTGCTCGTTCCCACGAAGCCAAAGGACACGCCACCGAAGGAGATTCCCCTGAGCTCTGGAAATTGCTGAAAGTTATCGTTTTGGAACACGCGATCAATTAAATGATAAGGGTATCACTGAGTACATTAATAAGACCATAAGAACATAAGAAATATGAGCAGGAGTAGGCCATACGGCCCCTCGAGCCTGCTCCGCCATTTAATATGATCATGGCTGATCTGATCATGGACTCAGCTCCACTTCCCTGACCATCCCCCATAACCCCTTATCATTTAAGAAACTGTCTATTTCTGTCTTAAATTAATTCCACAGCACTCTGAGGCAGCGAATTCCACAGATTTACAACCCTCTAAGAGAAGAAATTCCTCCTCATCTTTGAAATGGGCGGCCCCTTATTCTAAGATTATGGCCCCTAGTTTTAGTCTCCCCTATCAGTGGAAACATTCTCTCTGCATCCACCTTGTCAAGCCCCCTCATAATCTTATACGTTTCGATAAGGTCACCTGAATTCCAATGACAATTGACGTTTCTTTGGATTTGGATCCAGTCATCATAGAAACATAGAAAATAGGTACAGGAGTAGGCCATTCAGCCCTTCAAGCCTGCACCACCATTCAATAAGATCATGGCTGATCGTTCCCTCAGTAACCCTATCCTGCTTTCTCTCTATACCCGTTGATCCCTTTAGCCGTAAGGGCCATATCTAACTCCCTCTTGAATATATCCAATGAACTGGCATCAACAACTCTCTGCGGCAGGGAATTCCACAGGTTAACAACTCTTTGAGTGAAGAAGTTTCTCCTCATCTCAGTCCTAAATGGCCGACCCCTTATCCTAAGACTGTGTCCCCTGATTCTGGACTTCTTCAACATCGGGAACAATCTACCCGCATCTAACCTGTCCCGTCCCATCAGAATCTTGTATGCTTCTATGAGATCCCCTCTCATCCTTCTAAACTCCAATGTATAAAGGCCCAGTTGATCCAGTCTCTCCTCATATGTCAGTCCAGCCATCCCTGGAATCAGTCTGCTGAACCTTCGCTGCACTCACTCAATAGCAAGATCATCCTTCATCAGATTAGGAGACCATAATTGAACACAATATTCCAGGTGAGGCCTCACCAAGACCCTGTACAACTGCAGTAAGACCTCCCTGCTCCTATACTTAAATCCCCTAGCTATGAAGACCAACATACCATTTGCTTTCTTTACCGCCTGCTGCACCTGTATGCCAACTTTCAATGACTGATGAACCATGACACCCAGGTCTCAATGCACCTCCCCTTTTCCTAATCTGTCACCATTCAGATAATATTCTGTCTTCGCGGTTTTTCCGCCAAAGTGGATAACCTCACATTTATCCACATTATACTGCACCTGCCATGCATTTGCCCACTCACCTAACCTGTCCAAGTCACCCTGCAGCCTCTTAGCGTCCCCCTCACAGCTCACACTGCCACCCACTTTACTGTCATCTGCAAACTTGGAGATATTACACTCACTTCCTTCATCCAAATTATTGATGTATATTGTAAAGAGCTGGGGTCCCAGCACTGAGCCCTGCGGCACTCCACTAGTCACTGCCTACCATTCTGAAAAAGACTCGTTTATCCCGACTCTCTGCTTCCTGTCTGCCAACCAATTCTCCATCCACGTCAGTATATTACCCCCAATACCATGTGCTTTGATTTTGCACACCAATCTCTTGTGTGGGACCTTGTCAAAGGCCTTTTGAAAGTCCAAATACACCACATCCACTGGTTCTCCCTTGTCCACTCTGCTCGTTACATCCTCAAAAAATTCCAAAAGATTTGTCAAGCATGATTTCCCCTTCATAAATCCATGCTGACTTGGACCGATCCTGTCACTGCTTTCCAAATGTTCTGCTATTTCATCCTTAACAACTGATTCTAACATTTCCCCACCACTGATGTCAGGCTAACCGGTCTATAATTACCCGCTTTCTCTCTCCCTCCCTTTACATCAGCTACCCTCCAGTCCATAGGAACTTATCCCGAGTCGATAGACTGTTGGAAAATCATCACCAATGCATCCACTATTTCTAGGGCCATTTCCTTAAGTACTCTGGGATGCAGACTATCAGGCCCCAGGGATTTATTGGCCTTCAATCCCATCAATTTCCCTAACACAATTTCCCGCCTAATAAGGATATCCTTCAGTTCCTCCTTCTCACTAGACCCTCGGTCCCTTAATACTTTCGGAAGGTTATTTGTGTCTTCCTTTGTGAAGACAGAACCAAAGTATTTGTTCAATTGGTCTGCCATTTCTTTGTTGCCCATTATAAATTCACCTGAATCCGACTTCACTAATCTTTTTCTCTTCACATATCTATAGAAGTTTTTATGTTCCCGGCAAGCTTCTTCTCGTACTCTATTTTCCCCCTCTTAATTAAGTCCGTTTTCCTCCTCTGCTGAATTCTAAATTTCTCCCAGTCCTCAGGTTTGCTGCTTTTTCTAGCCAATTTATATGCCTCTTCCTTGGATTTAACACTATCCTTAATTTCCCTTGTTAGCCACGGTTGAGCCACCTTCCCAGTTTTATTTTTACTCCAGACAGGGATGTACAATTGCTGAAGTTCATCCATGTGATCTTTAAATGTTTGCCATTGCCTATCCACCGTCAACCCTTTAAGTATCATTTGCCAGTCTACTCTAGCCAATTCACGCCTCAAACCATCGAAGTTACCTTTCCTTAAGTTCAGGACCCTAGTTTCTGAATTAACTGTGTCACTCTCCATCCTAATAAAGAATTCTACCATGTTATGGTCACTCTTCTCCATGGGGTCTCGCACAACAAGATTGCTAATTAGTCCTTTCTCATTACACAACACCCAGTCTAGAATGGTCAGCTCCCTGGTTGCTTCCTCGACATATTGGTCCAGAAAACCATCCCTAATACACTCCAGGAAATCCTGCTTCACCGCATTGCTACCAGTTTGGTTCGCCCAATCAATATGTAGATTAAAGTCACCCATGATAACTGCTTTACCTTTATTGCTTGCATCCCTAATTTCTTGTTTGATGCTGTCCCCAACCTTACAACTACTGTTTGGTGGTCTGTACACAACTCCCACTAGCGTTTTCTGCCCTTTGGTATTCTGCAGTTCCACCCATACCGATTCCAAATCATCCAAGCTAATGTCCTTTCTTATTATTGCATTAATTTCCTCTTTAACCAGTAATGCCATCCCGCCTCCTTTTCCTTTCTGTCTATCCTTCTTAAATGTTGAATAGCCCTGGATGTTGAGTTCCCAGCCTTGGTCACCCTGGAGCCATGTCTCCGTGATGCCAATTACATCATATCCGTTAACTGCTATCTGCGCAGTTAATTCGTCCACCTTATTCCGAATACTCCTCGCATTGAGGCACAGAGCCTTCAGGCTTGTCTTTCTAACATACTTTGCCCCTTTAGAATTTTGCTGTAATGTGGCCCTTTTTGCTTTTTGTCTTAGGTTTCTCTGTCCTCCACTTTTACTTTTCTTCTTTCTATCTTTTGCTTCTGCCCCCATTCTACTTCCCTCTATCTCCCTGCATAGGTTCCCATCCCCCTGCCATATTAGTTTAACTCCTCCACAACAGCACCAGAAAACACTCCCCCTAGGACATTGGTTCCAGGTGCATCGTGCCCAGGTGCAGACCGTCCGGTTTGTATTGGTCCCACCTTCCCCAGAACCGGTTCCAATATCCCAGGAATTTGAATCCCTCCCTGCTGCACCACTCCTCAAGCCACGTATTCATCTCAGCTATCCTGCGATTCCTACCCTGACTAGCATGTGGCACTGGTAGCAATCCTGAGATTACTACTTTTGAGGTCCTACTTTTTAATTTAGCTCCTAGCTCCCTAAATTTGTCTTGTAGGACCTCATCTCTTTTTTTACCTATATCGTTGGTACCTATATGCAACACGACAACTGGCTGTTCACCCTCCCTTTTCAGAATGTCCTGCACCCGTCCAGAGACATCCTTGACCCTTGCACCAGGGAGGCAATATACCATCCTGGAGTCTCGGTTGCGGCCGCAGAAACATCTATCTATTCCCCTTATAATTGAATCCCCTATCACTATAGCTCTCCCATTCTTTTTCCTGCCCTCCTGTGCAGCAGAGCTACCCACAGTGCCATGAACTTGGCTGCTGCTGCCCTCCCCTGGTGAGTCATCCCCCTCAACAGTACCCAAAGCGGTGTATCTGTTTTGCACTTCCTTCCACTGCTCTTCTTGTTGGTCATCCATTCCCTATCTGCCTGAGTAACCTTTTCCTGCAGTAAGATCAACTCACTAAACGTGCTATTCACGTCATTCTCAGCATCGTGCATGCTCCAGAGTGAATCCACCCGCAGCTCCAGTGCTGCAATGCGGTCTGTCAGGAGCTGCAGCCGGACACACTTCCCACACACACTGGAAGCGTCCCTGACTTCCCACATAGTACAGGAGGAGCATAACACGTGTCTGAGCTGTTCTGTCATGACTTAACCCCGAGATAAACTTAAATTGGCAACAACATTGCTGAAGGTTGCTTACTGATATAGAAACGAAAAAGAAAAAGAAAAACTACTTACCAATCTCCAGCCAAGCACTTTCCCCTTGGCTGTGACATCACCTTTCTATTTCTATCTACTTATTTTTGCCTTCTCACCCTGCACCGCTGGGCCTTTATAGGCCTCACCCACGCTGCTGCTCTGCCTCTCCGACTGCCACTGATCCCCGGAATCCCACTGGGCCTTTATAGGCCTCACCCACATTGCTGCTCCGCCTCTCCGACTGATCATCATCATAGGCGATCCCTCGAACAAGGATGACTTGCTTCCACAGGAGTTCACAGATGTTTCAATGAAGGATCCGATATTCCAGTCCTGAACTCCAGTTGAAAGGGTGGAAGATGCCTGTGTGTGAATTTTATTAACGTGAGGTGATCGTTGCACATCAGCCACCACACAGGCTTGACAGAGATAGGTCTTTATCCAGTGGCAAGAATTGAACCAGGATGACTGGAGACCAGCTCTGCTGCATGGAACTAGTGCACACATATATCGCAGTGTGGGCTGGCCCGTGCTGCCCCCGAGCCCTCGGCTCTTCTGGGCCCCGTACCTTCATTTACTGCAGCTCCACCATGATCTCTCGCCGCTCCTCCGCCACAAACATTCGCCGCACCTCCGCCACGATCGAACATTTGCTTGATGAGGGTACGTTTTACGATTTGTACTGTGCACTCTGCTGCCCCATTTGAAGCAGGATGGTATAGGTGGAACCTTGGTATGTTTCACACTGTTTTTGATCATGAACCGTGCAAATTCTTCTAAACAAAATTGTGGCTCATTATCAGATATAATTTCTTCTGGGAGAAGAAAACAATCTCTGCAAAATGTCTGGTGTTTTATTGTTGTTATTTTCCACATCGGAAACACCTCTACCCACTTTGAATGACTATCAATCACAATGAACAATTGCTGTCCTTCTAGCTCAGCAACATCTAAATGTAACAGTTGCCACACCCTAGGAGGCCATTTCATGGCTGTAATGGTAGTGATGGTGTTTCTTTTCTTATCAATTGACATGTTGTACACTGACTAATGATGTACTCTATCTCTTTATCTAAACCTGGCCACCATAAGTAACTGTTTGCAAAACTCTTGGTCAAACACATTCCCAGGTGTTGGTCATGGAGATCTCCTAACAGTTTAGACCTGAAGCTATTTCGGATAACCACTCTTGGGGCTCAAATTTGGCCAGCAGTTGCTCCGTTTTTTTTGGAGCAACTTGATTTTTCTGGCGTATCTTAAAAGTCCCCATTTTGCACATTCAATTTGCGCCAGTGTAAGTGAGTTAGTTAGGATTTTTTCTCTCAAAGGGGGCGTTACCAGCCACCTACGCCAGCTTTGGCCATTTAGGTCACTTTGGCCAGCTAATAGTTACTCCAAATCTACTTAAGCCAGCGTATGTGGCCACTTCAGAAAACCCTTGTGGAGAGTTAAGAAATCAGCGCAGGTAGGTACATCGGAGGCCATTCGGCCCGGGATAGGGCCGTGAAGGGAAGCGGAGAAGACCTTACATCAAGATTACAAAGCACTAAACAAAGCACAAAAAGTAATAAGCACACAAGAAGAAATAAAAAATAAAACTAAGTCCTACCTTCATCTGAAAACTCGGCCTGGGAAGGCAGCGGGCCGGCGGGTGGGTGCGGGAGGCCAGGGATAGGGGTGGGAAATGCGACATCGGAGCACACACAGGCTGCAGGAAGCAAACTCACTGGACAGGCTGCAACAGGCTTTGGGGGGGGGGGGGGTGGTGGGAGAGAGGTCACATGACTCAAAGGGGGAGGGAGAGAGGACAAAAGACCTTTAGATGCGGTCCATATACATATCTTGGGAGGAAAGAGAGAGACACAGAACTACGAACCTGTGATGTGTTGTGCTGCCTGCTTTCCTGCCATTTTGACCTTCTTTGTAAGTTTAACTTCAACTAAGTATGGTTGCAATAATATCAATGCCACACCTTTTGCAAGTGTTCTAGAAACATAGAAAATAGATGCAGGAGTAGGCTATTTGGCCCTTCGAGCCTGCACCACCATTCAATATGATCATGGCTGATTATGCAACTTCAGTACCCAATCCTGCTTTCCCTCCATACTCTTTGATCCCTTTAGCCGTAAGGGCGACATTTAACTCCCTTTTGAATATGTCCAACGAACTGGCCTCAACAACTTTCTGCGGTAGAGAATTCCACATGTTCACAATTCTCTGAGTGAAGACGTTTCTCCTCATCTCGGTCCTAAATAGCTCACCCCTTATCTTTAGGCTGTGACCCCTGGTTCTGGACTTCCCCAACATCGGGAATATTCTTCCTGCATCTAACCTGTCCGATCCCATCAGAATTTTATATGGCTCTATGACATCCCATCTCATTCTTCTAAATTCCGTTGAATATAAGCCTAGTCGATCCAGTCTTTCTTCATATGTCAGTCCTGTCATCCCGGAAATCAGTCTGGTGAACCTTCGCTGCACTCCCTCAATAGCAAGAACGTCCTTCCTCAGATTAGGAGACCAAAACTGATATGTCCTTACTACACAGTATAAATGCACACGAGGCCCATACTTGAGAGAAGGTCACTCTGTGACCAGTTACCTTTATTACCAAGACCTCAAGTGATGAAGGTAGGTGGAGCTTCCCCTTATTTACCTGAAAGTCCAGGTTAGGAGTGTCTCCCACAAGTTCACCCCCTTGTGGTCAATGTTCTCAAGGTGTACAACTTAGGTCAGCTTATACATGGGTTACAATGATAGTTGAATACTTGACAAAAACTGTACACAATATTCAAGGTGTGGCCTCACCAAGGCCCTGTACAACTGTAGTAAGACCTCCCTGCTCCTATACTGAAATCCTCTCGCTATGAAGGCCAACATGCCATTTGCCTTCTTCACCACCTGCTGTACCTGTATGCCAACTTTCAATGACTGATGTATCATGACACCCAGGTCTCATTGCACCTCACCTTTTACTAATCTATCACCATTCAGATAATAATCTGCCTTCCTGTTTTTACCACCAAAGTGGATAAACTCACATTTATCTACATTATACCGCATGTATTTGCCCACTCACCTAACCTGTCCAAGTCGCCCTGCAGCCTCTTAGCATCCTCCTCACAGCTCACACCGCCACCCAGCTTAGTGTCATCTGCAAACTTGGAGATATTACATTCAATTCCTTCATCTAAATCATTAATTGTAAATAGCTGGGGTCCCAGCACTGAACCTTGCAGTACCCAACTAGTCACTGCCTGCCATTCTGAAAAGGACCCGTTTATTCCTACTCTTTGCTTCCTGTCTGCCAACCAGTTCTCTATCCACGGTCAGTACATTACCCCCAATACCATGTGCTTCAATTTTGCACACTAATCTCTTGTGTGGGACCTTGTCATAAGCCTTTTGAAAGTCTAAATACACCATATCCACTGCCCCGCCCCTTGTTCACTCTAGTTACAGCCTCAAAAAATTCTAGAAGATTTGTCAGGTATGATTTCCCTTTCATAAATCCATGCTGACCTGGACCGATCCCATGTTTTCCAAATGCACTGCTATTACATCTTTAATAATTGACTCCAGCATTTTCCCCACTACCGATGTCAGGCTAACTGGTCTATAATTCCCTGTTTTGTCTCTCCCTCCTTTTTTTAAAAGTGGGGTTACATTAGCTATCCTCCAATCCTTAGGAACTGATCCAGAGTCTATAGAATGTTGGAAAATGATCACCAATGCATCCACTATTTCTAGGGCCACTTCCTTAACCACTCTGGGATGCAGACGATCAATCCCATCAATTTTCCTAACATAATTTGCTGACTAAAAGATTTCCTTTAGTTCCTCCTTCTCGCTAGCCCTTCGGTCCCCTAGTATTTCCGGAAGGTTATTTGTGTCTTCCCTAGTGAAGACAGAACCAAAGTATTTGTTCAATTGGTCTTCCATTTCTTTGTTCCCCATTATAAATTCACCTGATTCTGACTGTAAGGAGTCTTCACTAATCTTTTTTTCTTCACTTATCTGTAGAAGCTTTTGCAGTCAGTTTTTATGTTCCCTGCAAGCTTACTCTCATATTCTATTTTCCACCTCTTAATTAAACCCTTTGTCCTCCTCTACTGAATTATAAATTTCCCCCAGTCCTCAAGTTTTCTGCTTTTTTTGGCCAATTTATATGCCTCTTCCTTGGATTTAACACTATCCCTAATTTCCCTTGTAAGCCATGGTTGAGCTACCTTCCTCATTTTATTTTTGTGCCAGACTGGAATGTACAATTGTTGAAGTTGATCCATGTGATCTTTAAATGTCTGCCAGTGCCTATCCACAGTCAACACTTTAAGTATCCTTTGCCAGTCTATTCTAGCCAATTCACGCCTCATACCGTCGAAGTTACCTTTCCTTAAGTTCAGGACCCTAGTTTTGAATTAACCGTGTCACTCTCCATCTTAATGAAGAATTCTACCATATTATGGTCACTCTTCCCCAAGTGGCCTCGCACAACAAGATTGCTAATTAATCCTCTCTCATTGCACAACAAAGTTGGGACGATTCAATTTATTCTGATGAATGAGATAGTCTTGTTACAAGTAGAGAACAAGTAGCAAATCCTACATCAGATGTACCAGAAACAAGTCCAAGGAGAAGTCAGAATTTAAGTCTGAATTCGAGTGAGGTAGACAAGCAATCTGAAAGTGTAGAGAGTCCAAATGTAGATCACGAGTTGCCCTTGGAGAAAAGCTCTCCTCAAGCTCAGACTAGAATGAGTCTAAGTCCTGCAACAAGATCGGAAGGTTCTGTTCTTCGAAACAGAAAAACAGTGGTTAAGTTTAATCTGTAAATTTGGAAAATAAGTTCATATCTTTTGTTTGTGTTACAGAACTCTGTAGTAGGATTTGGAGACATAAAATGGGTTCCATTTGATAAATGTATATCAAGAGTTGTGTATACCATGCCAGTCATGGACAATGATTATTCAATAAGGAGGGAGAAATGTTGCAGAGCCACCTAGTGGACTACTGATGTTCTTACCCACTGTATCTCAAGCTTTAACAATTAACAGTCAACTACCCTGCTGACACTTCCTGTCACAGGTTACATAATAATAGCAATTTGGATCAGATAGCAGAGGCTGACGAATTCCAGTGGAAGCGTACCCAGTACTCCAGCAAGAGGGTCTGCATCTTCAGGAGAGGAGAGAGTGGAGGGGATACTACTAAGGAGAAAATTGGAGCGGAGGAAAAAATGTGATGTAATTCTGTATGGACGTGATAATTGGATCCAATTCTGTCAATAAAAATAATTAATTGTAAGGTCTTGCTTTTATAAAGCATCTTTCATGTTCAAGACATCCTAAAGTGCTTCACAGCCAATGAAGCAGTTTTGAAGTGTAGTCACTGTTGCAACAACAATGAGATAAATAACCAGTTACTCTGTGTTTCGTGGTGTTGGTTAAGAGATTGGCCAGGACACCGGGGATAACTCCTCTGCTCTTCCTTGAAATAGTGCCATGGAATCTTTTACATCCATCTGAGAGGGAAGATGGGGCCTCGGTTTACATAGAAACATAAAAAATAGGTGCAGGAGTAGGCCATTCAGCCCTTCGAGCCTGCACCACCATTCAATAAGATCAGGCTCATCTTTTTAACACACTTTGCCCCTTTAGAATTTTGCTGTAATGTGGCCCTTTTTGTCTCATCCGAATGGGAGCACCTCTGACAGTGCAGCATTCCCTCAGTACTGCACTGGAGTGTCGGACTGGATTATATGGGCAAAACCTGGAGTGGGGCTTGAACCCACAACCTCCTGACTGAGAGTGTTGTGCCAAGTTGTCACCACTGTAAGTAGAACCTGTTTTTAAATAGTACAGTTTGTTCTTCTTGTTGGTCATTATCTTCTATTTTAAATTAATAGAAAGGATTTGAGGTGGGGGGGGGGGTTAATTTCTTCAGTTAAAAATCTTTTGGTTTTAATGGTCCTACTAGGAAGGGATCCATCGGGAGTGGGGTTTGAACACATGACCTTGTGACTCAGAGGCTGCCAACCTTGTACAATCTGGCTGGAGGGGAGCAAGAGAACACATTTAGTGGCACTGGTTGCCACTTGTATTGACGCGAGGCGGGGGGGGGGGGCAGTGACCTCACCGGGGGCGGGGCCCCGTGACATCACCGGGGGCGGGTGCGGGGCAGTGACGTGCGGGGAGCGGGGCAGTGACGCGGACAGGGCAGTGACATCACCGGGGGCGGGGCCACTGACGCGAGGCGGGGGGGCAGTGACCTCACCGGGGGCGGGGCCCCGTGACATCACCGGGGCGGGGACGCGGGACGGGGGAAGTGACATCACGGGGGGCGGGGCGAGGCGAGGCCAATGACACTCTCGGTGGGCGGGGCAGTGAGGTTCCATGGCTGAGTACCGCGCGGTGCAGGGCGGCGCGCTCCGGCTGAAGGGAGTGTCCGAGCTTGGCGTCAAGAAGTGAGTGTATGCCCGGGCCCGGCGGCGCGGCGCGGGACGGAGCCCCCGTGGCCGGGGGACCGGGGGACCGGGGGCCCAGGCGCTGTACACCGGGGAGGCGGCCGGTCCGGTCTCAGGCTCAAACCGCGCCCCGCACAGTAATCCCCACCGTGCGGGGCTAAGCCGCACTGTCGGAGGGGCAGTGCTGAGGGAGCGCCGCACTGTCGGAGGGGCGGTACTGAGGGAGCGCCGCACTGTCGGAGGGGCAGTACTGAGGGAGCCCCGCACTGTCGGAGGGGCGGTACTGAGGGAGCGACGCACTGTCGAAGGGGCAGTGCTGAGGGAGCCCCGCACTGTCGGAGGGGCAGTGCTGAGGGAGCGCCGCACTGTCGGAGGGGCAGTACTGAGGGAGCGCCGCACTGTCGGAGGGGCAGTACTGAGGGAGCGCCGCACTGTCGAAGGGGCAGTGCTGAGGGAGCCCCGCACTGTCGGAGGGGCAGTGCTGAGGGAGCCCCGCACTGTCGGAGGGGCAGTACTGAGGGAGTGCTGCACTGTCGGAGGGGCAGCACTGAGGGAGCGCCGCACTGTCGGAGGGGCTGCGCTGAGGGAGCCCCGCACTGTCGGAGGGGCAGTACTGAGGGAGTGCTGCACTGTCAGAGGGGCAGTGCTGAGGGAGTGCCGCACCGTCGGAGGGGCAGTGCTGAGGGAGTGCTGCACTGTCAGAGGGGCAGTACTGAGGGAGTGCCGCACTGTCGGAGGGGCAGCACTGAGGGAGCGCCGCACTGTCGGAGGGGCAGCACTGAGGGAGCGCCGCACTGTCGGAGGGGCTGCGCTGAGGGAGCCCCGCACTGTCGGAGGGGCAGTACTGAGGGAGTGCTGCACTGTCAGAGGGGCAGTGCTGAGGGAGTGCCGCACCGTCGGAGGGGCAGTGCTGAGGGAGTGCTGCACTGTCGGAGGGGCAGTACTGAGGGAGCGCCGCACTGTCGGAGGGGCAGTACTGAGGGAGCGCCGCACTGTCGGAGGGGCAGTACTGAGGGAGCGACGCACTGTCGGAGGGGCAGTACTGAGGGAGCGCCGCACTGTCGGAGGGGCAATGCTGAGGGAGCCCCGCACTGTCGGAGGGGCAGTACTGAGGGAGAGCCGCACTGTCGGAGGGGCAGCGCTGAAGGAGCCCCGCACTGTCGGAGGGGCAGTACTGAGGGAGTGCTGCACTGTCAGAGGGGCAGTGCTGAGGGAGTGCCGCACCGTCGGAGGGGCAGTGCTGAGGGAGTGCTGCACTGTCAGAGGGGCAGTACTGAGGGAGTGCCGCACTGTCGGAGGGGCAGCACTGAGGGAGCGCCGCACTGTCGGAGGGGCTGCGCTGAGGGAGCCCCGCACTGTCGGAGGGGCAGTACTGAGGGAGTGCTGCACTGTCAGAGGGGCAGTGCTGAGGGAGTGCCGCACCGTCGGAGGGGCAGTGCTGAGGGAGTGCTGCACTGTCGGAGGGGCAGTACTGAGGGAGCGACGCACTGTCGGAGGGGCAGTACTGAGGGAGCGCCGCACTGTCGGAGGGGCAGTACTGAGGGAGTGCCGCACTGTCGGAGGACCTGTCTTTCAGTTCACAAGTTAATCCAAGGCTGCAAACCAGTCCCACCCACCCTTCCCTCAAACACACTGTCCCATCTGTGGCTCTTGTCAGTATAGGCGATCCCTCGAATGAGGATAACTTGCTTCTATGAGCTCACAGATGTTTCGATGAAGGATCTGATGTTCCAGTCCTGAACTCCAATTGAGGGGATGGAAGATGTCTGTGGGTGGATTTTTTTTAACCTGTGGTGGCCGTTGCACATCAGCCACTACACGGGCTCGACAGAGCTTGGTCTTGGTCCAACGGCAAGGGTTAACCAGGATGACTGGAGATCAGCTCTGCTGCACGGGCCCAGTGTGCACACATTGCAGTGTGGGCTGGTTCCCCCATCCCCCCATTTACTGGTGCCCCTCCCCCATCCCCCCATTTACTGGTGCCCCTCCCCGATCCCCCCATTTACTGGTGCCCCTCCCCGACCCCCCCCCCATTTACTGGTGCCCCTCCCCGATATAGGAACACAGCAACAGGAGGCTATTCAGCCCCTCGAGCCTGTTCTGCCATTCAATGAGTTGTGTGTATATTAAAAAAATGTGTATCTATACAAGGAATACTTGCCTTTTATATAGCACTTTTCACGACCACCTGACATTTCAAAGTGCTTTACATTGGTCACTGTTGTAATGTGGGAAACGCGGCAGCCAACCCGCGCACAAGCAACTCCCACAAACAGCAATGCGACAACGACCAGACCAATTGCTTTGTTATGTTGGTTGAGGGACAAAGATCCGCCAGAAACCCAGGGACAACTCTTTCAGATGAAATGTTAAACTCTTCGAAATAGTGCCATGGGATCTTTTTCATCCACCCAAGATGGCAGACTGCAGTTGTACAGGGTCTTGGTGAGACCACACCTGGAGTACTGTGCACAGTGTCGGTCTCCTTATCTGAGGAAGGATATACTTGCCTTAGAGGCGGCGGAACAAAGATTCACTAGATTGAGAGGGCTGTGTTTATGAGCAGGGATTGTGTAGAGTGGGCCTATCCTCTCTGGAGTTTAGAAGAATGAGAGGTGATTGGAAAAATATAAAATACTGAGCGGGATTGATGGGGTAGATGCTGAGAGGTTGGTTACGCTTGTTGGAGAATCTAGAACGATGGGGTCACAGTTTCGGGATAAGGGGTCAGCCATTTAAGACTGAGATGAGGAGACATTTCTTCACTTAGAGGGTTGTGAATATTTGGAATTCTCTACTCCAGAGGGCTGTGGATGCTCAGTCGATGAAAGAAAGACTTGGATTTATATAGTGCCTTTCACGACCACCGAACGTCTCAAAGCGTTTTACATTCACTGTCGGAGGGTCAGTACCGAGGGAGCGCTGCATTGTCGGAGGGACTGTACCGAGGGAGCGCTGCATTGTCGGAGGGACTGTACCGAGGGAGCGCTGCATTGTCGGAGGGACTGTACCGAGGGAGCGCTGCATTGTCGGAGGGACTGTACCGAGGGAGCGCTGCATTGTCGGAGGGACTGTACCGAGGGAGCGCTGCATTGTCGGAGGGACTGTACCGAGGGAGCGCTGCATTGTCGGAGGGACTGTACCGAGGGAGCGCTGCATTGTCGGAGGGACTGTACCGAGGGAGCGCTGCATTGTCGGAGGGACTGTACCGAGGGAGCGCTGCATTGTCGGAGGGACTGTACCGAGGGAGCGCTGCATTGTTGGAGGTGCCGCCTTTCGGATGATACGTTAAACGTCTGCCCTCTTGGGTGGATGCAAAGGATCCCCTGACACTACTTCGAAAAGGCGCAGGGGCGTTGTCCCCGGTGTCCCGGGCCAATATCTATTCCTCAATCAAAGCAACAAAAAAACAGACTACCCGATCATTATCACATTGCTGTCTGTGGGAGCCCGCTATGCGTAAATTGGCTGCCGCGCTTCTGCATTACAACAGTGACTACACTCCCTCAGTGCTGCCCCTCCCTCAGTGCTGCCCCTCCCTCAGTGCTGCCCCTGACAGACAGGTGGATGTGGATATTGGGGAGGGTGGGGATATTTGGGGGGGGGGGGCGGCGGCTAGAGTGAAGAGGTCAAGCGCTGGCAGCGGAAGGAGCGTGCGGCAAACCATTCCTACCCACCCCTTCCCTCAACGACTGTCTGTCCCGTCTGTGGACTGTTCAGCCACCAAAGAACTCACTTCAGGAGTGGAAGCAAGTCTTCCTAGATTCCAAGGGACTGCCGATGATGATAATCCAAGGATAACGCCTCTGCTCTGCTGCAAAATAGTGCCATGGGATCTTTTACGGCCACCTGAGGGCAGACAGGACCTCTGTTTAACGTCTAATCCGAATGGCGGTACCTCCGACAGTTTAGCGCTCACTCACCACTGCACTAGAGAATCAACATAGATTTTGTCCTCAAGTCTCTGAAGTGAAACTTGAACCCACAACCTTCTGATTCTCATGGGACTGACCCTTTGTACGACTGAAATAACAACAGAACATGCTGGGAACACTAAGCGAGTCTGGCGAGAATCTGTGAAGACAGAAACAGTTAACGTTTCAGGTCGATGACCATTCTGGTGAAAGGTCCAATGAAGGATTAAATTTAAGCCCCAGGGAGTTGCGCACCTTTCATAAGACTCCATCATCATCATCATCGGCAGTCCCTTGGAATCGAGGAAGACTTGCTTCCATTCTTAGCATGAGCTCTTGGGTGGCTGTACAGTCCAATGCGAGAACCACAGTCTGTCACAGGTGGGACAGACAGTGGTTGAAGAAAGGGGTGGGTGGGACTGGTTTGCCGCACACTTTCTGCTGCCTGCGTTTGATTTCTGCATGCTCTCGGCGACGAGACTCGAGGTGCTCAGTGCTCTCCCGGATGCACTTCCTCCACTTAGGGTGGTCTTTGGCCAGGGACTCCCAGGTGTCGGTGGAGATGTCGCATTTTATCAGGGAGGAAAAGACTATTGTGTTGATAATTCCTTGCTCTATCTACAGTCAGGTTACAGTACACAACACTGTCTCGGGCCTTCAGCACCTCACTTGATGAGAAGTAAGGGCCAAGTTTCTCTGATTTCTCTGTTAGACTTGTCTTTGTACATTTAGGATTTTATATTTTTTTTGTGTGGCAAGTTGCTGAACGTGTGAGCTGATGTGTAGCGAGGAGAAATTGCGGAAGGCTATCTCCTTAACCAATCCAATTGCAGGATTGTGACATTTACAGCGCAAGGACTGAGGAGGGTGAATTCAATGTCAAATCAGGTACAAAAATAGGAATAAAGAGGAGAAAGATTAGATTGAGAGAATAAAGGGACGTAAAGGAGAGGTTAAAGTTAAAATCACCAACAAATAAATTATGAAGGAATGAGACTT
The DNA here is from genome assembly GCF_044704955.1 of Pristiophorus japonicus. Taxonomy (NCBI): domain Eukaryota; kingdom Metazoa; phylum Chordata; class Chondrichthyes; family Pristiophoridae; genus Pristiophorus; species Pristiophorus japonicus. Next base: position 57,830,582 of record NC_091994.1, on the reverse strand, counting down.
CACACTTGTAATGGACACCTTTCAGTGCCGGAGAGGTTGTTTGGCAGTAATTAGTACTTAACACATTGTTAAAATGGTGTGAGGTAACTTTCTGTAGTGCGTTTAATTCGTATCTTTGTGCAAATTCATCAACTTCCAGCACTGGAATGGTGATCCAGAAAGTGAGATACTGTTTCCACAAAGCGAACGGCGGCTGTTGCAACACTTGGATATTCAAGTTTAACTTCGCATCTGTCCTGCGCCCGAGGTTGCTCTGCAGTCATCAGCATCACCGTTATTGTGAGAGGAGAATCTGGGCCAAAATGTTTTGTCCTCTTTTCTCTGGCGTGCATAAATATATTCTAACTGTTGAGATTTTTTAAATATTTGGGGTTTGGTCCATTCCTACCTATTGAATTGTTAACCGGGAGAATGATGAGCGCTTTAGCATCCCAATTGTTCCCAGTATTCCTAGAATCCATCTTCAGATTTACATTGTCCACAATAAAACCCTTGGAGCAGCGACGGGACCACGAGGGAAAGTTCTGGTACAGAAGATGCATTCCCCGGCCCACTGCCTTCAGCTGTTTAGCCTCGTGCTCGCCATAGAATTTGTCTCTGTCTCTGAGGCTTAAACTGAACAATAAAGCCCTCTGCCCAACCCCCAGGGCCTCCTGCTCTCCCCTTTCCCTCCCTCATGCTCCCTCCTCCCTCCCTCCCCCCGCTCCCCCTCCTGCTCGGTCTCTCCCAGTGTAATCCTCTCTTTCCTCCGATGTGTGCGACTCGATTCCCTCACTGTCAGATTTCCAAAACAAATACTATAACTGCGATCTTTTGTGCTTTTCTTTTTTTTTTTAAAAAAGGAAGAAAAAGAAGAATAAGGAAAGCAAGAAATTGCTGGGACAGATCACCTCCAATCAGGAGGAGGGGGAGGAGTCGGAAGAGCGTAAGCGACAGACGGTGGTGGACAAACGAACGCCAGCGCAGAAGGCATTTGACAAGATGCAGGAGAAGCGGGTGAGCTGTTGCATCTTAATGAATAAAGAGTCAAAACCTGGGAATGCTGGCGCTCCACAGCCGGTCAGTTGTTGGTCCTTCATCAGACTGGAAGATGTTGAACTGAATGAATCACAGTGGGGGAGAGGAGGGATACATTGGGTGGAATGCACAGAAATAGGTACAAATTGTCAACTATCTGCAGCTTATTTCCAGAAAGGAGGAAAAGATATGTACAGCTAAAGGGAAGGGAAGGAAAACTACTCAGCTGGGGCAGGGACAGTCACCGGAAGGGAAATGGGAGGGCAATTTGCAACCGCATCAATCTGATGAAATAAAGACCAGAAAAAGCTGGAAGCAGCCAGCAAGCTTGTCAGAAAGACTGGCCAGAACCCCAGGTGCAGCCACCCCAACATCCCTAGCCAGAACCCCAGGTGCGGACAATGCCCACAAACCCGCACAATTCCCTCTGGCCAGAACTCCAGGTCCTGTTGCCCCTCCCCCCCCCCCCCCCCCGGCCGGAACCCCACATGCGGGCCCTCCTGGCCAAAAGCATGTTCAGATAAAGGGTCCACACCCACAAGGCCAACTGGCCTCTTCCCAACCAGCCTGTACACCTCCACACCAATGTTCCCTCTCAGCTGCACAGCCAGAGACCGGCTTTTCCCATGTTACATTTTGTGTGTGCACAAAATTGAATGGGCCGCACAGCCCCTCAAAGTGTCTGCGGACTCAAAGAATTAGGGGAAGCATTGCTCTATGCGCCCCCAAACCCTATTTCCCCAGCCACTTTGTTCCCCCACACTAAGAAAGTGAGCAATCTAGTTAGTTTGGAGCAAAGGGCCAGTTATCCAGAAAACTGCTTTATTTGCCCAGGTATAATCTGAGAGGGAATGAATGGCCCGAACCTTCAATAACCTGGTACCGAGCATGTTTCTGATCTCTGAGGTAAGCAGTCAGTTAGATTAGACAGCACTAGTTCCCACTAAAGGAGCACATTGGTGTACTTCTATAACAGCAGCATGTTGAACTGAACACTGCAGACTACTTGGGGCTCTGAGCTAATGGCAGCAGATCACCAAGGCCCTGAGCAGCCTGGTGCTTCCCCGGCCAAGTCTGCTTGGACTGGAGGCCTCGGGTAAATCTAGAGTTGCTGGGCTGCAATAAAGTGTGGGTGCACCATAGACAACATGGTATTGGCTGGTTTAGCATCACTCTTGGATCCCAGACTCAGCACTTTGAGAAAGCACAGTTCTTCAGAGGTGTAATCTCTGCAGCACGCTGACTGCTGCAACACCCGCCTCCGGTCCCCGCAACACTTCCCTCGGTCCACATTAATGGCAACAAACCTCATCAATACAGTTCCATGAAAGGTCATCAACCCGAAACATTAACTCTCTTTCTCTCTCCACAAATTCTGCCTGACCTGATCAGTGTTTCCAGCACTTTCTGATTTTATTTCTGATTTCCAACATCCGCAGTATTCTGCTTTTGTTCCTTGCGGTTCCATTCTGCGTGTGTGTGTTTAGGGGGCTCATTCTCCTCCGGTCTCCCCCTTCTCGGTCATACCGCCTCCCCAAAGAACGGCTCCAGTTATCTCATTAATTGCAAATTGTGAAAGGACAATGCAAACAAAATATAGTATGAATTAGTGATCTGTATCCACTAACATTCAGCCTTAAAAGCAGGCTGTGATTCTGTATCGATTGGAGAAAAAAAGAGCAAAGTGCTGCAGATGCTGGAAACATCAAACAAAAGCAGTAAATACTGGAAACACTGAGCAGGCCAGCCAGCATCTGTGGAGTGAACCGATTGGTTAATGTTTCAGGTGTGGACTCTTGGTTAGAACGGGAGGGAAATACAGATAAACAGCGTTTAAAAGGAACTGAGCAAAGCGAAGGGGAAAAGAAAGACTAGCATTTATATAGCGCCTTTCACGACCACTGGACACCTCAGCGCTTTACAGCCAATGAAGTACTTTTGGAGTGTAGTCATGGTTTAATGTGGGAAACTCAGCAGCCAATTTGCACACAGCAAGCTCCCACAAATAGCAATGTGATAATGATCAGATAATCTGTTTGTAATGTTCATTGAGAGATAAATATTGGCCAAGACACCGGGGATAAACTCTCCTGCTCTTCTTTGAAATAGTGCCGTGGGATCTTTTAAGTCCACCTGAGAGCAGACGGGGCCTCGGTTTAACGTCTCATCGAAAGACGACACCTCCGACAGTACAGCACTCCTTCAGCACTGCACTGGAGTGTCAGCCTAGATTTTTGTGCTCAAGTCCCTGGAGTGGGACTTGAACCCATAACCTTCTGACTTGAGGCGAGAGTGCGACCCACCGAGCCACAGCAAACACTGGACACACACACACGTAACGTGTTTAAGTGGAGAACAGGAAAGGTTAAATAGCAGACGTGATAATGTGAGAAATACTAATCACACCTGCTATGAAACTATCTTCTGTTCTGTCCTTACTAAAGCACTTTACGGGTCGTGTGTACCCCCGGCCCCCTCCTTTTTCAGGTCATTTTTCAACGCTGTCAGTGAGTCAGAACTACAGCTGTCTGTCTCCTCACTCTTCCACTTAGTTTTGTAAAGATTGTTCCTCCAGTCCTTCTCACTCGCTTCCTGCTGTTTCATTTCTTGCAGCAAATTGAAAGGATCCTGAAGAAGGCATCAAAAACTCACAAACAGAGTGTGGAGGTAAGATGCTCATTTTCTGCTGCTTAAATGCTTATCTTAATTGATATTTAAAATTCTAAAGTTCATTTTGACTTGAAGCTTTTGCAGAAACCTTGCAAGCAGTCAAGATTTGTTTTGTCTGAGTATCTCCAGCAAGAGAGAAATCATTGCTGGATGGGGTATGGGAAATGAGCCAGAACAGATAAGTTTGGGAACATCGAGGCAATCGCAATCACAATAATGTTTAAAATAACAATTGAGGAAGACTTAAGTAAGACAAAGACCAAAGTAATAGATTGGGAAAAGCTGATTTTGAGGGGATAAGAATTGGAACTAGGAAAAATAAACGGGAAAGATAGAGAGAGAACAGCAGTAGGAAATATTTAAAACGCTTATCAATAGAGTTCAGGAGAAATGTATTCTGCTTTTGAAAACTAACCAGTGATATTCATTCATGACACCCCATAGATGAATAAAGAGATAAGATCCAAATTGAAACTAAAGAAAAAGGCATCCACTAAGTATATCATAGGCAGTCCCTCGGGATCGAGGAAGACTTGCTTCCACTCTAAAAATGAGTCCTTAGGTGGCTGAACAGTCCAATACGAGAATTATAGTCCCTGTCACAGGTGGGACAGATAGTCGTTGAGGGAAGGGGAGGGTGGGACTGGTTTGCCGCACGCTCTTTATAGACAACAAAGGAGAGGATGACAATAAAGGAAAATTTTAAAAAACAATTAGGAAGGCAAAGAGGAACTGAAATTAAATTAGCAAGGAATACAAAATAGAAATAGTAAAATATTCCACAGACTCACAAATGGGAAATCAGGATAGGGACAGGTCCACTAAGGGGTACACACATTAAACTCTCAGGTAATGCCAGCAAAATGGCAAAAATATTGAATATTTACCTTGTTTTGGTATTGACCAGGGAGACTAATGGGGTGGACATGACATTAGTAGCAGAGATCATAAAAGATAGAGAGACACTTAAGATAGAAAAGAGGCAGATAATTGATTTAAAAAATCCATTTTAGAGTATAAAACCCCTGGTCTGGATGGATTGCATCCGTGCGTATTAAAAGAATTTAGGAAAGCGATAGCAGAGGCACTATTACACACATACAATTAATTAGAAAAGAGGACTGGCGGACAACTAATATGATTCCTGTATTTAAAAAGAGAGATAGAACTAACCCAGGGAACTATAGACCAGTGAGCTTAACATGAGTGGTAGGAAAGATAATGGAATCTTTACTCAAAGGTGTAATAAAGAACATCTAGAAATTGAAAATAGTCAGCACAGATTTCAAAAGAGAACATAAGAAATAGGAGCAGAGTAGGCCATTTGACCCCCTCGAGCCTGCTCTCCTATTTAATAAGATCATGGCTGATCTGATCATAGACTCAGCTCCACTTCCCTGCCCGCTCCCCATAAATAAGAAGGTAAGAAATAGGAGCACCTTACTGAATTCTTTGAAGTAGTAACAGAAAAAGTAGATGAGGATAATACAGTACACACAATATATTTGGATTTCCTAAAAGCCCAGGCTGGACTCTCTCTTCGATCAGCCTACAGCTTCCTTCTGTAGCTCTCTTGACACCCTCCGAAAGGCCCATCGAGACACTTGTCACTGCTTCCACATGAGCAGCGTCCCCAACTGCCCAATCCTAAATTCTCATCGACCTTCCTGCCCAGCGCGCCCGCTGGGAACTAATCTTTCTTGCCTCCTTCCCATCTCACTCGCCCCACCGCCCCCCAACGCTGGCCCTGTGGACTCAGCCAGTGGATCAGCTATCACTGCCCCTCTCCGTATCTCCCTCCAGAATGTCCGTTCACGTGTGAACAAGGCCCTTGCCATCCATGAGCTTATTGTGGATGATTGCATCGACATCATGGCCCTGATGGGAATCTGGCTGAGGGGTGATGACACATTCTCCCTCAATGAAGCCTCCCAGCCTGATTATACCTAGCGCCAAGCCCACACCATCGCGGTGGTAATGTGGCTCTTTACACCAAATCGCACTTTGGTCTGGCCCCCAGGGCTTCTCCGGCACCTTCTCCTTTGAGCATTTCGCCTTGTTCCACCCCTCTCGCCCCTCATTTCAAATCTTCATTCTCTACCGCCCACCCAAATACCATGCCAATTTTCTGAGTTATCTTCATTGTTTTTCTCCCTCAGCCTCTGCACTAAGCGACTTCTCATCCTCGGTGATTTTAACCTCCATCTCAACTTATATCTCCTCTGAGTTCACTGCCCTCTTAGCCTCCCTTAATATAAACCCCCTCCTACCCATATTCATGGCTACCCCTTGACCTTACAGCCTGACATGGCCTTGCTACCTCATTGTGTCATTCACAGATGAGGCAGCTCTCCACCCACATTACCCCTTCCCCCCCCTCCCAACCCTACTTCCTTCTGTGTCTGACCCTGGGGAAAAAACTCTCCCAGTTCACTTACAACTGCCCTCCATTCACCACAGCATTTCTGCTCAACCACACCCTCGCCTCCACCATTAAAACCATTGCTCTCTGTCACCCTGGTACGATCTTCAGTCCAAGGGCCGCAGACTTGAACGGATATGGTGGACATCTGGTTTAGCCATTCACGATCAGATCTGGCTGGACGACATAAAACACTATCGAATCATGCCCTCCTCTGCCAAAACTGCTCTTTGTTGCAGGATGGCCATCCTGAAATGCAAAGATAACCCCCAGCTTCTTTCCTCTACTACCAACCATCTTCTTAACCCCCCCCCCCCCGCCTCCTCCACCCTCCCCTTCAACAAGAAGTACAAGGAGCTCTTGGATTTCATTGTCACTAAGATTGAGACCATCTGACCAGCTGCCTCTTCCCTTCCTTCCCCATGCCTAGCGGGCCAAACTTCTTCTAAGGTTCCCCCTGCTCTAGCCCTGACTTCACATCTTTCTCCAGTTTCTCCCGGATCTCCTCTCATGCCCTCTCCGAACTCATCTTGTCCATGAGACCCACTTCCTGCTCCCTTGACCCTATTCCCACCAAACTGCTGACCATCACAACTTTTTCTGACTCCCATATTAGCCGACATTGTTAACGGTGCTCCCTCCTCAGGTACTGTCACCCTCTCCCTCAAATTTGCCATCACCCCTCTCAAAAACCAACCCTTGATCCCACTGTCCTTGCAAACTACCACCCCATCTCCAACTTCCCTTTCCTTTCAAGTCCTTGAACATGCTGTCTCCTCCCAAATCCATCCCCATCTTTCCTGGAATGCCACCTTTTGAATCTGTCCAATCAGGCTTCTGTCCCCGAAACGGCCCCTTATCAAAGTCACAGCTGACATTGTATGTGACTGTGACCATGGTAAACTATCCCTCTTCGTTATTTTCGACCCGTCTGCAGCCTTTGACACGGTTGATCACTCCATCCTCCTCCAATACCTCTCCTCCGTCATCCAGCTGAGTGGGACTGCACTCGCCTTGTTCCATTCTTATCTATCCATTTGTAGCCAGAGAATGACCTGCAATGGCTTCTCTTCCTGCTCCTGCACTGGTGTCCCCCAAGGATCTGTCCTTGGCCCCCTCCTATTTCCCATCTACATGCTGCCGCTCGGTGACATCCAAAAACACAACACATGTTGCATGTGTACGCTGACGATTCATAGCTCTACCTCATCACCTCTCTCGACTCCTCCACTGTCTCTGATTTGTCTCTCTGCTTGTTTGACATTTATTGGATGAACAGAAATTTCTTCCAATGAAATATTGGGAATAGCGAAGCCATTGTTTTCGGTCCCCGCCACCAACACCATCCCTCTCCCTGGCAACCTTGATGTCATATTTGACCCCGAGATGAGCTTCTGACCCCGCTATCACCAAGACAGCCTAATTCCACCTCCGTAACATCGCCCATCTCTGCCCTTGCCTCGTCTGCTGCTGAACCTTCGACCATGCCTTTGTTACCTCTATTCCAACGCACTCCTGGCTGGCCTCCCATCTTCCACTCTCCATAAACTTAAGCTCATCCAAAACTCTGCTGCCCGTGTCCTAACTCGCACCAAGTCCCGCTCACCCCCTGTGCTTGTTGTCCTACATTGGCTCCCGGTTAAGCAATGTCTCAATATAAAATTTCTCATCCTTGTTTTCAAATTCCTCCATGGCCTCACCTCTCCTTATCTCTTTAACCTCCTCCGGCCTACAACCCTCCAAGATCTCTGCACTCCTCCAATTCTGGCCTCTTGCACAACCCTTATTTTAATCACTTCATTATTAGCAGCCGTGCCGTCAGCTGCCTAGGCCCTAATCTCTCAAATTCCTTCCCTAAACCTCTCCGCCTCTACCCCTCTCTCCTTTAAGATGCTCATTAAAACCTACCTCTTAGACCAAGCTTTTGATCGTATCTCCTTAAATGGAGATGTCAAATTTTGTTTGATAATGCTCCTGTGAAGCACGTTGGGACATTTCATTACGTTAAAGGGGCTATATAAATACAAATTGGTGTAATAAAAGCAAACCAAGCACTGGGGTTCATTTCTATGAAGAATAAAATTGAAAAGCAGAGAATTATGTTGAACTTGTATCGAGCCTGGGTTGGATCACACTTGGAGTACTGTGAAAAGTTCTTGTCTCGATATTATAAAAAGGAGATAGAGACACTGGATAAGGTGCAAATAAGGTTCACAAGAATGATACCAGAACACACATGATATACTCATCAGAAAAGGCTGAACAGACTGGGGCTCTTTTCTCTAGAAAAGGGAAAACTGAGGGATGGCGTGATGGAGGTTTTTTAAATTGAGTGTGCTTTCAGAAGGCATTTATTACACGAGATTAGGGCTCATGGGATTGGGGGGTTATATGTCAGCTTGGACTGAAAATTGGCTAGCAGAGAGTAGGAATAAACAGGTTATTTTCGGTGTGGCATGTCGTAACTGGTGGGGTGTCGCAAGGATCAGTGCTGGGGCCTCCGCTATTTACAATCTATATTAATGACTTAGATGAGGAGACCAAGTAAGTTATGAGGAGGACGTAAAGAGGCTGCAAAGGGATATAGTTAGGTAGGAACAGGAGTAGGCCATCGAGCCCCTCGAGCCTGTTCTGCCATTCAATGAGATGATGGGTGATCTGCGACCTAACTCCATATCCCTTTGTCCCATATCCCTTAATACCTTTGGTTAACAAAAAACTATCAATCTTCGATATAAATTAACAATTGATCTAGCAGAGGAGAGTTCCAAACACTGCCCTGTGTATGTAGAAGTGTTCCCTGATTTCACTCCTGAAAGGCCTGGCTCTTAATGTTTAGACTATGCCCCATAGTCCGAGAATCCCCAACCAGTGGGAATAGTCTCTAACTACCTTATCTGTTCCCTTTAATATCCTGAAAACTTTAATCAAACCACCCATTAACCTTCTAAATTCTAAGGAATACAATCCTAGTTTGTGTAATCTCTCCTCGTAACTTAACCCTTGCAGTCTGGGTATCATTCTGGTAAACCTACGCTGTACTCCCTCCAAGGCCAATATATACTTCTGACGGTGTGATGCCCAGAACTGCTCACAGTGCTTCAGGTGTGGTCTAATCAGGGCTTTGTACAGCTGCAGCGTAACTTCTACCCCTTTGTACTCTAGTCCTCTAGATATAAAGGTCAGCATTCCACTTGCCTTTTTGATTATTTTCTGTATCTGTCCATGACATTTTAATGATCGATGTACCTGGACCCACAAGTCTCTTTGGACGTCTGCTGTTTTTAGCTTTTCACCAGTTTAGAAAATTACCTGTTCTTTCCTTTTAGGTCCAAAGTGGTTAAGTGAGTGAGCGAGAAATTGAAGATGGAGTATAGTGTGGGGAAATGTGAAATTATCCACTTTGGTAAAAAGTGAGGGATTAGTAAATGTTGGTATGCAGAGGGATTTGGGGGTCCTTGTACACGAATCATAGAAAGTTAACATGCAGGTACAGCAAACGGTTAGGAAGCCAAATGGTACGTTCAGCATTATTTAAAGGGGGTTGGGGTACAAGAGTAAAGAAGTCTTGCTGCAATTATATAGGGCTTTGGTGACACCACACCTGGAGTACTGTGCACAGGTTTGGTCTCCTTACCTAAGGAAAGATATACTTACCTTAGAGACGCTGCAACAAAGGTTCACTAAATTGATTCCTGGGTTGAGAGGGTTGTCCTATGAGGGGAGACTGAGTAGGCTAGGCCTACTCGAGTTTAGAAGAATGAGAGGTGATCTCATTGATATAAGATTCTGAGGGGGATTGACAGAACAGATGCCGGAGAGTCTAGAACCAAGGGTCACAGTCTCAGGATAAGGGGTCGGCCATTTGGGACTGAGATGAGAAGTTTCTTCACTCAGAGTTGTGAATCTTTGGCATTCTCTGCCCCAGAGGGCTATAGGTCCTCAGTCATTGAGTATATTCAAGACTGAGATCAATAGATTTTTGAATATCATGGGATATGGGGACAGTGCAGGAAAGTGGAGTTGAGGTCGAAGATCAGCCATGATCTCATTGAATGGCGGAGCAGGCTCGAGGGGCCGAATGGCCGACTCCTGTTATGTTCCTGTGCTTGATCGGGTAGAGTGAGAGGCAATGTTTCTGCTTGTGGGAGTTCAAAACTACAGCTCATAAATATAAGATAGTCACTAATAAATGTAATAGGGAATTCAAAAGAAAATTCTTCACCCAGAGAGTGGTAAGAATGTGGAACTTGCTGCCACAAGGAATAGTTGAGACGAATCAAAATCGTGAGCTAGGAAGGACGAGAAGGTTATGCTGATAAGTTGCTGCTGGATTCCTGTGCAATTCACATTGTAGTTGTGATTTCTACCTCTGTGTGGCAGCAGCTGAACCTTGCTCATTCGGTGGTTCCAGCCCCACTCAGTGGTGAGATTGTGCTGGTACACCTTGGGTCCCTTCCACACTATAGTTTAGTATTATAGTATTCGGCAGCCCCTCTTATCGAGGATGACCCGCTTCCACACCAAAAAGAGATGAGTTCACAGGTGTTTCAATGAAGGACCTAATATTCCAGGTCCCGAACTACATCCTGAAGGGTGGAAGATGCCTGTGTGTGGATTTTTTTAACGTGGGGTGACCGTTGCACACCAGCCACCACACGGGCTTGACAGAGCTAGGTCTTGGTCCAGTGGCAAGGGTTAACCAAGACGACTGGAGACCTGCTCTGCTGCATGGACCTAGTGCACACATATCGCAGTGTGGGCTGGCCCGTGCTGCCCCTGGGCCCCCCACCCCCCTCTCCTGGGCCCCCGGGTCCGTCCCCACCCCCCTCTCCTGGGCCCCGATCCTTCGCTGCTCCTGGGCACCGATCAAAAATGGAGCAGTCAGTAACAGGACATCAATTAGTCTCCTCTTGGAGACATCAAATATCAACACTGTTATTTGAAATATCAAAATATTAAACTCCAGCCTAGTTGAAGGGTCATTAACATCAGAAACAAACGTCAACTAATAATGAACAAGGTTCAGTCGGGATGTGAATAACAGCAGAATCCAAACCCTGCAGTCACTTGTGAACTCGCTGGTGTCCCAGCAGGTTGGGTGATTGATGAAGCCTTTCGCACGCACTGAGCAGGTGAACGGCCTCTCCCCAGTGTGAAATCGCCGGTGTCTCAGCAGGTCAGAGTGCAGCCCTTTGCACGCTCCGATCCAGGAAATGAATGCCTGACATTTCGCTTGGACTTGGGGCTAACAACGATAACTTGTATTTATATAGCATCTTTAACATGGTAAAACATCCCAAGTTGCTTCACAGGAGTGCTGTCAAACAAAATTTGACACCAAGCCACAGAAGGAGAAATTAGGGCAGACTTGGTCAAAGAGGTAGGTTTTAAGGCTTATCTTAACGGAGGAAAGAGAGGTAGAAAGACGGAGAGGTTTAGGGAGGGAATTCCAGAGCTTAGGGCCCAGGCACGAATGTCAATGGTTGAGCGATTATAATCAGGGATGTTCAAGAGTGCAGACATCTTGGGGGGCGGTGGGTGGGGGGAGCTGCTGGAGAAGATTAGAGATGGGGAGGGGCGAGGCCATGGAGAGATTTGAAAACGAGGAGAATTTTTAAATTGAGACGCTATTTAACCGGGAGCCAATGTAGGTCAGCGAGCACGGGGTGATGGGTGAGCGGGACTTGGTGCGAGTTAGGACATGGGGAGCTGAGTTTTGGGTGACCTCGAGTTTATGTAGGGTAGAATGTGGGAGGCCAGCCAGGATCGTGTTGGAGTAGTCAAGTCTAGAGTAACAAAGACTTGGATGAGGGTAAATCAAACATGTCACTGCATTTTATAGTCAATCCTAAGAAACTAAACCGTGAATGTTTTTTTAAAAAAAAGGACCAGAAAAAAGCTCCTAGTCCATCCAGATGCACGGCCATCAGCCAGCTCCCCTTCTCCTCCAGTCATGTAATCGCTGGAGAGGCGATAAAGTAAACACCAACGGTCTGAGCTATTTATAAAGGACTTGCAGCAATTCTTTATTAAACAGGAAATGCTAGAAATAAAGAGCAGATCTGTCAGTGAATGACGAGGTTTTGTGTGTGAACCCCCTCATCAAAACATTCACCACCTGACAGCACTTGTTACTTTGCGGGAGTACCTGAGACAGGGATGGTCCAGGACTGGTGCCCACAGAATGCTCAGAGTATGTCTCCCAATAGCAGGATGCTGATGTGAGGTTACTGAATTTTTGCCTGTCAATCTGCAGCCGATATTTTTTTATATTTCTGTGAAGCCATTTTAGGAAAAAGCATTTTCCTTAATGGCAGTTCATTTTGAACCACAGTGGTTTTTGAAGTAGGCTAGATTTTATTTATTTATTCATGGGATGTGGGCATTTTTGAAGGGCCATCTTGTGAAAGCGGCTGGGCGTTTAAATCTCCTTCCGTCCCCCAGCAGAATTGTTGCTTCCTCCTCGCTTACGTTGGAATCTCGGTCGATCCTACAGCTTCGAGCCACTTCAGTTTCTGCTGCAGGATTGTTTGGAGCTTGTATTTTCCATTTTTGTCCTTGCAAGCAAGAAAACTGCTGCTGGGGCATTACCTGAATGCAATGTTTAATATCCATCAGAATATTAAACAATTTAGTATTTTTTGGACAATCAGTATTGAGGGCACTGCTTTATAAAAATTACTAACAGTAACAGCCGTAGATCAAATATACTTTTCTAAATTTGCCTAAAAACAAAAAAGTGAACACTTTGTCTTCACGGGAACAGTGCTCCTTCAGCATTGTGCCTGCACTGCAGCTGGTGTTGGGCTGCTGTTGCTGTTGGAGATGAGCCTCAGTGTTGCCACTTGTAACCCAGCTCATGGTGTCCTGCAGAGCATTGCGAGGTCTGTAGTATCCCGAGAGTTTGTGCTGAAAATGGGCCTGACCATCCCTGAATGCCAGATCTGTTTTATGTTAGACTGAGATGGAGTGTTGTGTTTTGAATGAAGAGGAGCAGATGGTGTCGTGAACTGTTGCAGTGACCTTCGGCATTCTGGGGGCAGCACACAGGGAGTCTGCTCCCAATCTGCTGGCTGCACGAGACCCCATGAACCGAGCATGACCAACTGGGCCCAATTCCCAGTCTGGTGACACAAGGCACTAAAGTTTGAGTCCGGCTCCACCCACAGGCAGTGTGTGGGTGTCGGGCGAGGGCCCAGCACGCTGGGAGAACAGGACTGCTCGGGGCATTCCATGCTTAATGCCTGCAGCGTTCCCTCCCTCCACCAGCACAGACGTGTCTCCTCTCTCTGTGCCCAAGTGCCTTCGGACACTGAACAGGCTCAATTACCCGAAACGCTGACTTGTAACCTCTCTTTGCTTTTCTTGCAGGAGTTTAACCGACACCTGGATACCCTGACGGAACATTATGATATCCCCAAAGTCAGCTGGACTAAATGAGGAGATGGGGGCAGCTTTTGGACATCTTTTTATTGGGATTCCTCTTTCTATTTTCTGTATTCTTTGCATCTGCAGTAAATTAAAATAGACTCTCTCTCTCTCTCTCTCTCTCTCTCTCTCCCGACTTGTCTCTGAGGACGAGGCCTGGACTGCTGCTGATGGTCGGTCGACCACTTTGTAAATATAATTTTCCTGTTGACCTCGCTCTTGTATGTTCCCTGACTCCTGAGGAAGGTAACAGATAGGTACACGTACACTGAACAGCTTTTCAATGGTAGCCCATCACGTGACCTCGAGCGAGTGTAATACTCGTTCTAGATTGAGGAGTGGATAATTTTGTGTCAGAGTTGCTACTTTTATCTCAACACTTGCGTAGTTGATCTTTTTCCAGATATGTGCCGCAACATTCAGACATGAAGCAGTTAGCCTGCCTGCAGGTCCTTGCACCAGTGACAGGCGCAGTGGTTAACACAACTTCCCATCTGTGCATAGCCCACAGCTACATTTAGTTTGCAGTTGGTTTTGTTTTGTGGAAACTGTGGCAATGACATATCCGCCATTGTTGGAGTGGGGTCTGACCAAGTGATACTGGGCTGCAACATCACTGGGGTGTAAGCTGTGTTCAGTGGGAACGTGGAGGAATCGAAAAGGTGGTGAGCCCTTTGATGTGTATTAGTTGGTCAGACAATCAATACTGTTTGCAGAGTTGAACTGCTGTTTTGTGAGGAGTTTGAAGTCCGAATGTTGCTACCTGCAGTCGGATGGATTAAGCCCTTGCTCTGTAGCGAAGCGAGGTTGGCTGGTACACTCGGTCTGTTGCCTTCCTCCTTGATGTTTGAGACCTGCATACTGCAAAATAAAACCCCTGAAACTTACCACAGAAACATTTGTGCTTTATTCAAAACACACTGTAATCTAGGACAAGATTTTGCAGTCTCCCGTAGCTAGCTCTTTGCAAGTAATAGTTGAGGTCAAGTGATGGGGATGAGAGGGGTAGTTTATCACGATCAATGTGGCAGTGTGCGTATACCAAGGCTGGCATGGAACGGGTGGGAGGGGGGAATTGCAAATACCTGTCTGTGGGGCTGTATGGTGGCAAAATCCTAGCCTATGATGGTGTGGACCAGAACATTTCTCCTGCTCACTGCTTGGAGATCCTATATTAATGTATATTAGCAAGGCTTTTGACAAGGTCCCACATGGTAGGCTGATCAAAAAAAATAAAAAGCCCATGGGATCCAAGGGAGAGTGGCAAATTGGATCCAAAATTGGCTCAGTGGCAGGAAGCAAAGGGTAATGGTTGCGGGGAGTTTTGTGGCCTGGAAGGCCACAGGGCTCAGTGCTCTGTCCCTTCGTTTTTGTAATATATATTAACGATTTGGACTTAAATGTATGGGCATGATAAAGAAATTTACACATGATACAAAAATTGGCCATGTGGTTGACAGTGAAGAGGAACGCTCGGCCTGCAGGCAGATATCGATGAAACATAAAAAATAGGTGCAGGCGCAGGCCATTTGGCCCTTCGGGTCTGCACCACTATTCAATATGATCATGGCTGATCATGCAACTTCAGTACCCCATTCCTGCTTTCTCTCCATAACCCTTGATCCCTTAGCCATAAGGGTCACATCTAACTCCCTTTTGAACTAGCCTCTAACTTTCTGTGGTAGAGAATTCCACATGCTCACAACTCTGAGTGAAGAAGTTCTCCATCTCGGTCCTAAATGGCTTACCCCTTATCCTTAATCTGTGACCCCTGGTTCTGGACTTCCCCAACATTGGGAACATTCTTCCTGCATCTATCCTGTCCAATCCCGTCAGAATTTTATGTTTCTATGAGATCTCCTCTCATTCTTCTAAATTCCATTGAATATAAGCCTATTCTGAACTGCTCAGTTGGGCCGAAAAGAGGTAAATGGAATTCAATCCGGAAAAGTGAGGTAATGTATTTGGGGAAGAACAAGGCAAGGCAATACACAATAATTGGGAGGATACTGAGGTGTGGAGGAACAGTAGAACCTTGCATTATATACTGTACAGGGTATTGGTGAGGCCACACCTGGAGTACTGCATACGGTTTTGGTCTCCGTATTTAAGGAAGGATATACTTTCATTGGAGGCTGTTCAGTGAAGGTTCACTCGGTTGATTCCGGGTTGACTTATGAAGGTAAGTTGGGCCTGTACTCATTGGAGTTCAGATGATCTTATCGAAACATAAGATAATGAGGGGGCTAAACAAGGTGGATGCAGAGAGGATATTTCTACTCGTAGGGGACATAATGTCAGAATAAGGGGCTGCCCATTTAAAACTGAGATGAGGAATTTCTTCTGAGGGTTGTAAATCTATGGAATTCTCTACCCCAGAGAGCTGTGGAGGCTGGGTCATTGAATATATTTAATGTGGAGATAGACAGATTTTTGAACAATAAGGGAATAAACGGTTCTGGGGAGCAGGCAGGGAAGTGGAGCTGAGTCCATGATCAGATCAGTCATGATATTAAATGATGGGGCTGGCTCGAGGGTCTAAATGGCCGACTCCTGCTCCTATTTCTTATGTCCACAGATCCTTAAAGGTAGCAGGGCAGGTCGATAAGGCATACAGAATGCTTTCCTTTACTAGCCGAGGCATAGAATGCTAGAGCAGGGAAGTTATGCTAGAACTGTAGACAACATTAGTTAGGCCACAGCTTGAGTACTGTGTACAGTTCTGGCCACCACATTACAGGAAGGATGTGCTTGCACTAGAAAGGATGTTGCCAGGACCGGAAAACTTTATCAATGAGGTAAGATTGGTTATGCTGGGGTTGTTTTCCTTGGAACATTGGAGGCTGAAGAGAGATTTAATTGAGGTGTATAAAATTGAGGGGCCTTGATAGTGTATAGGAAGGACCTAGTTCCCTTAGCAGAGGGGGGTCAATACCCAGGAGGCATAGATTTAAAGTAGTTGGTAGAAGGATCAGAGGGGAGATGAGGAAACATTTTTTCACCCAGAAGGTGGTAGGGTCTGGAACTCACTGCCTGAAAGGGTGGTAGAGGCAGAAACCCTCACCACATTTTAAAAAGTACTTGGATGCACTTGAAGTGCCGTAACGTACAGGGCTACGGACCAAGAGCTGGAAGGTGTAATTGGGTTGGGCAACTCTTATTCGACCGGCATGGAAACTGTGGGCCGAATGGCCTGTCGTAATTTTCTATGATTAACGAGAATAATTTGTGATAAATTAAGACGCCAGCTGAAATCATTGAGTTTGGAGCCCTGGGCAAATTCTGCCCATTATCCGTTATTGTTTTGAAAGAAAGAAATTGCGTTTACATAGTACCCTGTACCTTTCGTACCCTCAGAGTGTCCCAGAGTACTTCACAGCAAACTGCTGTAATGCAGGCAAAGATCGCAGCCAATGTGGGAACAGCAAGATCCCACAAACAGCCATGAGATAAATGACCAGATATTCTACCTGTAGTGATGTTGGTTGAGGGATAAATATTGGACAGGATGCCGGGGAGAAGTGTTCTTTGAATAGTGGTATCGGATGTTTATATCCACCAGGTGACCATCTCATCCCAAAGACAGCACCTCCCACAGTGCAGCACGAGTGTCAGCCTAGATTTATGTGCTCAAGACCTGAAGTGGGGTTTGAATCCACAACCTGTTGACTCCGAGGCGCGAGTGCTACCCACTCAGCCACGGTTGGCACTTTTCGATTGGATATCATGCCCACAGCAATAGCTGCAGTGACTTTCCCCAAGCATTTGTTTGGCGATGCAAGCAAATCAAATCGGACTTTAGCCTGGATTTTTGGGTTGTTTCCGCTCCGGGTTTTGACCAAGCGTGATGAAAAATGGGGCGGTGAGGTCTTTTACGTCCGGTCGCGATCTTCCGGTTGGGTTTTGTGGCGCCGCTTAGACGCACCCACTGGGGAGAGCTGTGCTGGGTGTGCAACGCCTCGTGACACCGGCAGTAGTTTCGACTCTCACCCGACCCATACGCCCCGAAACACGGCCTGCAATGACCATCAGGGAAAACACAGCGGTCCCACATTTATTCTTTTAATTTTTTGTAGTGATTTGTGTTGGGGGTGTTGGCAATGTTTTTTGAATGTTTTTATGATTTTTTTTTTTCCTCCTAAAGCCTCTCTGAGCGCTCCCGGCCCCACACTTTAGTTGGTGAGATTCCTGTTTTTAGCGGCGTGAAAGTCGTACAAACGCCTCCCTTTGTGCCGCACCCTCTGGCACAGGGCCCAAATGGCAAAAGTTACTCCACACAGCGCAAACGTTAATTGGGCGGTAAATACCCGCCCCACCTTTGTTTTCACCCCGAAAACGGAAAAGCCGAAAAACCACCCCCTAGTATTCATCTTAAAGGGGCAGTATAGTGTGGGAATACTTTTGATTTAAGTTAACTTCCTCCCCTACTTCTGTTATAGAAAAAAATAAGTCTTGCTATGGATTTTTTTTAATATGTTAAAACAAAATCAGTATTATTACTATATGGAGACATTAGAGTGGGGGTAATCTCGCAAAGTGCTTTACAGCAGATGAAGTACCTTTTGAAGTGTACTTACTGTTGTAATGGAGGAAAACACAGCAGCCAAGTTGTGAACAGCAAGCCCCCACAGCAGCAATAACACAAATGGTGAGATTATCTGTTTTTGGTGATGAGAGATCAATGTTGGGCAGGACAATAGGAGAACTCCCCTGCTCTTGGAATAGTGCCATGGAATCCTTTACGTCCACCTGAGAGGGCAGGCAGGACCTTAGTTGAACGTCTGGTCTGAATGACTGCACCTCCGATCGTGCAGCTCTCCCTCGGTACTGCATTGGGAGTATTAGCCTGGATTATGGGCTCAAGATTCTGAAGTGGACCTTGTAGCCACAACCTTCTGATTTACAGGTGAGGATGCTACCAATGGAGTATAAGTAGTAAAAAGATTCAAAGTGTGACATCACAAGAAAACAGGGAAATGATTGGTCTATATTTTTCTTGGGAATTGGTTTAAATTAAGAGCTTGGATTAAAAATCTCAACTTTCAAAACGTGAAAAGTTAATTAATTAAATACATTAGAACTTCGGCTCCGTGTTGATGAGCTGGAGTCCGAGCTGCAGACACTACGACCATCAGGGAGGGAGAGAGTTCATCATCATAGGCAGTCTCTTGAATCGAGGAAGACTTGCTTCCACGCTTAGCATGCGTTCTTAGGTGGCTGTAGAATCCAATACGGGAACCACAGTCTCTGTCACAGGTGGGACAGACAGTGGTGAAGGAAAGGATGGGTGGGGAGTCTGGTTTGCCGCATGCTCCATCCGCTGTCTGCGCTTGATTTCTCCATGCTGTCGGCAATGATACTTGAGGAGCTCGGCACCCTCCCGGATGCACTTCCTCCACTTAGGGCGGTCTTTGGCCAGAGACTCCCAGGTGTCAGTGGGGATGTTGCACTTTATCAGGGAGGCTTTGAGGGTGTCCTTGTAATGTTTCCTCTGCCCACCTTTGGCTCGTTTGCCGTGGAGGAGTTCTGAGTAGAGCGTTTGCTTTGGGAGTCTCGTGTCTAGCATGCGAACAATGTGGCCTGCCCAGCGTAGATGATCAAATGTGGTCAGTGCTTCAATGCTGGGGATGTTGGCCTGGACAAGGACGCTAATGTTGGTGCTTCTGTCCTCCCAGGGGATTTGTAGGATCTTGCAGAGACATCGTTGGTGGTATTTCTACAGCGACTTGAGGTGTCTACTGTACATGGTCTATCTCTGAGACATACAGGATGGTGGATAGTACTACGGCCCTGTAGACCATGAGCTTGGTGACAGTTTTGAGGGTCTGGTCTTCAAACACTCTTTTCCTCAGGCGGCCGAAGGCTGCACTGGCGCACTGGAGGCAGTGTTGGATCTCGTCGTCAATGCCTGCTCTTGTTGATAGGAGACTCCCGAGAAAAGGGAAGTGGTCCACGTTGTCCAGGGCCGTGCTGTGGATCTTGATATCTGGGGGCAATGCTGTGTGGCAAGGACAGGCTGCTGGAGGACCTTTGTCTTACTGATGTTTAGCATAAGGCCCATGCTTTCATACGCCTTGGTAAATACGTTGACTATGTCCTGGAGTTCAGCCTCTGTGTCCACAGACGTAGGCGGCGCCTGCATACTGTAGCTCAACGACAGAGGTTGGGACCTGGACCTGGCCTGGAGACGGTGAAGGTTGAACAGGTTCCCACTGGTTCTGTAGTTTAGTTCCACTCCAGTGGGGAGCTTGTCAACTGTGAGGTGGAGCATGGCAGCGAGGAAGATTGAGAAGAGGGTTGGGGCGATGACGCAGCCCTGCTTAACCCTGGTCCAGAGGTGGATTGGGTCTGTGATGGATCCGTTGGTAAGGATCACGGCCTGCATGTCGTTGTGGAGCAGGCGGAGGATGGTGATGAACTTTTTTGGGGCATCCAAAAAGGAGGACGACAACTCCATAGACCCTCGCGATTTACAATATCAAAGGCCTTTGTAAGGTCGAAGAAGCCCATGTATAAGGGCTGGCGCTGTTCCCTGCATTTTTCCTGCAGCTGTTGTGCTGCAAAAATCGGCGTTGTGCCCCGTAGGGGACGAAATCCGCACTGCGACTTCGGGAGGAGCTCCTTGGTCACTGGGAGAAGATGGGTTGAGGAGGACTCTAGCAACGGCTTTCCCAGTGGCTGATAGCAGGGAGATTCCTCCAGTTGCCGCAGTCAGACTTGCCCAGGAACTTAGACGCTTTGATATCGACATTGCCGCCCTAAACAAGACCCGGTGGGCAGGGAAAGGCCAGCTCAAGGAAGAAGCTGGAGGTTATACCACCTTCTGGAAAGGGAAACCAGAGGCAGAACGCCGCCTCCACGGAGTCCGCTTCGCCATTAAAAACGAGCTGGTGGACCACCTCAAAGACTCTCCCTGTGGGGCTCACTAATGCCTCATGACACTTCGACTCACCCTATCCCGGAATCAGTGTGCCACAGTAATTAGCGCATACGCCCCAACACTCGATGCAACAGATGAGGCCAAAGAGGGTTTTTACTCCAACCTCAAAAAATCCCTGACCTGTGGCCCACGGGCGACAAACGGATCCTCCTTGGCGACTTCAATGCCAGGGTCGGCAGGGCCACAGACATCTGAGGAGGCGTGATTGGCAGAGAGGGGGTAGGGAAAGCCAACTCCAGCGGTACCCTACTCCTGACAATGTCTAGAACATGAACTTGTCATCACCTACACCTTATTCTGACAGAGGGACAAATATAAGGCATCGTGACAACACCCTCGCTCCAAACACTGGCACCTGCTCGACTATGTCATCGTCCGAGCCAGGGATTGCAAGGATGTAAGCATCACCCATGCCATGACAGGAGCTGACGACTGCTGGACGGACCACTGCCTAATCCGATCCATCATTGACATCAACATAGCTCCAAAGCAAAGGGGACAGCAGAAGCAGTGTCGCAAAAAAGTCAATGCCGGGGCACTTGAGGACCCAGCTAAGAGAGCCCTTTATAGTCTGTGCCTCACAGCTAACCTGGCGTGCCTTGATGACCCCGAAACGCAGAATGCCCACAGCGCTTGGTCTGCCCTCCAGGCCTCCATAACCAGGAGCAAAGAGACGCTCGGTTGCTCAACCAGGGAACACCAGGACTGGTTTGATGAGAATGATCAGGAGATTCAAGAGCTAATAGATTGCAAGCGCAGGGCATTTCTAAGCCTTAAATAGCAACCCAACTCTGGAGCAGCAAAGCACCATTACAGACAGCTAAAGGCTAAGGTCCAACAAAAAACCCGGGTCCTAAAGAAGAGGTGGTGGATGGAGAAAGCACAGGAGATACAGCAGCTGACCGACAGCCATGATGTGCAAGGATGCTTCATCGCAGTCAAGGCCACCTACGGTCTAAACACCCAAGGCCCCACCCCACTGCTGGCCAAGAACGGGGAAACGCTCATCAAGGACATCGAGACAGTCAGGGCCCGCTGGAAGGAGCACTTCGAAGATCTCCTCAATCGAGACTCTGCCTTTGACTCGCGTGTTCTCGACTCCATTCCGCAGCATGCTACTCACCACCACCTCAGTGAGACCTCAACACTGCACGAGGTGGAAAAGGCCGTAAGACAGCTAAAACATAAGGCTACGGGAGCGGTGGAATCCCTGCTGAGGCACTGAAGTATGGCGGAGAGGCACTGCTGGTGCGAATACACGACCTCATCTCTCTCATCTGGAGGGAGGAGAGCATGCCTAGGGGGAGAGTTACCTGGACACTGTCTTTCAGGAGGCAGTCACACCCCTTAGATTAATTCAAATTTGGTCCGTGGTCAGGGACAGGAAGGTGTGACTACGGGTGAGGCAGGTAAGGGGGCCCAGGAGGTAGTGATGGAGGAGCCTCATCCCTTGCAATTGTCCAACAGGTTTGAGTTTCTTGCTCCCTATATGGACGATAGCAGGGGTTGCAGGGAGGATGAGCAAGCTGACCACAGCACTGTGGTACATGGGGTCATTCAAGTGGGGGAAGTAAAAAGAAATGTAAGTGGTAGGGGACAGTATAGTTAGGGGAATAGATTCCATTCTCTGCAGCCGAGAGAGAGAGTCTGAAAGGAAGGACATCTCCTCTGGGCTGGAGAGGAACTTGGAGTGGGAGGGGAAAGATCCAGTTGTTATCCACATAGGGACCAATGACATAGCTAGGACAAAGAGGTTCTGATGAAGGAGTATGAGCAGCTAGGAACTAAATTAAAAAGCAGAACCACAAAGGTTCTCTGGATTAGTACCTGAGCAATGAACAAATTTGCATCGATTAAATCGGATCAGAGAGATGAACGCGTGGCTCAAAGATTGGTGTGGGAGGAATGGGTTTCAATTCATGGAGCACCAGTACTGAGATAGGAGGGAGCTGTTCATCAGGAAGGACTTCATTTGAACCAGGCTGGGGCCAATGTCCTGGTGAATCGAATAACTCGGGCTGTAGATCGGGCTTTAAACTAAATAGTGGTTGGGGGGTGGGATCCGGTGAGCGGAAATGTAAAAAGTCAAAGAGAAAGGAGAAAGCAAAAGTGCAGGGTAGCAATGGGGAAAATGATAACCAGAGTATGACAGGAAGGGACATAGTGTAGACACAAGACAAATTTAAAAGCTCTATATCTGAACACAAAGCGTTTGTAACAAGATAGATGAGTTGATGGCACAAATGGGTATGATTTGATTGCCATTACAGAGACATGGTTGCAGGGTGACCAAGGTTGGGAACTAAATATTCAGTGGTATTTGCCATTTTGTAAGCATAGACAGAAAGGAAAAGTAGGTGGGGGTA
Organism: Pristiophorus japonicus; assembly: GCF_044704955.1. NCBI lineage: Eukaryota > Metazoa > Chordata > Chondrichthyes > Pristiophoridae > Pristiophorus > Pristiophorus japonicus. The sequence goes on along the minus strand of NC_091994.1, from coordinate 57,807,736 downwards.
GCTCTGTTAGTAAGGGATGAGATCAGTGCAGTAGCGAGAAACGATATTGGCTCAGAAGATCAAGATGTAGAATCAGTTTGAGTGGAGATAAGAAATAATAAGGGAAAGAAGTCACTGGTGGGTGTGCTCTACAGTAGCCGCACTGTAGGACAGAGTATAAATCAAGAAATAATGGAGGCTTGTAAGAAAGGTACAGCAATAATCATGGGTGATTTTAATCTTCATTTTGATTGGACAAATCAAATTGGCCAAGATAGCCTTGAGGAAGAGTTCATAGAGTGTATGTGGGATGGTTTTGTGGAACAACACCTTGTGGAACCAACCAGGGAGCAGACTATTTTAGATCTGGTAATGTGTAATGAGTCTGGATTAATTAATCTTGTAGTGAAGGATCCTCTTGGGAAGAATGATCAAAGCATGGTCGAATTTCAAATTCAGTTTGAGGGTGAGAAAACTAAGTCTCAAATTAGTGTCCTGAACTTAAATAAAGGTAATTACAAAGGTATGAAGGCAGAGTTGGTTAAAATGGACTGGGAAAATATAAAAGGTTAAGACTGTAAAAAAAGCAGTGACAAACATTTAAGGAGATATTTCATATCTCTCAGCAAAGATTTATTCCAGTGAGAAAGACTAAGAGAAGGATGAACCATCCGTGGCTACCTCAGGAAGTAAAGGATGGAATCAAATTGAAAACAAAGGCACACAATGTTGTGAAGGAGAGTGGAAGGTCAGAGGATTGAGAAATTTTTAGAAATCAGCAAAGAACGACTAAAAAAAATGAGAGAAGATAGCTTGAGAGTAAATAACAAGAAATATAAAAACAGACAGTAAGAGATTCTACAAGTATATAAACAGGAAGTGAGTAGCTAAAGTAAACATTGCTCCCTTAGAGGATGAGACTGGGGAATTAATAATGGGAAACAGGGAAATGGCAGAGACTTTGAACAAATATTTTGTATCGGTCTTCACGGTAGAAGACACTAAAAACATCCCAATAATTGATAATCAAGGGGCTATGGGGAGGGGGGGGGGTGCTTAAAACAATCATTGTCACTAGAGGAAAAAGTACGAGGTAAACTAATGGGACTAAAGGTGGACAAGTCCCCTGGACCTGATGGTCTGCATCCGAGGGTCTTAAAAGTAGTGGCTGCAGAGATAGTGGATGCATTGGTTATAATCTGCCAAAATTCCCTGGATTCTGGAGAAGTCCCAGTGGACTGGAAAACCGCAAATGTAATGTCCCTATTTAAGAAAGGAGACAGAAAGCAGGAAACTATAGACCAGTTAGCCTAACATCTGTCACTGGGAAAATGCTGGAGTCCATCATTAAGGAAGTAGTAGCAGGACATTTAGAAAATCATAATGCAGTCAAGCAGAATTAGCATGGTTTTATGAAAGGGAAATTGTGTTTGACAAATTTGCTGGAGTTTTTTGAGGATGGAACAAGTAGGGTGGATAAAGGGGAACCAGTGGATGTGGTGTATTTGGATTTCCAGAAAGCATTTGATCAGGTGTCGCATAATAGGTTACTGACAAGAGCTCACGGGGTTGGGGGTAATATATTTGCATGGATAGAGGATTGGCTAACAGAAAACAACGAGTTGGGATAAATGGGTCATTTTCCGGTTGGCAAACAGTGACTAGTGGGGTACCGTGGATTCAGTGCTGGGGCCTCACCTATTTACAATCTATATTAATTGACTTTGATGAAGGGACCGAGTGTAATGTATCCAAATTTGCTGATAATACAAAGGTGGGAAAGCAAATTGTGAGGCGGATGCAAAGAATCTACAAAGGGATCTGGATTGGCTTCGTGAGTGAGCAAAAATTTGGCAGATGGACTATAATGTGGGAAAATGTGAGGTTAACCACTTTGGTAGGAAAAATAAAAAAGCAAATTATTATTTAAATGCGGAGCGATTACTAAATGCTGCAGTACAGAGAGATCTGAGGGTTCTTGTACATGAAATGCAAAAAGTTAGCATGTAGGTACAGCAAGTGATCAGGAAGGCAAATGGAATGTTGGCCTTTATTGCAAGGGGGATAGAGTATAAAAGTAGGGAAGTCCTGCTACAACTGTACAGGGCATTGGTAAGACCACACCTGGAGTACTGTGTATAGTTTTGGTCTCCTTATTTAAGGAGGGATATACTTGCATTGGAGGCAATTCAGAGATAGTTCACGAGGTTGAATCCAGAGATGAATGGGTTGTCTTATGAGGAAAGGTTGAGCAGATTGGGCCTATACTCATTGGAGTTTAGAAGAATGAGAGGTGATCTTATTGAAACATATAAGATTCTGAGGGGGCTTGACAGGGTAGATGCAGAGGATGATGATTCCCCTCAAGGGGGAATCTAGAACTAGGGGGCATTGTTTCAGAATAAGGGGCTGCGCATTTAAAACAGAAATGAGGAGGAATTTCTTCTCTCAGAAGGTTGTGAATCTTTGGAATTTTCTACCTGAGAGCTGTGGGGGCTGGGTTTTGAATATATCTAAGGTGGAGATAGTCAGATTTTTGAATGATTAAGGGAATAAAGTGTTATGAGGAGCAGGCAGGAAAATGGAGCTGAGTCCATGATCAGATCAGCCATGATCGTATTGAATGGCGGAGCAGGCTCGAGGGACCGTATACCTTAATTCTGTTCTTAATTCTTATGTTCTTCTGACACCTATGGACAGCACCACAGGTTGCGGGTGCATACTTCCTGGTCTGAAGTAACTGCATTATTAACTGGATCCTCATTTTAAAAAAACCCAGAACTGTTCAATAGCGTCACATGGTGCCTTATTAAAATTTTCCAGCCAAATCAATAATCTCTCGCCTTCCTGTTAATCCTTGACCTCTGGCAACATTCAGTGAAGCAATTCAGATATATAAAAATAGGAATTTTGCAAGTAACATGTAAGTAGATTTGTAACTGGGCTTTATAAGGGATCTGTACGCTGTTGGAATTTAAAGGGCGATGCTAGGTCAGAGTTTCAAGTATTTCAATCACTCCCTCACAAATTTGAGACAGGGAAGGTGTGGATTTGAGTGTTGAGTAACCGAAGGATTTCTGCAAATGAATGGATCTGCATTATGGAAGTGGCCAATATCGATATGCGTTCCCTCTGGAAGTGGCCCCTCCTGCCGCCATCTAGCCAATTATCCTCAGCCAGAGCGTCCACGCGATTTGTTCGAGCTGCTCTTGGATGTTGCACATTATTGGAGTAAAAACCTTTTCCTGGGCTCGCACCTTTGGCTCAGAGTAATTGGGCTCTCGCCCTGAATCAGAACACAAGCAGGTTGTTTGGATTCTTGAATGAGGCTAAACCGAGCCCCCCTCGGGGATGTACAAGATCCCATGGCACTATTTTGAAGCATAGCAGGGAAGTTATCCCATTGCCATGGCTAATATTCAATCCTCAACCAACACCACCAAAATCAGATGAACTGGATAGTTACTCATTTGCCGTTTCTGAGACTGTGTGAATTGGCCGCCATGTTTGGCTATATTAACAACAGTGACATGCACTTCAAAAATAATTCATTGGCTGTTGTACTTTATGCACCTGTGAGTATGCTCACAGGTTTGTGGAGCTATTGACGCCTGGGTGTCCACCGGTACGCTCGTGGCCTTCCACGAGAGGTGGATGCCGGAGCGACTGGAGTGCATCATCACCCCCAGGAACAGAATTTTAATTTAATGTTTTTTGTCTAAAGTTTAATTTGTTTATTGTGTCGGGTTTAGTGCCCCCCCCCCCTTTAACCAGAGGGCACTTGTATAATTTGTATGTTGGTGCCCTAAAAAAGGCAAAAAAACAAGGGGGCACTTGATTGGAAGTTTTGGAGTGTGACCCCCCTCTTTAACCAGGAGGCACTTGATTCTTGTTTGCAATAAAATAGTTGTAGAGCTGTAGACGCCAGGGTGTCCCTAGAGATGGAGCACGCGGTGTCCACCAGTACGCTCACGGTCTTCCACAAGAGTGAATCATCACCCCCGGGAACAGAATTTTTATTTAATTTGGCAAAGTTCCCAGTTCATTTGTAAATTTCTAGTGCCCTTACCAAAAGGAAGCACTTGATTTAAAGTTTTATGTTAAAATAGTTGTAGAACTGTTGAGTAGTGAGTGGCTTTGCCAGTCACATGATGTTCACCAGCTTCGATAAAACCTCAGCCAGTTGGGTTCAGGCAGGTGGTTGTGAGCCTGATGGATGAACTGGTAATGTGTAGTGTGATTGTTAAACCTTTATTAATTAACCAACTAGTTCTTAATAGCAATGTGTTGCTATGAATTCTTCAGCAAAGAACCCTTGAAGCAAATACATCACAGCTGTGAAGATTTTGGGACGCCCTGAGGACGCGAAAGGCGCTATACAAATGCCCCTCTTTCCAGGTGTGTCAGTTACTTTTCTTCCATAGAAACATAGAAAATAAATGCAGGCGTAGGCCATTCGGCCCTTCGAGCCTGCACCGCCATTCAACAAGATCATGGCTGATCATCCACCCCAGCACCCCGCCCCCCTCCACACCCCCCGACCCCCCCAGCCGCAAGGACCACATCCAACTCCCTCCCGAACACATCCGATGAACTGGCATCAACAACTCTCCGCGGCAGGGAACCCCACAGGCCAACAACTTCCCATCCCAGCCCCAAACAGTTCACTCCCCCCCACCCCCTGGCTCCGGACCCACCCAACACCGGGAACACTCCCCCTGCACCCAACCCGCCCCGTCCCGTCGGAATCCTTCCCAAATGCCGAACACCCCCGGATGTCGAGCCCCCAGCCCCGGCCACCCCGGAGCCACGCCCCCGCGACGCCAACCACACCACATCCACCAACCACCATCTGCGCAGTCAACCCGTCCACCCCACTCTGAACACTCCCCGCACCGAGGCACAGAGCCCCTAGGCCCGCCCCTCCAACACACTTAGCACCCTCCCCCCCCCCCCCCCCCCAACACCGCCGCTGCAATGTGGCCCCTCCCGTCCCCCGCCCTGGGTTTCTCCGCGCCCCACCTCCACCAATAAGATCATGGCTCATCATTCACTTCAGTACCCCTTTCCTGCTTTCTCTCCATACCCCTTGATCCCATTAGCCGTAAGAGCCATATCTAACTCCCTCTTGAATATATCCAATGAACTGCCTCAACAACACTCTGCGGCAGGGAATTCCACAGGTTAACAACGCTGAGTGAAGAAGTTTCTCCTCATCTCGGTCCTAAATGACTTACCCCTTATCCTTAGACTGTGTCCCCTGGTTCTGGACTTCCTCCAACATTGGGAACATTCTTCCTGCATCTAACCTGTCCAGTCCATCAGAATTTTATGTTTCTATGAGATCCCTTCTCATCCTTCTAAACTCCAGTGAATACAGTGATCCAGTCTCTCCTCATATGTCAGTCCTGCCATCCCGGAATCAGTCTGGTGAACCTTCGCTGCACTCCCTCAATAGCAAGAACGTCCTGCCTCAGTAGGAGACCAAAACTGAACACAATATTCCAGGTGAGGTCTCACTAATACCCTGTACAACTGCAGTAAGACCTCCCTGCTCCTATACTCAAATCCCCTAGCTATGAAGGCCAACATACCATTTGCCTTCTTCACTGCCTGCTGTACCTGCATGCCAACTTTCATTGACTGATGTACCATGACACCCAGGTCTCATTGCACCTCCCCTTTTCCTGATCTGCCACCATTCAGATAATCTGCCTTTGTGCTTTTGCCACCAAAGTGGATAACCTCACATTTATCCACATTATACTGCATCTGCCATGCGTTTGCCCACTCACCTAACCTGTCCAAGTCACCCTGCAACCTCTTAGCGTCCTCCTCACAGCTCACACCACCACCCGGCTTAGTATCATCTGCAAACTTGGAGATATTACACTCAATTCCTTCATCTAAATCGTTAATGTATTGTAAATAGCTGGAGTCCCAGCACTGAGCCCTGCGGCACCCCACTAGTCACTGCCTGTCATTCTGAAAAGGACCCGTTTATCCCGACTCTCTGTTTCCTGACTGCCAACCAGTTCTCTATCCACGTCAGTACATTACCCCCAATACCATGTGCTTTAATTTTGCACACCAATCTCTTGTGTGGGACCTTGTCAAAAGCCTTTTGAAAGTCCAAATACACCACATCCACTGGCTCTCCCTTGTCCACTCTACTAGTGACATCCTCAAAAAAATTCCATAAGATTTGTCAAGCATGATTTCCCTTTCATAAATCCATGCTGACTTGGACCGATCCTGTCACTGCTTTCCAAATGCGTTGCTATTTCATCTTTAATAATTGATTTCAACATTTTCCCCACTACTGATGTCCGGCTAACCGGTCTATAATTACCCGTTTTCTCTCTTCCTCCTTTCATAAAAAATGGTGTTATATTAGCTACCCTCCAGTCCATAGGAACAGATCCAGATTCGATAGACTGTTGGAAAATGACCACCAATGCCTCCACTATTTCTAGGGCCACCTCCTTAAGTACTCTGGGATACAGACTATCAGGCCCCGGGGATTTATTGGCCTTCAATCCCATCAATTTCCCTAAAACAATTTGTCGCCTAATAAGGATTCACTTCAGTTTCTCCTTCTCACTAGACCCTCGGTCCCCTAGTATTTCCGGAAGGTTATTTGTGTCTTCCTTAGTGAAGACAGAACCAAAGTATTTGTTTAACTGGTCTGCCATTTCTTTGTTCCCCATCATAAATTCACCTGAATCTGACTGCAAGGGTCATACGTTTGTCTTCACTAATCTTTTTCTCTTCACACATCTATAGAAGCTTTTGCAGTCAGTTTTTATGTTCCCAGCGAGCTTCCTCTCGCATTCGATGGTCCCCCTCCTAATTGAACCCTTTGTCCTCCTCTGCTGAATTAAAAAATTCTCCCAGTCCTCAGGTTTGCTGCTTTTTCTGGCCAATTTATATGCCTCTTCCTTGGATTTAACACTATCCTTAATGTCCCTTGTTAGCCACGGTTGAGCCACCTTCCCCGTTTTATTTTTACTCCAGACAGGGATGTACAATTGTTGAAGTTCATCCATGTGATCTTTAAATGTTTGCCATTGCCTCCACCGTCAACTCTTTAAGTATCACTCGCTTGTCTATTCTAGCCAATTCACGTCTCATACCATCGAAGTTACCTTTCCTTAAGTTCAGGACCCTAGTTTCTGAATTAACTGTGTCACTCTCCATCTTAATAAATAATTCTACCATATTATGGTCACTCTTCCCCAAGAGGCCTTGCACAACAAGATTGCTAGTTAGTCCCTTCTCATTACACATCACCCAGTCTAGGATGGCCAGCCCTTTAGTTGGTTCCTCGACATATTGGTCTAGAAAACCATCCCTAATATACTCCAGGAAATCTTCCTCCACCGCATTGCTACCAGTTTGGTTAGCCCAGTCAATATGTAGATTAAAGTCGTCCATGATAACTGCTGTATCTTTATTGCATGCATCCCTAATTTCTTGTTTGCTGTCCCCATCCTCATTACTACTGTTTGGAGGTCTGTACACAACTCCCACTAGCGTTTTCTGCCCTTTGGTATTCTGTAGCTCCACCCATACTGATTCCACATCATCCAAGCTAATATCCTTCCTAACTATTGTGTTAATTTCCTCTTTAACCAGCAATGCCACCCCATCTCTTTTTCCTTTCTGTCTATTCGTCCTAAATGTTGAATACCCCTGGATGTTGAGTTCCCAGCCTTGGTCATCCTGGAGCCATGTCTCCGTGATGCCAATTACATCATATCCATTAACAGCTATCTGCGCAGTTAATTCGTCCACCTTATTCCGAATACTCCTCGCATTGAGGCACAGAGCCTTCAGGCTTGTCTTTTTAACACACTTTGCCCCTTTAGAATTTTGCTGTAATGTGGCCCTTTTTGCTTTTTGCCTTGGGTTTTTCTGTCATCCACTTTTACTTATCTTCTTTCTATCTTTTGCTTCTGCCCCCATTCTACTTCCCTCTCTCTCCCTGCATAGGTTCCCAACCCCCTGCCATATTAGTTTAACCCCTCCGCAACAGCACTAGTGAACACTCCCCCTAGGACATTGGTTCTGGTCCTGCCCAGGTGCAGACCGTCCAGTTTGTACTGGTCCCACCTCCCCCAGAACCAGTTCCAATGCCCCAGGAATTTAAATCCCTCCCTTCTGCACCACTCTTCAAGCCACGTATTCATCTGAGCTATTCTGCGATTCCTACTCTGACTAGAACGTGGCACTGGTAGCAATCCTGAGATTATTACTTTTGAGGTCCTACTTTCTAATTTAGCTCCTAGCTCCCTAAATTCGTCTCGTAGGACCTCATTCCGTTTTTTACCTATATCGTTGGTACCTATATGCACCACGACAACTGGCTGTTCACCCTCCCCCTTCAAAATGTCCTGCAGCCGCTCTGAGACAATCCTTGATCCTTGCACCAGGGAGGCAACATACCATCCTGGAGTCTCGATTGTGGCCGCAGAAACGTTTATCTATTCCCCTTACAATATAATCCCCTACCACTGTAGCTCTTCCACTCTCTTTCCTGTTCTCCTGTGCAGCAGAGCCACCCATGGTGCCATGAACTTGGCTGCTGCTGCTCTCCCCTGATGAGTCATTTCCCCCCCCCCCAACAGTACCCAAAGCGGTGTATCTGTTTTGCAGGGGGATGACCGCAGGGGACCCCTGCACTACCTTCCTTCCACTGCTCTTCCTGTTGGTCACCCATCCCCTATCTGGCTGTGTAACCTATGATGGCTGGGTGGGGACCGTTCCATTGGGGTCAGCAGACTGCAATCTCGAGGAGAAACACTGGCTGATTGGGCCCCCCCCCCCCCAACTCAGGCCACTGAGGCTGATTGCAGCATCCCAACTACTGCCTTGCTCCTGGTCAGCGAGGAGGAACGTTAGCCCTGCCGCTGCATGTGGCTCAGCACATTTACCGACCCAGCCAACAGGTTGGTCTGCTTACATAAGATGATTTAAATAATGTCTATTTGTCTTCAAAGATAACGAGGCTGGCGTGCGGTTACTATTAAGCCTGACTTTTCCCTCGAGCATTTGCAATTAAGCTGCAGAATTTATTGAGCATGTTTGGATTGTGTGTAACAGAGTTAGAGCTGCTAGTGCTTGGAATTCACCCAGAGGTGACAGCAGCAATACTACAGCAGCAGTGCATGTGTAGTTCAGAAGTTTCCTGACAGCACCTGCACAATCTGGTGTATGTACAAGTGCTGCCAGGTTGCACTTGCGATTTTAGGTTGTAACTACAGGACTGTAGAGGCCACCAGCGTAAAACATGCTTTACTATCCTATACTGCCAGGCTGAGAGCTCATAAGAACAGAAGAAATAGAGCATTTGGCCCCTCGAGCCTGCTCTGCCATTCAATAAGATCGTGGCTGTTCTGATCATGGACTCGGCTCCATTTCCCTGCCCGCTCCCCATAACCCTTGACTCCCTTATCTGTCTATCTCCACCTTAAATATATTCAATGACCCAACCCAGCTCACCCTACTCGTGGCAAGAACATAATTGCAGTGGGGACACTTGCTTATGTTTCCACATCAAAATTATAGCACAGAACCAGGCCATTCGGCCCAACAGTCTCCACACGAGCCCCTCCCACCTTACCTTATCTCACCCTATCTGCATATCCTTCAGTTTCTTCGTCTATGAAATTCGTAGCAATTTCCACATTCTAACCACTCTCTGGGTAAAGAAGTTTCTGCTGAATTCCTAATTGGGTTTATTAGTGACTATCTTATATTTATGGTCCCTAGTTTTGTTTGTCATTCACAGCTGTACATGTGCAGCCTTCACATTGCTAGCCACACCCCAAACCCACTGTGCAGTTCACACCAGGAAGTACAGAACTTGCATTTATATAGCGCCTGTGACATCCTCCGGTCATCCCAAGATGCTGCACAGCCCATTGGGAAATAACTAATTCCGAAGTCCAATGGACACACATTATTTATGGTAAAAGTCGGTGTAAGTATTTATCTGCAGCAGAATCCTTGCTACTCTAACCCAAAGGGAATTCCCAGCTCACTATGATTTATCATTGTGAATAATTCATGTTATATGCAAGGAGGCAATGTTGAACTTGTGCAAGGCTGCTGTTAGTCTGGGGCATACAATAACAACTTGTATTTATATAGCACCTTTAATGTAGTGAAGGCACTTCACAGGAATGTTATAAGACAAAAAATTTGAAACCGAGCTGCATAAGGAGAAATTAGGGCAGATGACCAAAAGCTTGGTCAAAGAAGTGGCTTTTAAGGATGTCTTAAAGGAGGAAAGAGAGGTAGAGAGGCGGAGTGGTTTAGGCAGGGAGTTCCAGAGTTTGGGGCCCAGGCAGCTGAAGGCACGGCCACCAATGGTGGAGCGATTTATAATTAGGGATGCTCAAGAGGGCAGAGTTAGAGGAGCACAGAGATCTTGGGGAGTGGTGGGGTTCGAGGAGATTAGAGATAGGGAGGGGCAATGCTATGGAGGGATTTGAAAACAAGAATTTTAAAATCAAGGCGTTGCTTATTATAGGAAGCAAACAAAAGCAATGGAAAGGTGCTGTGTAGATTCAGTAAGATGGTTCCAGGGCTGCAGGGTTATGAAGAGAAACTTGAGAAGTTCGGGCTTATTTTCACTGGGGCTGTGAAGGTTCAGATATGACTTTATAGAGATCTACAGATTATGAACAGCTATTGAGATGGTAAGCAGGATATACAAATTTAAGATAATCACGAGAAAATAAGAGGTTAGAAAAATGTCTTTGCACAGAGGAGGATCAGAATGTGGAACTGTAAGATTTGGATCATAGGTCACACACACAAATTACCAAATGGGCCTTAGGATTCACACGGCGTTTTATTAAAGAGCGGCAGTTTTAAATATAATCAGACACAATACGGAACGGGCTAGACATATTAGACATACAACCCGTAAGAGAGGAGAATGATTTACTGGCCCTGGAACAGAACGGATGGACGTTGAAGCAGAACGATGATCTCGGATCCCTGCAGCCTGTGGCAGCGCTCTCTTATTGGTCGTCTCCCGAGCTGGAGAAGGTGTTGGGCCAAAGCCAGCAAGAGGTCCACCTCAGTGGTTTTTGTGTTCTGACCTTGTAACGACCTTAGCTCACTGTGTAACTCGTTGTCTGCTGTGGTTGGAATTCTCCTGTGTCATTAACTGGCCCTAGTTGCTGAGCTGGCCAGCTTATTTCTTTTATGAAATCATTATTTCTTTTATAGTTGGCATATTCTTTTGATTCATTATTTATTACAACAGGCCATTGTTGACACAGAGCCATAAATAGGTTTAAAAGAGAATTGGGGGGTTGCTCAAAAAAGAGAAACATTAAAGGGTAAGAGGGACAAGGAAGCGGGTGAGATTTGAGTAGGTGCGATATTAAAAGATATGGGGAGTGAGCAGGAGAGTGGGTTTAGACTCCATGTCAACTGTAGCTCAGTTGATAGTACCGCTGTCTAAGTTAGAAGATTGTGGGTTCAAATCACACTCCAGATACAAGCATAAAAATTAGGCTGACACTGTGCTAAGGGAGTGCTGCACTGTTGGAGGTGCCGTCTTTTGGATGAGACGTTAAACTGAGGCCACTTCTACCCTCTCAGATGGACGTAAAAGATCCCATGGCACTATTTCAAAGAATAGCAGGGGCACTATCGCCGGTGTCCTGGCTAATATTTATCTCTCGATCAACATAACTACAATAAATTATCTGGTCATTATCACATTACTGTTTGTGGGAGCTTGTTATACACAAATTGGATGCCGTGTTTCCCACATCACAACAGTGATTACACATCAAATGTTCTTCATTGGCTGTAAAGGTGTCCTGCAGTCATGAAAGGTGCTATATAAATGAAAATCTTTCTTTTTATTAAAGTGCCTGGGGAATGAACAGGAATGTGGGATTAGACTGGGTGGGATATGAAAGATTTGGGGAGTGAAATTAGACTGGGTGGGATATGAAAGGTTTGGGGAGTGGGGGGAGAGCGAGATTAGACTGGGTGGGATATGAAAGGTTTGGGGAGTGGGGGGAGAGTGAGATTAGACTGGGTGGGATATGAAAGGTTTGGGGAGTGAGGGGGAGAGCGATAGGTTGGGTGGCTCGTAGAGAAAAACACGATAGGCCAAAGGGCCTGTTTCTGTGCGGTAATATCCTATGATCTTCCTGATCAGTGTCCATTCTCTCCTCTGACATTGGACTTCTCCCGCATTGAAGGTTACCTAAGATTATATAGGATTACATGGGATTCACAGCACAGAAATAGGCCATTTGGCCCAACCTGTCCATACCGGCTGGTGCTAAAAGCTGCTAATTATTTTCCATATCCCACCACATTAATAAGATGGGGTTTGATGAAGGATGGAAGAAGGCTCGTGTGGAGTATAAACACTGGCATAGACCTGTTGGTTCAAATGGCCTTCAGAATAAGGGCTCGGCCATTTAGGACTGAGATGAGGAGGAACTTCTTCACTCAGTCAAATATTGACACCCAGCTAAACATGTTACAAATCCTTGACTTACAAAGTATGAGATAAAATGCATGAATTTAAAGTATGTGACAGACTGTTAAGGACCGAAATATAGAATATTACAGAATATTACAGCACAGAAGGAAGCCATTTGGAAATAATATAAGAACATAAGAATTAGGAGCAGGAGAAGGACATTCGGGCCCTCGAGCCTGCTCCGTCAGTTAATAAGATCCTGGCTGATCTTCTACCTGAACGCCACTTTCCTGCACTGTCCCCATATCCCTTGATTCCCTTAATATCCAAAAATCTATCGATCTCAGCCTTGAATATACTCAAAGATTTGGGGCTAGAAATTCAGTTCTCAGCGATAACGGTATTTTTTCGCCATCAGGCCGGAAATTCAGGCTTTAATTTGCGGAGTGTTAAAAATCAGCATTGTACGAGGACTAGCGGCACAAACTGATCCTTGCCAACTTTAGTCCGAGGCCGATACAGCTGCAAATTGGGCTTTGGGAGGATGGTAAACACCAAACGATCAATTGGGAAAAAAAAAAGTTCACAAAACATTTGTAAGATACTTGTCTATCGAATCCCTGCAAAAGAATTAAAAAATAAAAACTTTAACTTAGCTTTTTTGCAGGTCTTCACACTTACTGCTGCTGGCAGGCTGCTACATCAGGTTTTTCCGTCGGTATTCTGAGCGCAGAATACGGGTGCGGAGAGAAACAATTTTTTGCCTTGCTCGGCGGCGCTCCTCTGCCCAGCGGTACGGTGAAAGCGCCACTGCAAAGTGTCACTGACTTTCCCGCCGACCGGGTTTTCGCCAAAAACGGTGAAATAGCACCAAAACCCCGGTCGCAAAATCGGCAAATTTCTAGCACCCTCCACAGCCCTCTGGGGTAGGGGAGTCCAGAGATTCACCACCCCTTGTCCTAAATGGCTGACCCCTTCTGAGACTGTGAAAACAGCCGGGGAAACAGCTTCCCTGTCAAGCACTGTAAGAATTTTGTGTGTTTCAATGAGTTTTCTATGTTTCAATTATTATGATGTAATTTATTAAGTTTCCTTTCTTTTGTAAAATCTGGGTGTTGTGTAGGGAGAAAGAGTCAGATTGAACACTGTGAGCTCAAAGTAAAATGTGACAGTAGTCTTTTATTGCAGGTCTCCAGAGTGCCTCTCCAAACTGTGATACCTGTGCTCCCAAGGGATTGTGGGATCCCTTGGGACTCCAGGGGATGAGCCCTCTGGTGGCTGTACAGAGTAAATACAAGTATACATATATAACAACACTCCCCTACACAGTGTGTCCCCCCCCCAAAGTCAATAGTGTAACTATTTACAATGTGAGTCGATCTGGGGCCCTTCTTGCCCTGGTTGATCGTCTCAGTGTGAAAGCTGGTGTTGTTGAATCATTTACCCTCGCTGGGCTGCTGTGCAGCTGGCCTTGCTGGGCTGCATGGTGTGTTGGGCCCTGCTGGGCTGCTGTGGATGATGGGTTCTGCTTCGTGGTCAACCGTGGTGCCGGTTGCCACTGGTGTGTATGTTGGGGGATCAAACAAGGTAGGGTCCAAGGTGGGTTGCTCAGGATAGTCCGTGAATCTGAGTTTGATTTGGTCCAAGTGTTTCCAGTGAATGAGTCCATTTGAAAATTTGACCCGAAACACCCTGCTCGCTTCTTTGGTCACGACAGTGCTGGGAAGCTACTTAGGACCTTGTCCATAATTAAAGATAAATACAGGATCATTAGTTTCAATCTCACGTGAGACATTTGCTCTATCATGATATGCACTTTGTTGAAGGCGCCTGCTCTCTACTTGTTATGTAGATCAGGGTGAACTAGCGAGAGCCTTGTCTTAAGTGCTCTTTTCATGAGCAGTTCAGCAGGTGGGATGATCTCAGTGAGTGAGTGGGGGTCTCGTGTGGTAGCTAAGCAGGACTCGGGATAGGCGAGTCTGTAGTGAGCCTTCAGTTACCCTCTTCAAGCCTTGCTCTCTCTGCCTGACCATTGGCCGCTGGTTTAAACAGGGCAGATGTGACATGTTTAATCCCGTTACGGGTCATGAATTCTTTGAACTCAGCACTGGTAAAACATGGCCTGTTGTCGCTCACCAGGACATTGGGTAAGCCGTGTGTGGCAAACATGGCCCGCAGGCTTTCAGTAGTGGCAGCGGACGTGCTAGCCAACATTATCTCACATTCAATCCACTTGGGGTAAGCGTCTACAATCACAAGGAACATTTTACCCAAGAATGGGCCTGCATAGTCGACGTGTACCCTAGACCACGGTTTGGAGGGCCAAGACCATAAACTTAGCGGCGCCTCCCTGGGTACATTACTTAACTGCGAGCATGTATTACATCTGTGAACGCAGGACTCCAAGTCCGCATCGATACCGGGCCACCACACGTGGGATCTGGCTATCGCTTTCATCATTACGATGCCTGGGTGGGTACTGTGGAGGTCATTGATGAAGGTGTCTCTGCCCTTCTTGGGGATCACTATTCGATTGCCCCACAGAAGGCAGTCTGCCTGTATAGACATTTCATCTTTGCGCCGCTGGAACGGCTTTATCTCTTCTTGCATTTCCACTGGGACACTGGACCAGCTCCCGTGAAGCACACAGCTTTTGACTAGAGATAATAAGGGGGCCTGGCTTGTCCAGGTTTTGATCTGCCGGGCAGTGACGGGTGATTGCTCACTCTCAAATGCTTCTATAACCATGGCTAGATCTGCGGGCTGCGCCATTTCCACCCTCGTGGTGGGCAATGGCAGCCTACTGAGAGCATCGGCGCAGTTTTTTGTGCCTGGCCTGTGGAGGATGGCGTAGTTGTATGCGGACGTGAGTGCCCATCTCTGGATGTGTGCCGATGTGTTGGTATTTACCCTTTACTCTCGGAAAACAGGGGTATAAGTGGCTTATGGTCAGTTTCCAATTCGAATTTTAGCCCAAACAGGTATTGATGCATTTTCTTTACCCCTAACGCTTCTTTTTCAATCATGCTGTAGGCTCTCTCGGCCTTAGACAGACTCCTGGATGCATAAGCAACCGATTGCAGTTTCCTGAAATCATTAGCTTGTTGTAATTCACACCCAACGTCATATGACGACGCATCACATGCTAGTAACAAACGCTTACATGGATCATACAACACAGTTCGTTTGAGCATAACAATTTTCTCGCTTTTACAAAGGCATTTTCTTGGCTTTTGCCCCAAACCCATTCATCCCCTTTTCGTAGTAAGACATGCAGTGGTTCTAACAGTGTGCTGAGATCCAGTAAGAAGTTATCAAAGTAATTCAAGAGTCCCAGAAATGACCGCAGCTCCATCACGTTCTGAGGCCTCGGTGCGTTCTCGATTGCCTCCGTCTTCGCGTTGGTGGGTCTGATGCCGCCCGCTGCAATCCTCCTTCCCAGGAACTCCACTTCAGGCGCCAGGAAAACGCACTTCGAGTGTTTTAACCTGAGCCCCACGCGGTTGAGTCGACTAAGAACCTCCTCCAGGTTCTGCAGATGCTCGACTGTGTTCCAACCTGTGACCAAGATGTCGTCCTGGAAGACCACGGTGTGCGGGACCGACTTCAGTAAGCTTTCCATGTTTCTCTGGAATATCGCTGCTGCCGATCGGATTCCAAACGGGCAATTGTTATAAACAAAAAGACCCTTGTGCGTGTTGATGCAGGCGAGGGCCTTCGATGATTCCTCCAGTTCCTGCGTCATGTAGGCTGAAGTCAGATCCAGCTTCATGAACGTCTTTCCTCCCTCCAGCGTTGCAAAGAGACCATCGGCCTTTGGTAGTGGGTATTGGTCCTGTAGGGAGAAACAATTGATAGTTACTTTGTAATCGCCACAGATTCTGATGGTGCTGTCTCCCTTGAGGACTGGGACGATAGGACTGGCCCACTCGCTGAACTCGATTGGTGAAATGATGCCCTCTCTTTGCAGCCGGTCTAGCTCGACCTCTACCCTTTCTCTCATCATGTACGGTACTGCTCTCACGTTGTGATGGATGGGTCACGCCCCCGGAATTAGGTGGATCTGCACTTTTGCTTCTTGGAATTTCCTGATGCCTGGTTCGAACAGCGAAGGAAATTTGTTTAAGACCTGGGCACACGAAGTGTCGTCAGCGGGCGATAGCGCTCGGACGTCGTCCCAGTTCCAGCATATCTTTCCCAGCCAGCTCCTGCCGAGCAGCGTGGGACCATGGCCTGGTACCACCCAGAGTAGTAGGTTGTGCACCACTCCATCGTAGGAGACCTTTACGGTAGCACTGCCAATTACAGGAATCAGTTCTTTCGTGTAAGTTCTTAGTTTCGTGCGAACTGGAATTAAGACTGGTCTTGAGGCCTTGTTTCAAAAGTCTTTTTGCCCATGATGAACTAGCTCACACCCGTGTCCAGCTCCATTGACATCGGGAGTCCATTTAGTTCAACATTCAGTATTATCGGGGGACAATTCGTGGTGAATGTGTGCACCCCATGTAGCTCTGCCTCCTTGATCTGAGGCTCTGGTTTGTCGTGATCCTCCGTGGATTTTTCATTCTCTGCAACATGGTGGTTTGCAGGTTTAATAGGCTTTGCAGCTCGTCTGCACACTCATTGGAGGTGTCCCATTGTTCCACAGCCTTTGCAAACGTACACTTTGAATCGACATGAATGGAAACGATGATCACCGCCGCAGCTCCAACAAGGTGTTAATGGCCTTGCATTCATCACCCTTGATGGTGGAGTCTGAGTCATCTGTGGACGTATAGCTGCAGGTATGTGTGACCTGCCCTGTATGTTACGATTCGAACACAACATCACTTTATTCACAGTACTTGTAGCAGCACTTGTGTGCTGAGAGATTTGCTTCGTATTGTCACTGGTGGCAATGAACGCCTGGGCTATCGCTATGGCCTTACTCAAGGTTGGGGTCTCTACAGTCAAAAGTTTGCGAAGTATGGTTTCATGGCGAGTGCCAAGTACGAAAAAGTCTCTGAGCATATGCTCCAAATGTCCTTCAAATTCCCAATGTCCTGCAAGGCATCTTAGCTCGGCGACATAACTCGCCACTTCCTGGCCTTCAGACCTTTTGTAGGTGTAGAACCGGTACCTCGCCATCAGAACGCTTTCCTTTGGGTTCAAGTGCTCTCGGACCAGTGTGCACAAATCGTCGTACGATTTCTCCATGGGTTTCGCTGGAGTGAGCAGATTCTTCATGAGGCAATACGTTGGTGCCCCACAGACAGTGAGGAGGAACACCCTTCGTTTGGCAGCGCTCTCTTCCCCATCTAGCTCATTGGCCACGAAGTATTAGTCGAGTCGCTGCACAAAAGTTTCCCAATCATTTCCCTCCGAAAATTTCTCCAGGATGCCCACTTTCTCTGCATCTTTGGGTTCGATATCTGTATCTCGTCGCCAGTTGTTGTGTATGGAGAAAGAGTCAGACTGAACACTGTAAGCTCAAAGTAAAGTGTGACCGTAGTCTTTTATTATAGGTCTCCAAAGTGCCTCTCCAACCTGTGAAGCCTCCTTAAATACCTGTGCTCCCAAGGGATTATGGGATCCCTTGGGACTCCAGGGGATGAGCCCTCTGGTGGCTGTACAGTGTAAACACAAGTTCACATATGTAACAGTTATTATGCAGGTACAGCAAGTAAATCAGGAAGGCAAATCGAATGTTGGCCTTTATTGCAAGGGAGATAGAGTATAAAAGCTGAGAAGTCCTGCTACAACTGTACAGGGTATTGGTGAGGCCACACCTGGAGTACTGCATAGTTTTGCTCTCCATATTTAAGGAAGGATATACTTGCATTGGAGGCTGTTCAGAGAAGGTTCACTGGGTTGATTCCGGAGATTGACTTATGAGGAGAGATTGAGTCGGTTGGGCCTATCACATTGGAGTTCAGAAGAATGAGAGGTGATCTTATTGAAACTTGCAGGATAATGAGGGGGCTCGACAAGGTGGATGCAGAGAGGATACTTCCACTCATAGGGGAAACTAAAACTAGGGGACATAGTCTTAGAATAAGGGCCACCCATTTAAAACTGAGATGAGGAGAAATTTCTTCTCTCAGAGGGTTGTAAATCTGTGGCATTTTCATCCCCAGAGAGCTGTGGAAGCTGGGACATTGAACATATTTAAGGCGGAGATAGACAGATTTTTGAGCGATATAGAAACATAGAAAATAGGTGCAGGAGTAGGCCATTTGGCCCTTCGAACCTGCACCGCCATTCAATAAGATCATGGCTGATCATTCACCTCAGTACCCCTTTCCTGCTTTCTCTCCATATCCCTTGAACCCCTTAGCCACACGGGCCATATCTAACTCCCTCTTGAATATATCCAATAAGGGAGTGAAGGGTTATGGGGAGCGGGCTGGGAAGTGGAGCTGAGTCCATGATCAGATCAGCCATGATCTTATTGAATGGTGGGGAAGGCTCGCAGGGCCAATTGGCCGACTCCTGCTCCTATTTTTTATGCTCTTGTTCTTATTAGTACCCCTTTTTAAAGGGGGAACTTTTGTGAAATTATTTTGGATTTGGGTGTATTGTCTTGATTGGTGCCTCCATCTATTCTTCTGATTGGTGCAATCAGGACAATACCATTCGGCCTATCGTGCCTCTGCCGGCTCTATGGTGGAGCCGTCCGGTTAGTCCCTCGCCCCCGCTCTTTCCCTATAACCCTGCAAAATGTTCCTCTTTCCAATGTATTGACCCAATTCCCTTTTCCAAAGTTACTGTTGCATCTGCTTCCACCGAGCAGATCACTGCATTAAAAAATAAAGACTGCTCCTCCCTATTCTGGAAGGCCTTTTTCTCAGTGTGAGGAGGTGTAAGTTGCAGCAGTGTGGGGGAGATGGGGCCAGAGCTGGTCCATTGTGGCTCTGCTGGCAGGGCAGGGTCACGTGCGCAGGGAGGCTCAGGCAGCCGCGTCACGTGACGGGGGCGGCCGGCTTCAGCCCAGCCTCAGCGGCACTGGCCAATGGGAGGCGGCGTTGCTGGCTGGCTGCCGGAAGTAAGGGTGTTGTGGCGAGGCAGCGGGCCGAGCCGGGCCGTGCAGCGGGAGCGTGTGTGGCCGGGGCTGTGACTGAGGCGGCTCCGAGATGTCGGCCTCCGCTGTGTACGTGTTGGACCTGAAGGGGAAGGTAAGGAGTGAGGGAGGGGGCGCTGGCCCTCCGGCCCCGGGTGGGACAGGCTGTACCCACTCCGGCCAATGGGGGACGGGCTGTACCTCCGCAGCCAATGGGGAACGGGCTGTACCCACTCCGGCCAATGGGGGACGGGCTGTACCTCCGCAGCCAATGGGGGACGGGCTGTACCCACCCCGGCCAATGGGGGACGGGCTGTACCTCCGCAGCCAATGGGGGACGGGCTGTACCCACTCCGGCCAATGGGGGACGGGCTGTACCTCCCCAGCCAATGGGGGACGGGCTGTACCCACCCCGGCCAATGGGGGACGGGCTGTACCCACCCCGGCCAATGGGGGACGGGCTGTACCTCCGCAGCCAATGGGGGACGGGCTGTACCCACTCCGGCCAATGGGGGACGGGCTGTACCCACTCCGGCCAATGGGGGACGGGCTGTACCTCCCCAGCCAATGGGGGACGGGCTGTACCCACCCCGGCCAATGGGGGACGGGCTGTACCCACCCTGGCCAATGGGGGACGGGCTGTACCCGCCCCGGCCAATGGGGGACGGGCTGTACCCACCCCACCCCGGCCAATGGGGGATGGGCTGTACCCACCCCGGCCAATGGGGGATGGGCTGTACCCACCCTGGCCAATGGGGGACGGGCTGTACCCACCCCGGCCAATGGGGGACGGGCTGTACCCACCCCGGCCAATGGGTAACAAGTTGTATTCCCCCCATCCAATGAGGATGGGCTGTACCCCCCCCCCCCCGGCCAATGGGGGATGGGCTGCACCTCCCCTGGCCCAATGGGGGACGGGCTGCACCCCCTGACCAATGAGGAACAGACTGTACCTCCTGACCAATGGGGGGGACAGGCTGTACCCCCTGACCAATGAGGGACGGGCTGTACCTCCCCCGTCCAATGGGGGATGGGCTGCATCCCTCACCCAATGAGGACAGGGCTCCTGCCCCCACCAGGGCAAACTGTCCAACTGCCCTCTTCTACATAGGATGACACGGGATATACGGCACGGAAGCAGGCCTTCGGTCCAACCTGTCTGTGCCGGCTTGTATGCTCCACTTGAGCTTCCTCCTGTCTTTCTTCATCTAAATCATAACCCTTTATTCCCTTCTCCCTCATGCTTGTCTTGCCTCCCCTTAAATGCATCAATACTATTTGCTTGAACCACTCCCTTTTCAGTGGCTCTCAAATGTAACAGCTGTTTGCAAATGTCAACCCCAAAGTTGACCCTATTTCCTGCAAAACAGAATCCCTAGTTGATTCTCAATCCCATCGTCTCTTTCGAAAAGAGGTGGATAAATATCTGGGATTGAAGGCTGTAGGGACCAGTTGAGACGGTCACGGTTAAAGAACACACGGCACTATATCGAAGAGCGGGGGAGTTCTCCCGAGTGTCCTGTCCAATATTTATCTCTCAATCAACATCACTAAACATCTTATTTGGTCATTCTCACTTTGCTGTGAGCAAGTTGACTGCTGCGTTTTCTACAACAGTGACTACACTTTAAATTACGTCATTGAGGTCCTGAAAGACTCTTATATACATGCAAATCTTTCTTATCTTTAAATTTGTGCCTTTCCTGTTCTCAAGCCACCCCAAAAGCGCTATACAGCTAATGAATTATCTTCAAAATATTGTCACTGCTATGTAAGGAAATAATACAACCAATCTCTGCACTGCAAGATTCCACAAAGGTGATGAATGGTTAGTTAACCAGTTCTCGATGGTGTTAATTGAGGAAGCAGTGTTGGCAGGATACTGAAAACTCCCAGCCGTTCTCCAAATGGTGCCGTTGGATATTTAATAAAAACAGACAATGCTGGAAACACTCAGCAGGTCAGGCAGCATCTGTGGCGAGTGAAACAGAGTTAGCGTTTCAAGTGAATGACATTTCTTCAGAACTGGATCTTTCATGTCCACTCGAGCAGGCAGATTAGAGCTTGGTTTAACATCTGATCCGACCTGCGCAACAGTGCAGCACTACTTCTGAATGGAGTGCTGTACTCTCAGTACTAAACATATGAACAGGCGTAGGCCATTCAACCCCTCCAGCTTGTTCCACCATTCAGTTTGATCATGGGTGCTCTGTATCATAACTCCATCTACCCACCTTGATTCCATAATCTCCTAACCAAAATCAATCAATCTCAGTTTAGACATTTTCCATTGACTCCAGTCTCAGTAGATTTTGAGGGAGAGAGTTCCAGATTCCCACCACCCTTTGTGTGAAAAGTGCTTCCTGACATCACCCCTGAACGGCCTGGCTCTAATTTTAAGATTATGCCCCCGTGTTCTGGACTCTCCCACCAGAGGAAATAGCTTCTACCTACTCTATCAACTCTTTTAATCACCTCAATTCAATCACCCCTTAATCTTCTATACTCAAGGGAATACAAGCCTGCTCTACGCAACCTGTCCTCATAATTTGACCCTTTCATCACCGGTATTATTCTGGTGACTCTGCGCTGCTCTGCCTCTGAGGCCGATATGTCCTCCCTGAGATGCCAGCCTAGATTTTGTGCTCCAGTTCCAAAAGTGGGGGCTTGACCCACAAACTCAGATTCAATAGTGAGACGAGCTTCATGGAGAACTGTCGATCCTGTTCTGCTGAGGATATGGACATGTCCGGAATAAAGGAGGTGTGAGTGTGGATGGGTTTTGAGGTTTGCATGACTGGGGTCAGGAAATTAGCTGTGCTATCCATGAAAGGAGTGATTGTACACAGTCTGTGCAAGGAGTAACCCTAGTGGACTAAACAATCATTTTTCCTTTAGCCCTTTTCAAATCAATCCTGCCGTTACAGCACTCTGAAGTACTGCATATCTCCAGATCTACCAGTTGTCAGTCATCGAGTGATCATTTATTTGGATAATTTGTAACTTATTTGTATGTACCTTGTGCGCAGCGTATATGTCCTTTGGCTCGTTGTGAGCAGTGTCCCAGGAGATGCGTTAGGTGTCTTGAAAATAACAGAGCTCTGTATGTTTAAAAGGGCTTTCAATTTAAATGATCATAAACTTACAACATTTGCCAATGTTGACAGCTCTGCATTGTATGGGCCATTGAATCGAAATTGGTTATCATTTATTTAAAATCCCACCAAGCTCACTGTTGTCTCTGGAAAATCCGAGTTTCATTTTGTGAACTTCACAAAGGATTGGAATGCCATGCATTGCGAAAGAACGTGCAACATATTTTAGTCATCTACTAAACTTTGTGCGTGGACTCTGAGAGGAGAAAGGGCTGGCATTCCAGGGCCATACTGAGGGAGTTCTGCATTGTAAGAGGTAGTGTCCACCACATATTACACATGGGCCCTGTCTGTGCGGTACAGGTGCATGTTAACCATCCTAAGACACTCATTAAAAGATCAGGGCGTCTTTCCAGTGTCCTAACTAACATTTCTCCTTCAACCAGAATCAGATTAGCTGCTTGTTCATTTCACGGATGTTTGTGGGTCATTGCTGGCACAGAATTGCTGTGTGCGTATTGCAGGCACTATGCTTCAAAGCAAATTATTGTACAAAGCTGATGAGCTATGCAATTCTTTGCTTTTTATTTTGCCCCTCTGTTACTGTACATCACTCACCCAAGTAGAAGGACTTTGCAAAGTGTGTAGATAGTGACTTGAGTGGAACAACTCAGTTTGGAGCCAGAACTGCCAAGTCATTTCTGAACAGTCCAATTCAGTCCGTTTTCATGCGCTTGAAACTGGGAGTTCTGCGGGCTCATCGAATTTGTGTATGTGGAGCCAGTGGTGGGATTGAAATCGGCTGGTTGCTGAGTGTAATTTAGATATATTGACAATGGCCTGCACAGGAATAAAGGAGAGGAGAATGACATCAAAGAGCCCGCAAGAGCTTTGAGGACAAAAAAATTGTAGATCTGGCAATATGGTGAGGAACTGCGCACAGGAAATCAAACCGTGCTGTAGGAGGAAGGAGTGGACAGCAAGTTGCAAAAGGGACCTTGGAGTAAAGGAGCAGGATGGAAAGGGATGATTCCACTGGTTAAGTAGCAAGAGTCAGCCCCATGCACAAGTAACCATTTCAGTGCACGGGAGCTTGAACAAGAGTCAAAATAGATGTGGAGATGCTGAGAGAATATTCTGGGAGCATGTGTGTAATATACCCAGCCACGTGGGGCGTTTGTGTAATATGCCCAGCCACGTGGGGCGTGTGTGTAATTTACCCAGCCACGTGGGGCGTGTGTGTAATATGCCCAGCCACGTGGGGCGTGTGTGTAATTTACCCAGCCACGTGGGGCGTGTGTGTAATATGCCCAGCCACGTGGGGCGTATGTATAATATGCCCAGCCACGTGGGGCGTGTGTGTAATATACCCAGCCACGTGGGGCGTGTGTGTAATATACCCAGCCACGTGTGGGGCGTGTGCGTAATATGCCCAGCCGTGTGGGGCGTGTGTGTAATATACCCAGCCACGTGGGGCGTGTGTGTAATATGCCCAGCCACGTGGGGCATGTGTAATATACCCAGCCGTGTGGGGCGTGTGCGTAATATGCCCAGCCACGTGTAGGACAGTTAGTTTTCCACACTTTTGTCAATGCTATGGAGAGAATTTCTCTGCCACTTCCCACTCTGCATGAGTTCCTGTATTAATTCATCTCTGTGTGCTTACCTATTCTGTAGATCAAGCACCAAGTTACGCTTGGCTTGGCCATTTTAATTTGACCTCTTTGAGAACAATTATTCTGTGATGGCACTTAAAAAAAAAAACCCATATAGAATCATAGGATGGTACAGCACTGAAGGAGGCCATTCGTTCCTTGGTGCCTGTGCCAGCTCCTGATAGAGCTATGCAATTAGTCCCAGCTCTTCCCCATAGCCCTGCAAATTTTTCCTTTTCAGGACCTTATCCTTTTCAAATACTTTTGAAAGTTACTATTGAATCTGCTTCCATCATCCTTGTGTGTGTTCCCAATCATCATAACTGCCATGCAAAAAAAATTCTCCTCATTTTTCCCTGGTTCTTTTGCCGGTTATATTATATGTGTGTCCTCTGGTTACCAACCCTTCTGTCAGCAGAAACAAATTCATCCTATCTACTCTTATCAAAATCCCTCAATATTTTGAACACCTATTAAATCTTCCCGTAACCTTCTCTGCTCTAAGGAGACCAACTCCAGCTTCCCCAGGCTCTCCACATCGCTGAAGTCCCTCATCCTGGGTACCATTGTAATAAATCACACCTCTAAGATGTTGGACACAATACTCCAGCTGAGGTCTAACCAGTGATTTATATAAGTTTAACATAACGTCCTTGCTTTTGTACTTCTATTTATAAAGCTAAGGATCCCGTATGCTTTTTTTAACAGCCGTCTCAGCTGGCCCTGCTACCTTCAAAGACTTGTGTAATTGAACCCCCAGGTCTATCTGGTCCTGCACCCCCTTTAAAATTGTACCATTTAATTCATATTGCCTTTCCATCCTTCCTTCCAAAATGCATCACTTCACACTTCTGTGCGTTAAATTTCATCTGCCATCTGTCTCACCAGTTCAACAGTCTGTCCATGTTTATGCAGAATTTAATGATGAGTTTTCAGTATCTGTGAGGAGTTCTCAAGTTTTCCTCACTCCCTGTCATGAAGCTGGATACCTGCCGTGTAATACCCTGGAGCTGTAAGTGTTGCTTCGCTGCCGTGTGTGGTAGATCAGCAGTTGTGGTAGATCAGGCAGTAAGTGGCTCTCATTGTGGCACCTGGATTGGCATTCGTTCAGGTTGTGTATCTGCATCCTGGAGCTGTCAAGTAATTTTAAGCATTTGCTGATGGCTGTGGGATCAGTATCCAGGCTGGGGGGGGGACAGCTCTCTAACTGGGAGGAGGGTTAGAGTTTAAAAAAAAAGGCATTCTCGTGTCCCACCCCCGCCCCCCCCCTATACAAACCGAATCCAAGCTTTATTTGATGGGAATCCGACTTTAACATTATGCCTGTACTGCATTAAAGAAAAAGAATGATTGGGCTGACTGGTCTTGTGACTAACCATGTGAATTACTGTTGAGCTGGAAAGGTTCACTGCTGCAATAGATAACGGGTATGGTAACCTTTGCTTCAGAAGCACAGGCACAGAACCCAGTGACTGAACAAAATGTCAGGCATTTCAACATATTTTGCAGAAAAGGAACAGCAATCAATCTTCGTGAAGATCAGTCAGAGTGCGACTACAGTCCGTTAAAGGTTGCTGGGAACTCATTCTATGGCCTTGTCTTCAGTGTGTCTTGCGCTTAACAATTAATAAGTGTAAGTGGTGTGGTTTAATTATTTTAAGTGCACAAACATCCTACGCTGAACACAACTGTGGTCTGAACAAACCTACCTGGCAGCCTCCACCACATTGCACATTTGTCCCTCAACCAACACCTTTAAAAAAAAAACAGATGGGCCATTTTTAAGAACATAAGAAATAGGAGCAGGAGTCGGCCATTCGGCCCCTCGAGCCTGCTCCGCCATTCAATAAGATCATGGCTGATCTGATCATGGACTCAGCTCCCCTTCCCTGCCCACTCCCCATAACCCTTCACTCCCTTATCGCTCAAAAAATTGTCTATCTCCGCCTTAAATATATTCAGTAACCCAGCCTCCACAGCTCTCTCAGAGAATTCCACAGATTTACAACCCTCTGAGAGAAGAAATTCCTTCTCATTTCAGTTTTAAATGGGTGGCCCCTTTTTCTGAAACTTCCAGGTTCCAGACTCCCCAGCCAGAGGGAAACATCCTCCCTGCATCTACCTTGTCAAGCCCTGTAAGAATTCTGTATGTTTCAATGAGATCACCTCTCATTCTTCTAAAGTCTAGAGATATACAGTTAGTCTCACTCCCCGCTCTTTCCCCATATCCCTGCAAATTTTCTCCAAGTATTTATCGAACTCCCTTTTGAAGGCCACTATTGAATCTGTATCCAGCATCCTGTCAGGCAGTGCATTCCAAATCCTGACCACTCCTTGCATAAAACAGATTTTCCTCATGTCGCCTCTGGTTCTTTTGCTAATCACCTTAAATCTGTGCCTTCTGGTTATCGGCCCTTCACCCATTGGACACAGTTTCTCTTTATATACTCTATCTAAACCCTTCATGTGACAACACAAACACCTCTATCAAAACTGCTCTTGGCCCTCTAAGGAGAACCACAGCTTCTCTAGTCTAGCCATGTAACAGTAATCCTTCATCCCTGCGTCCATTCTAGTAAGTTTTTGTGAATCAAAGTATAATGATAGAAATATATGCAGGTTGACCCCACAGTTCAAGTGTGTAATGAGGCACCAACAACCAATGTCGCCTCGACCTTGGTGCATCATGCAATGTAAGCACACACTGAAGTACAGCTGCAGTCTGTAAAGGGGGATGTTTGGCAGGTGATTTTTTCAGTAGCTGTGGGATACAACACCAGGCTTCCACAATCTAACTATTAAGATTTGACCCCCATTAATAGTGCATTAGCCACCAACCATATCAGAATTGGATTGCTGCTCATTATGGAGGGAAATCAAACTGTAGAAATTTCTATCTCATTCATCATAATCTAAAAGCTGCTTTAGGTAAAGGTGTGTTCAGCAGTTAGTGAAACTAATGAATTGCATCCCATCATGATTAAGGCTGAACTGTAGAGGGAGAGAATATCTAGCTACATAATATATTAAAAACTTCCTGGCTACAAAACCTTACTTTTTGTTGTCACATTTTTGTCAACACTTTTGTATCAACTTTTCCTCATTGTAATTTCCTGTTGCCACATTTAGAATGAACATTGTCTATGTAAACGTGTCACACTCTCCCCACCAGTGGAGGCGCTGCAGCACCTATATTTGGCTCCTCAACCTGTATCTCACAAACTTGCCTACTCCAACCAAATCTACTTACCTCTCAATGTTTTGTCATGTTTGCTATTTAACTATAACATCAAATCAAAGCATTATATAAAAATAAGGAGAGAATGCATGATAAAATGGGGACTAATCATCCCTGGCCTTTCTAACCCCCTGAAGACTACGATTGTTCTTGACTCTGCATGTACACTGCCATGAGAGATCGACTTGTACTTCACTAAAAGGTATTCCTATAAATTTTTGATGTGATGGAGCAGCGAATAGTGATCATTTCTATTGGTTCTGTTGGAAATTTTGCACAGTATTTATTTTGCAAAAATGCATGCATCCATTTTATGTGTTTGCAGGTTTTTACACTGACATGTATGCAACTATAACAACTGGCATGGTTGGAATATTTAAATATCTGCAGAGAACATTGCTGCACCGTTACTGTTTCCTACTGGAGGTGTGCCGGTGTGCACAGTCCCTGTGTTAGCTGGCTTTACTTCATGGACGACATGAATAGTTCCTTCAGAAGACTTAATTTGTTGCCATTTAATTGAGAATAAAATAGTGATGTTTTAGAATTGCCGTATAAAAAGGGGGAAAGGCTTTAAAGATTATAAATGATGGATTCTTCAATCCTGAATTGTATCCATATGTGAGCTGTGAGAAAATCGCCCGTGATCGTCAGATCCAGTCGTGCAGCTTGTTCTATTGTTCAACAGTAGTCTTGGTACAGGCAGGGACACACCGTTATCTGATTCTATGCCGGATTTTGTGGTAGAATTGATTACTGTAACTCCCTGAAATCCCAGTTCCTTCTTCCCGCGGGCGTTCAACTCCATTCTAAAGATGCGCAATGACCTTTTGCTGCTGCGCCCAGCAGTGGTCCCGGTCCTGAGGCCTCCTCTCCCTGCGCATCGCAGCGCGTGCACGTCTGGACGGATGTATGCTGGAGCTGGAGTCATATGGCACTGGGCAGCCAATCCAAGTATAGTATTTTCTCATTCATAATAATGGGAACTCCGTGAATAGTTCTCATTATTATGATTGAGAACCTCCCCCCACCACCACACACACCAAAACACCAATAAAAAATAGGGGAAAAATCACATATTTAACATTAATTTAAATTAAAGTTAATAAATGTCTTAGAAAAAAATATATATATTTTTCCAATTTTTAAAAAAAAATTTTAATTATGGTTTAAAATAAACTTATTTTAGTGGGCAACGTTTTTAACATTAATGTATTTTTTATTTTTATATGTTTTGTATGTTTTAAAACTCTTGCGCTATG
This sequence comes from Pristiophorus japonicus, assembly GCF_044704955.1. Taxonomy (NCBI): domain Eukaryota; kingdom Metazoa; phylum Chordata; class Chondrichthyes; family Pristiophoridae; genus Pristiophorus; species Pristiophorus japonicus. The sequence goes on along the minus strand of NC_091994.1, from coordinate 57,779,002 downwards.
TGCCTGCTTTTACCAGGTGCGAGAGTTTTAAGGACATTCACTGGGCAATAGATGGGCAATCTCTGCCGTGGGAATGTCCTGGTTGCCGAGATGCGGCCATCTGTCAAGCTAAAACTTGACAGATCGGAAAAGCCGGTTTTCGGCGCACGAGCATTGCGCACCATAAACCGGCTTTTGCAAGGCCTCGCGGGTCTATACGCACCCCTTACAGATCCGGGGAGGCCGGGATTTCAGGGCTTTTATTTCTCACCAGTAATGTAGCTATTGGTGTGGCCTTTGTTTGGGCTAGATACATAAATGGTAAACATGGCAAGCTGTGTGGTACTGACCCCTATAGACTGAAAATCTTGGCTTGGGCCCCGGTCTGCTCTGAGTTACAAGATCTACAGGGCTAAGTGGGTGCTAAAATTGATCCGAGCAGAATGAGGCGGGGTGGGGAGAGGGGAAGAGAGGATCACTGTTCCTGATTGCTATCCCATGGCCACCCTCAGTCACTGTCTAGCTAAAGCACGAAGAATGGCCGTGTGGGCAAGGTATATGTGGAGCTGTATAGACCATAACCTTAAGGAGTTAAAGGAGACAGGTTGGAGACAGTGACGTCTAAATTGCTCAATTTAATCCTTTCTCCACACCCCCCGAGTCACCGTCTGAAGCGCCTATCAATGTGGTTCAAGGATGCATCCATCTCGAGGCTGAGATGACGTTGACGAAGTGCTCAGTTCATCTTATCTTGTCCATAAACTTAAGCTCATCCCAAAACTCTGCTGCTTGTATTCTAACTCACACAAAGTTTCATTCACACATCCCCCCGGCCCTGTGCTCGCTGACCTACATTGGCTCTCGGATGAGCAATGCCTCGGTTTAAAAAAATCTCATCCTTGTGATCAAATCCCTCCATGGCCTTGCCCCTCCCTATCTTTGCAACCTTCTCCAGCCGCCCCTCCCCCGAGATCTCTATGCACCTCCAATCTTAACCCCATATGCATCTCCCATTCTTTTCACCTCACCATTGACAGCTGTACCTTCATGTATCTAAGCCTGAAGTTCTGGACTTCCCTCACTAAACCTTTCCCTTTCTCTCTTTTAAAGCTGCTCCTTAAAACCTACCTCTTTGACATAGCTTTTGATCACCCGTCCTAAAGTCCTTGGTCAATTTTTGTCTGATCATGCTCCTGTGAAGTGCATTGGGACATTATATAAATGCTAGCTGTTGTAGTTGTAATAAATTCTAGCTTGCAGCCTGCAATGAGTCCTGGCGATCAACCGCAGATTATCTTCTAACTAAACATGCAGTAAAAATGTTGCCTTGCATAATCCTTTATTTTGGCCATGGTTGCACATTAGCAGCCCAGAACGTACTGACTGTCATTGGCATGAACAGCTGCTAGTGGCATGACCAAGGTAAGCCTACCACTTGAAATTAATGTGCACTAAACATGTATCTTCTCCCCCGCCCCCACACCGGGAAAGCAATAGTTTCAAGTTTGAGCCAGTTTTGACATGGAGCGGGGGGGGGGGGGAATTGAATATTGTGAAACTCCGATGCTCTGTAATGGCTCCCCGAGCTGTGTGTAGCGTTCACAGATGATGATTGAGGTTGGGAAACCTTTACTAGTGGTTTATGGAGAAATGGTCTGCAGCTGCTTACTGGTTTGGGCAGTCCAATTTAGCACTAATTAAATACTTCGCTGCCCCTGTATTTTTTGTTTTTCTTAGCCGGTGGTTTATTTCCCTTTTCTGCTCTGAATACAGTGAGATCAACAAGCTCAGCAAAGACCTTGGGATCAAAGTTGAGGCACTCGTGGCCTGTAGGGCTGAGTGACACGTCTACACACTTCCTTTAACCACGTCACCACTGCAAGGCACTCGTGAGCCCAAGCTGTCCACTTCAGTCCCATTGGTATCTGAGGGCATAGCTTCATTACAGTCAATCTAAATCACTACTCTATGTTCTCCATCTCCTTGTTGATAAATGATTTGGACTCTGAAGTTTGGGGTGGGGGGGGTGGGGATGGGGGTTGCCGGTAGAGCTAATAACGTGGAGGACTACACCAAAATACAGCAAGAGGTAAACGGGATTGCAGAGTGGGTTGGTCAGTGGCAAATGAAATTCAATTTAGCGAGATGTGAGGTGGTTTATTTTGGTAGGAGGAATAAGACGTCAACGTATTCCTTGGAAGGCAAGATGAAAGTAAAAGCCCATGGGATCCAGGGCAAAGTGGTTGGATCCAATGTTGGCTTGGAGGCAGGAAGCAAAGGGTAATGGGTGGTGGGTGTTTTTGTGACTGCAGGGCTGTATCCAGTGGGGTTCCACAGGGCTCAATGCTGAGTCCCTTGCTTTTGTGGTGTATATTCAATAATTAAGGGCTAGAAATTGATCACAGTCCATTTGCTGCCCAAAAAAACGCTAAGACTCTGCAATTAACGCAGGCGGAAACTTGATCAAAAAATAGGGAAAAAAACGCCCAGCGGGAAAAATGGACGTTGCATGTGGATTCTCAGCAATAAACGTGATCCTGGTCAAATTAATTCTGAGGCTAGAGTCGGGCCTAGGGAGGGGGAAAACACAAAAAATATATATTTTTAAAAAAAGTAAAGATCGGAAAACATTCACAAGACCCTTTTCCATTGAAACGCTGCAAAAGAATTTAAAAAAAAACACGTTCACTTCCTTTTTTTGCAGGGTTTCATACCCACTGCTCTGACTGGGCGTTTTTTTTTCTAAGAAGTACGGATCACCGCTCCCACCAAACTCGGGTGGGAGCGGTTTTCCCAGTATTGCACATCGGCAGTCCGCTCTCCAGCGATATTTCGAAACCGCTGGCATAAGGATTTGTTACAATTCCCACCGATGAAACACTGGCCAAAACAAGGAAATACTGCCGCGAAACGTGGTGGTAGGCTGATGAAATTCAGGCCCTAGGACTTGAATGTTGCGGGTATGATTAAGAAGTTTGCAGGTGACAGTAAAATAGGCTGTGTGGTTGATAATGAAGAAAAAAGCTGCAGGAAGATATCAATGTACTGGTCAGGTGGGCAGAACATGGCAAAAGACATTTAATCCGGATAAGTGTAATGCATTTGGGGAGGTCTAACAAGGCAAGGGAACACATTAAATGGTAGGACACTGAAAAGTGTAGAGGAACGAAGGGACCTTGGAGTGCATGTCCACAGATCCCTGAAAGTAGCAGGCCAGGTAGATCATCATTGGCAATCCCTCGGGGTCGAGGATGACTTGGTTCCACAGTAAAAATGAGTACTCAGGTGACTGATGAACTCATTTTAAACGGTGGAAGATGCATGTGCGTGGATTCTTTTAACGTGGGGTGACCGTTGCACACCAGCCATCACACTTCACGGAGCACGATCTTGGTCCAGTGGCAAGGGGATCCAGGCAGATAAGGTGGTTACTTGCCTTTATTAGTCGAGGCATGGAATACAAGAGCAGGGGGGTTATGCTTGAACTTTAAAAAACACTGGTTAGGCCACAGCTGGAGTACTGTGTGCAGTTCTGGTCACCACATTGCAGGAAAGATGTGATTGCACTGGAAAGGGTGCAGAGGAGATTTACAAGAATGTTGCCTGGACTGGAGAATTTTGGCTATGGGAAAGATTGAAGATGCTGGGTCTGTTTTCTTTGGAACAGAGGAGGCTGATTGAGGTGTATAAAATTATGAGGGGCCTAGATAGAGTGGATAGGAAGGACCTGTTTCCTTTGGCAGAGGGGTCAACAACCAGGGGGCATAGATTTAAAGTAATTGGGGGGAGGTATGGAGGAGATAATAGGGGAAGTATCTTTACCTAGAGGGTGGTGGAGGTCTGGAACTCACTGCCTGCAGAAAGCCTCACCATATTTATAAAGTACTTGGATGTGCACATGAAGTGCCGTAACCTGCAGGGCTACGGACCTAGAGCTGGAAAGTGGGATTAGGCTGGATAGCTCTTGTTCGGCCGGCACGGACACGATGGGCCGAATGGCCTCCTTCTGTTGCTGTAAATTTCTATGATTCTAAGAAATGAAGGGGGTAATTTTAACTTTTGGTGCTGGTGTAAATATGGTTATATCCAATGATCCCTCGTCTTTTGGTTGCGCGGTCCCTTTAAATGGCTACATGGCCCACTCACAGTTATGCGCATGTGCAGAACTTAACATTGAAAGGGTCGGTCGCCGGCTGCGTGGGACTAGCAGAGGCCGCGCAGCTTATCTCAAATCGACCATCCGTTATACAGCTCCACATTTTTGTTTCTATTGACTTCAGTTATCCCCTAAATGGGGTAGAGGAGCAAAGTGATCTGGGAATACAGATACATAAATCGCTAACAGTAGCAACACAGGTTGGTAAGGCCTTAACGAGTACAGACAAAGTACTGGGGTTCATTCTTAGAGGAGCAGAATACAAAGACAGGGAGGTAATGTTAAATTTATATAGAGCTTGGTTAGACCATGCTTGGAGTACTGTGCGCAGTTCTGGTCTCCCTTACTACAGAAAGGTTATTGAAGCACTGGAGAAAGTACAGAAAAGTGTTACATCCTTGTAGATATCAGGAAAGATTGAGCAGGCTGGGGCTCTTTTCTCTGGAGAAGAAACGAAAAGGAGACCTGATAGAGTTCGATAAGGTGGATGTGGAGAAACTGTTTGCATGTACGGGTGAGTGCAGAACAAGGAAGAATAGGCTGCATGTAGTGATGGCGCTATTCCCGGCCAGAATGGAGATGATTGGGTAATTCCCCCGTCAATCTCGCCTACTGAAAGTGACTGATTTTACGCACATATGTAATTATCCCCCACTCTCTACATTTTGCTGGAGAAATCATTCCTGCTTTTATCGAGAGATGTTGCTGCTCATGAGTTCTGTTTGCTGCAGTTCGTAGTGCCTTTAAAAAGATTCTGTAGACTGTTTGCTGCAGTGTGCTATTTAAACAGACTCTGTTTGCTGAGTAAATAGACTTTTCTGGCTGTAAAATAATACTGTTTGCTGTGAGTCCTGCTGTAAGCCCCACCCCGCCTCCAACTCATTGGCTGACACAGTGGTGTCATTAGAGACTTTGGAATAAATGTACGATAGCCACTAACCGATTAAATAAAGAATTTAGGAGGAATTTATTTACACAGAATGGTGAGAATATGGAACTTGCTGCCTCATAGAGTGATTGAAGCAGAGAGCATTGGCACCTTTAAGGAAAGGCTTGCTGCGTACGTGAGGGAAGGGTGTGAGGTGGTAATTCAAGTCGGAAGAACCTCCTGTGGAGTATAAACACTGGCATAGACCAGTTGGGCTGAATGGTGTATTTGTGGTATGAATACTATGTAAAATTGCCCATGCTTTGGCTGTCTCATTTAGAAGCCGTCACTGGATGGGGGAGCACGCTTCGTGCTGCAGTATTGTCTGATGTTGGAGGGGCTTTACTCTACATCTGGCTGTGCTGCACTTGACACGTGACTGCTTGTTCACACTGGGTGCAAGTTCCAGCCCGCCTCCAACCCATTGGCTGACACACTGAGTGTCCATTCATGACACACTTCTCTCGCACAGAAATATTTGTTCTCTCAAAAGTCACACCACTACTTTGAAGTGAATGTCACGTGATATACAAAACCCTCATGTTTTCTGTTTCTCAGGTCCTGATCTGTCGGAATTATCGGGGAGATGTGGAGATGTCAGAAATTGAGCACTTTATGCCTATTCTGATGGAGAAGGAGGAGGAGTGCTCCTTGACGCCCATCCTGTCGCATGGAGCAGTTCGATTCATGTGGATTAAACACAACAACCTGTACCGTATCCTTTCAAAGCTGGTTACGAGCAATTGCTCTCCAAGAGCAAAGATGTGGCAAACCAGGTCACTCCACAGAAAGTGCTTTAGCATTCAGCAAATGGTATCAGACCCTTCACAAATGTCTTGTCAGCTTGATCTTGCCTCTTACGAGATGCGAGCACGGCCAGTATCGAGAGCTCACTCCGTTAACATTGCAGGAAGTTAGCAGGGTCTCAAGTCTAAAGGTAAGAGTGTAGATTACCACAAATTAAAAACCGTTGTGGCACTACAGACTGCACTCAGTATGTTTGTTTTTCAGTTTGATTGTATTCAGTAATAATCGGTGATGCATCTCAACCTTTGGCACAGACTGCATAAATACCTTCAATATAGTCTGATGTAGCAAAGCTCCCAATGTAGCATACAACAACCTGACCAGTAGCTAAAGTACACGCCGTGCTTTCTCTACTTTGTGCCTCTCCCATGGTGGGTTTAGTGAGTCAGTTCGGTGAGTCATTCCCAATGTAGTTTTAGTTACACTGGCCCAGCCTCTGCCTCTGGTACAGCATTTCTCAACTCTCACTTTGGCATTTTTATGTGAAGTTGAGACGAGCTAAAAGAAATAACTTGTACTCGTCCAGTGAAGACTTGTCATCGGACGAACTGACTGCTTATAAATCATTACACCGGGGACATACAATTTGTCAGCGCCCAACACATGCATGCAGCCTCGAGAGCTTTCTGTATTCACATAGGGTCCCTTTTTGATCAAAGGTAAAGGAGAGCTCCGGATATCAAAAATCAAAAGCATTAGGAAATCTCCGCACTCTCCCAGGTCCTAACAGCAGGCACTTGAGTCACATTATAAATAAAGTGCACCGAATTGAAAATTGTCTCCGATTTGTAAGTGCGACTGGAACACACTTGACCATTTAAAGACATCTAGGCCATTGAATTAGCTCTGAATCCTAACTTCACCGACCGCCCTTCATACCCTAGCCCAAACAAAAATCTATCAATCTTAGTTTTGAAAGTTTAATTGCCGCTTTTTGGGGCGAGAGTTCCAGATTTCTACCACCCTTTGAGTGAAAAGTGCTTCCTGACATCACCCCTGAACGGCTTGGCTATAATTTTAAGATTATGCCCCCCTTGTTCTGGACTCTCCCACCAGAGGAAATAGTTTATATCTACCCTATCAAATTCTTTAATCATCTTAAACACCTCAATTAGATCACCCCTTAATCTTCTATACTCAAAGGAATACCTAGTCTGTGCAAATTGTCATCACAATTTAACGCTATAAGCCCTGGTGTCATTTCTAGCGAATCTGCACGGCGCTCCAATATATCCCAGAACTGAATGCGGTACTCCAGATGGAGTCTAACTTGTGCTTTATATAACTGTAACATAACGTTACACCCTTTGTATTCCAGCCCCCTTAAGATAAATGCCAGCATTCCATTAGCCTTTTAAATGATTTCTTGCCTGTCCACTAGCTTTTAGTGAATTCTGTACTTGGACCCTGAAATCTCTGCTCCTCCACAATTCCCAGCTTCTCACCATTTGGAAGATACTCTGATCTAACCTACTTATGCCCATAGTGGATGACCTCACGCTCTCCCCACATGCAACTCCATCTGCCACAGTTTTGATCACTCATTTATGGAGCATCTGATTGTAGTTACACAGGGCCCCATGGGGAAGTCCCTTTTCAACGTTCTGCTTCCGCCCACAGTATTCACTGTGCCAACTAACTCAGTGTTGTCAGCAAATTTATATATACGGCTCGCTATTTCTTCATCCAAGTCATTTATAAATATAGTGAAGAGCAGCGGCCTCAGTACTGATCCCTGGGGGATGCCACTAGTCACCTCCTGCCAATTTGAGTACATACCTATTAACCCTACTTTCTGCTACCTCCTAACCAATTCCCTATTCAACCAAATAGGTTACCTCCAATTCCATGCACTCTCATTTTTGTTAACGGTCTCTTATGTGGGACCTTGTCAGACGCCTTCTGGAAGATGATATAAATAACATCCATAGACACTCGCTTATCTACTTTGTGAATTATAGATTACTCAAATAATACGGCGGAGGGCATCCGTTATCCACTTTTCAATTATCCACTTTCTCAGTTATTTTTTCAAATGTTTGGGGGACATCTTGCACCAGATCTCAGCTCATTGCACAGTCCCTTCACACCACTCACTGTCATGGTCTGAGAACGGCCCCTGTACCAGTCACTGTCACCCTCCGTACTCCAATACACCAGTCACTGTCACCCTGAGAACGGCCCCTGTACCAGTCACCCTCACCATGAGAACGACCCCTACACCAGTCACTGTCATGGTCTGAGAACGGCCCCTGTACCAGTCACTGTCATGGTCTGAGAACGGCCCCTGTACCAGTCACTGTCATGGTCTGAGAACGGCCCCTACACCAGTCACTGTCATGGTCTGAGAACGGCCCCTGTACCAGTCACTGTCATGGTCTGAGAACGGCCCCTACACCAGTCACTGTCACCCTGAGTACGGCCCCTACACCAGTCACTGTCATGGTCTGAGAACGGCCCCTACACCAGTCACTGTCACCCTGAGTACGGCCCCTACACCTGTCACTGTCATGGTCTGAGAACGGCCCCTACACCAGTCACTGTCATGGTCTGAGAACGGCCCCTGTACCAGTCACTGTCATGGTCTGAGAACGGCCCCTACACCAGTCACTGTCATGGTCTGAGAACGGCCCCTACAACAGTCACTGTCCTGATCTGAGAACGGCCTCTGTACCAGTCACTGTCATGGTCTGAGAACAGTCCCTACACCAGTCACTGTCACCCTGAGAACAGTCCCTACACCAGTCACTGTCATGGTCTGAGAACGGCCCCTGTACCAGTCACTGTCATGGTCTGAGAACGGCCCCTACACCTGTCACTGTCATGGTCTGAGAACGGCCCCTGTACCAGTCACTGTCATGGTCTGAGTACGGCCCCTACACCTGTCACTGTCATGGTCTGAGAACGGCCCCTACACCAGTCACTGTCATGGTCTGAGAACGGCCCCTACACCTGTCACTGTCATGGTCTGAGAACGGCCCCTGTACCAGTCACTGTCATGGTCTGAGAACGGCCCCTGTACCAGTCACTGTCATGGTCTGAGTACGGCCCCTACACCTGTCACTGTCATGGTCTGAGAACGGCCCCTGTACCAGTCACTGTCATGGTCTGAGAACGGCCCCTGTACCAGTCACTGTCATGGTCTGAGAACGGCCCCTGTACCAGTCACTGTCATGGTCTGAGAACGGCCCCTGTACCAGTCACTGTCATGGTCTGAGTACGGCCCCTACACCTGTCACTGTCATGGTCTGAGAACGGCCCCTACACCAGTCACTGTCATGGTCTGAGAACGGCCCCTGTACCAGTCACTGTCATGGTCTGAGAACGGCCCCTACACCAGTCACTGTCATGGTCTGAGAACGGCCCCTACAACAGTCACTGTCCTGATCTGAGAACGGCCTCTGTACCAGTCACTGTCACCCTGAGAACAGTCCCTACACCAGTCACTGTCATGGTCTGAGAACGGCCCTTACAACAGTCACTGTCCTGATCTGAGAACGGCCTCTGTACCAGTCACTGTCACCCTGAGAACAGTCCCTTAACACCAGTCACCGTCATGGTCTGAGAACGGCCTCTGTACCAGTCAACCTCACCATGAGAACGGTCCCTACACCAGTCAGTCTGAGAACAGCCCCTACACCAGTCAACCTCACGGCTTCAGTGGCTCTAGTTTGTTGATATTCTCCTTGTGGTCATTCTAGTACCTCACATAGTGTGTCTCTTGGGCAAGACCAAACTGTATGGATTCAATTTGTCCATCAATCACCAATATGGCAGTTAATTGTGGTGCAACTGTATTTGTCCTGTCCCACCCACTGCCTCCCCTCCTGTTATCATGCTGTCAAATATCTTTTCTTTGTGCTAGGACGAATGTATGCCCATGCGGTTTAACACATTGACCTTAATCTCTGTGCAGTCGTCGCAACCTCCAAGAAGAATGCGTGTGTGTCTCTGGTGTTTGCTTTCCTGTATAAGGTGGTTCAGGTGAGAATGTTGGCTTTAATTCTCCCCCTCTTCCAGGTCCAGGCCTAATAATTATTAATTCCCTCTCCCCTCCTCCCTCACTAACCGAAATCCAGAACCCTTTTGCTCTCGCAAATCAGCACCTTACCCAGCTCTGATTTGAGTCTTTCAACAGCGTTGCAGTTTATTGCACCCGGCAACTGTGCATTTTAAATATTAGTGACTTGCAAAGGGGTGAAATTCCTCTTTCAATGAAACAAACTCGGAGACTGCCCACGCTTTCCCGACGTTCACCCACATGCGGAGTATGAACGTGCTTCTTTGAAACATTATTTCAGACCATGCAGTTTTGTTGGATACTTGCAGAGAGACGGTGATCCTCCAATTATTTTTTTCATTGAGGACTTTAGAACCCAAGAACATAAGAAATAGAGCAGGAGTAGGCCATTCAGCCCTTCGAGCCTGCCCCGCCATTCAATATGATCATAATAGATCTTCCTCAACTCCACCTTTCCGCACTGTCCCCATATCCCTGGATTCTCTTAGAATCCAAAAATTTATTGATTATGCTCAACGACTGAGCCTCCACAGCCCTCTGGGGCAGAGAATTCCAAAGATTCACAACCCTTTGAGTGAAGCAGTTTATCCTCATCTCCGTCCTAAATGGCCGACCCTGTTTAAGTGCTTATACTTAGCGTAAACATAGGAGCAGAGTGACTGCTATACTTGTAACTGCGAGGATGAAGCGTGTATGGCAGATGGTCCAGTAATTGCACCAGTGGAGGTTGCTGTTACTGAATCTGCAGCATTTATCATTAACGTACAGTACAGTTTCTGCTCATACTGTAAGGAGAGACCATCCCACTACCCGCTCTGCATCGTGTTCTCTGTGTAGTCATTCAGCTGCTATTCAGCAGTACCTTCTGCTATTCCTCTTATTTTATTGCCCTCAGTTTTTTTTTTAACCTTATTGCGCCTCCCAGGAGATTACAGAAGGGAGGTAAGGAAATGATTAATCATGATGCTCCGGCCATCATGGTGTGGGCAGGGTTGATGGACTCAGTTGGTCTTTTCCTACCCATCAGTTTTGTACACATACTATCCTCATGCTCCTACTGGGTATGGTCTCCGGGTTATGTGGGTACATCATCCATTCTTCGTTTGTGAGCTTACGACCGTGAGGGCTGTCAGACTCCTCGGTGGTTGGGGGAAGGTGGGGAGGGAGGATTCATCGCAGCTGAGCCCAATCCTGTCCTAACCTGCTCCCAGACTTCACCGCAGGGGCCCCAATTAGGATCAGAGGCAAACTGGCTGACTTCCCCCATCCCACATTCTTCCTGGCCTGTGGATACCGAGGTCGATTGCTGTGCTCCCATCAGTGCTGCTGCTTTGATCAGCTTACTTAGTACAAGCCAGCGACCTTCCTGTTCTCTTACCAGATTTTACCCTCTGGGGCACTGGTTGAGATACCTGACTCTGTTAGGCCTCTCTTCACCAGCTAAGCTTACCTGGCCCCGAGTGCAGGTGACATGCCCAGATACCCGTCAGACTAGTCAAAGGAGGTGTGGGAGGGTGGCTTGGGTTGACCCTGTCTTCCTTTGTTCCTTTTTGAACAAGGGGGGGGGGGAGAGGGCCCTGCTTCTGCTTGGTGGAGGTTGTAAACGTGCGCCTGCATCCCCCCACCTGCGGTAAAGTGTGTGGGAACTCGAGCTTTACCGTTCTGTTAGAGCTGTCACCAAGGGTCATGTTGGGTTGCCATTAACATTTCTGTCCCCCTTTACCTTCCAGGTGTTCTCTGAGTATTTTAAGGAGCTGGAAGAAGAAAGTATTCGAGATAATTTTGTTATAATCTATGAACTGCTTGATGAGTTAATGGACTTCGGTTACCCACAGACCACAGACAGCAAGATCCTGCAGGAGTAAGTAGGGGGTATTTATTGAAGTAGTGCTCCAGGATAAATGGTAACTATCCAAGTCCTTCCTACGAGGTAGATATACCCCACAATATAAATGAGAATATATTTATTTTATCAAAGGGCGGGTGATCTCTACAAGTGGCCAGCTCATTGATGGATTCTCATTTTTCCCCTTTCCCCTCACTTGCTTTCCCAGAGGCTTCCTAATTTCCCATTGGGAATTGTTGCTCAAATAACAGGCATCACCTGCGACATTATTGGATAACCATTTCTCTCTCTCTTACAGGGGAAACTCTACCTTGTTACCTGTGTGTGCTGGCTCTGGAATTGTGTTTTATTCCTCTACTCCTGTCACTATCTCTTTTTTTATGCTAATGATTCTTTTTCATAGAAATACGTAGAACTTACCGCCCAGAAACAGGCCATTCGGCCCAACCCATCTGTGCTGGTCCTTATGCTCCACAAGAGCCTCCTCTTACTGTACCTCATCTAACTCCAGGAACCTGAGCACATAAATCTAGGCTGACACTCCAGTGCAGTGCTGAGGCTCCGCTGCACCGTCTGCTCTCTCAGGTGGACGTAAAAGATCCCATGGCACTATTTCGAAGAAGAGCAGGAGAGTTATCCCCGGTGTCCTGGGCCAATATTTATCCCTCAATCAACATAACAAAAACAGATGATCTGCTCATTATCACATTGCTGGGTGTGGGAGCTTGCTGTGCACAAATTGACTGCCGGGTTTCACACATTACAACAGTGACTACACTCCAAAAGTACTTCATTGGCTGTAAAGCGCGTTGAGACATTCGGTGGTTGTGACAGGTACTATATAAATGCAAGTCTTTCTTACCTAAGGAAGGATAAACATTCCTGGGATGGGGGGATTGTCCAATGAGGAGAGATTGAGAAGACGAAGCTTATATTCTCTAGGGTTTAAAAGAATGAGACATTATCTCATTGAAACATGTAAAATTCATAAAGGGCTTGACAGGGTAGATGCTGGGAGGATGTTTCCTCCGGGCTGGAGAGTCTAGAACCAGGGGGCACAGTCTCAGAATAAGGGGTTGGCCATTTAGGACCGAGATGAGGAGAAATTTCTTCACTCAGGGTGGTGAATCTTTGGAACTCTTTACCCCAGAGACCTGTGGATACTCAATAGTTGAGTGTATTCAAGACAGAGATCGATAGATTTTGGATACTAAGGGATTCAAGGGATATGGGGATAGTGCAGGAAACTGGAGTTGAGGCCAAGATCATGATCTAATTGAATGGCGGAGCAGGCTCGAGGGGCCGAATGGCCGACTCCTGCTCCTAATTCTTACGATCTTGGACTCTTTTAGTCACCTGACCTAATATCTCTTTGTGGCTTGGTGTTATATTTTGTCTGATAGCATTACTGTGAAGCACCTTGGGACATTTTGCTATGGTAAAGATGCTATATTATCGCAGGTTGTTGTTGTATCCGTTGTTGGTGCTCAGGCTTTGCTTTACCTACACGCCACTTCACCTGAAGCAGTCTGCTGCCTCGCTCCTATGGTTGTTTTTACTCCCCTCTGCCCAGTTTTTGTGTCCCGCTTCTTCGCTGTTCCTGATCCCTGGGTCGTGGTCCTATTGCCCTGCCGTTGCCTGCCTTGGATTGTTATTCAGCACCAGCCCTGCCAGCCAGCTGGGCCCTGGACACTAACTTGCGGCCAGCAAACCAGCCTGGCTGAAAGTCATCTGCTACTGCTGGGCCTAAGAAGGCTGCTGCAGCAATAACGGTAGGGGGTGGGAGGGCGGCTTACCTATTTTAGGCCTCTTTGGCCTTGCTGCCTTCCGATCTGGAGTGCTAGGCACAAGGTAGGGTTGCCAACCCTCCAGGATTGCCCAGGAGTCTCCGGAATTAAAGATGAATCTCCAGGACGTGGCAGTGAGCAACCCTGGAGAAAAATCAGTGGGTCATTAACAAAAGTTGGGTTTTCAAAAAAATATCTTTTAACATTTGTGTTTTAGTCCTAAAAATATCGACAGGGTGGGGGCTGTTTGACTGACGGTCAGGTAATGGAAGAGTCTATTCGCTTTCCAATAGGTTTGGGAAGGCGGGGCACCGTGAGGATAGACATGTCGGGCGACCAATGGCGGGAGCGTGGGGGCAGGGCAGTTGGAGGCAGGAGTTAGCAACCTGAGCGCAAGGTCTCGCCCCAGCGTCTTCATGCACCCTCCACATGGGACTAATGAAACTGAGGCTCTTTTCACCAGAACAGAGAAAGTTAATGGGACATTTGACGGCGCGGTCCAAAATTATAAGAAGTTTTGGTGAGATAAATAACGAAGAAACTATTTCTGCTGGTTGCCTTGTTAGTAACTAGAGGGTAATCAATTTAACATTCTCACCAAAAGGATAAAGGGAAAGGTTAGGATCTTAGAAACATAGAAATAGGTGCAGGAGTAGGCCATTCAGCCCTTCGAGCCTGCACCGCCGTTCAATATGATCATGGCTGATCATGCAACTTCGGTACCCCACTCCTGCTTTCTCTCCATACCCCTTGATCCCTTTAGCCGTAAGGGCCACATTTAACTCCCTTTTGAATATATCCAACGAATTGGCTTCAACAACTTTTTATGGAAGAGAATTCCACAGGTTCACCACTCTCTGGGTGAAGAAGTTTCTCCTCATCTCAGTCCTAAATGGCTTACCCCTTATCCTTAGACTGTGACCCCTGGTTCTGGACTTCCCCAACATTGGGAACATTCTTCCTGCATCTAACCTGTCCAATCCTGTCAGAATTTTATATATTTCTATGAGATCACCTCTCATTCTTCTAAATTCCATTGAATATAAGCCTAGTAGATCCAGTCCTTCTTCATATGTTAGTCCTGTCATCCCGGGAATCAGTCTGGTGAACCTTCGCTGCACTCCCTCAATAGCAGGAATGTCCTTTCTCAGATTAGGAGACCAAAACTGTACACAATATTCAAGGTGTGGCCTCACCAAGGCTCTGTACAACTGCAGTAAGGCCTCCCTGCTCCTATACTCTAATCCTCTCTCTATGAAGGCCAGCATACCATTTGCTTACTTCACCGCCTGCTGTACCTGCATGCCAACTTTCAATGACTGATGTACCATGGTACCCAGGTCTTGTTGCATCTCCCATTTTTCTAATCTGTCACCATTCAGATAATATTCTGCCTTCCTGTGATAACCTCACATTTATCTACATTATACCACATCTGCCATGTATTTGCCCACTCACCTAACCTGTCCAAGTCACCCTGCAGCCTCTTTGCATCCTCCTCATAGCTCACGCTGCCACCCAGCTTAGTGTCATCTGCAAACTTGGAGATAGTACATTCAATTTCTTCGTCTAAATCATTAATGTATATTGTAAATAGCTGAGGTCCCAGCACTGAACCTTGCGGTACCCCACTAATCACTGCCTGCCATTCTGAAAGGGACCCATTTATTCCTACTGTTTGCTTCCTGTCTGCCAACTAGTTCTCTATCCACATCAGTACATTACCCCCAATACCATGTGCTTTAATTTTGCACACTAATCTCTTGTGTGGGACCTTGTCAAAAGTCTTTTGAAAGTCCAGATACACCATATCCACTGGCTTTCCCTTGTCCACTCTACTAGTTACATCCTCAAAAAATTCTGGAAGATTTGTCAAGCATGATTTCCCTTTCATAAATCCATGCTGACTTGGACCAATCCTGTCACTGCTTTCCAAATGCGCTGTTATTACATCTTTAATAATTGATCCAACATTTTCCCCACTACCGATGTCAGGCTAACTGGTCTATAATTCCCTGTTTTCTCTCCCTTTTTTAAAAAGTGGGGTTACATTAGCTACCCTCCAATCCATAGGAACTGATCCAGAGTCTATAGAACATTGGAAAATGGCCACCAATGCATCCACTATTTCTAGGGCCACTTCCTTAAGTACTCTGGGATGCAGACTATCAGGCCCTGGGGATTTATCGGCCTTCAATCCCATCTATTGTCCTTACACAATTTGCTGATTAATAAGGATTTCCTTTAATTCCTCCTTCTCACTAGACCCTCGGTCCCCTCGTATTTCTGGAAGGTTATTTGTGTCTTCCTTAGTGAAGACAGAACTAAAGTTCTTGTTCAGTTGGTCTGCCATTTCTTTGTTCCCCATTATAAATTCGCCTGATTCTGACTGTGAGGGACCCACATTGTCTTCACATATGTAGAAGCTTTTGCAGTCAGTTTTTATGCTCCCTGTAAGCTTCCTCTCATACTCTGTTTTCCCCCTCCTAATTAAACCCTTTGCCCTCCTCTGCTGAATTCTAAATTTCTCCCAGACCTCAGGTTTGCTGCTTTTTTTTTGGCCATTTTATATGCCTCTTCCTTGGATTTAACACTATCCCTAATTTCCCTTGTAAGCCACGGTTGAGCCATCTTCCCCGTTTTATTTTTACGCCAGACAGGGATGTACAATTGTTGAAGTTCATCCATGTGATCTTTAAATGTCTGCCATTGGCTATCCATCGTCAATCCTTTAAGTATCATTCGCCAGTCTATCCTAGCCAATTCATGTCTTAGACCATCAAAGTTACCTTTCTTTAAGTTCAGGACTCTATACTCTGAATTAACTGTGTCACTCTCCATCTTAATGAAGAATTCTACCATATTATAGTCACTTTTCCGCAAGGGGCCTCGCACAACAAGATTGCTAATTAAACCTCTCTCATTACATCTAGGATGGCCAGCTCTCTAGTTGGTTCCTCGACATATTGGTCTAGAAAAGCATCACTTATACATTCCAGGAAATCCTCCTCCACCGCATTGCTACCAGTTTGGTTAGCCCAATCAATATGTAGATTAAAGTCGCCCATGATAACTGCTGTACCTTTATTGCGCGCATCCCTAATTTCCTGTTTGATGCCATCCCCAACCTCACTACTACTGTTTAGTGGTCTGTACACAACTCCCACAAGCGTTTTCTGCCCTTTGGGGTTCCGCAGCTCTACACATACAGATTCCACCTCATCCACACTAATGTCCTTCCTTACTGTTGCGTTAATCTCCTCTTTAACCAGCAACTCTACCCCACCTCCTTTTCCTTTCAGTCTATCTTTCCTGAATGTTGAATAACCTTGGATGTTGAGTTACAGCCTTGGTCACCCTGGAGCCATGTCACCGTAATCCCAATTACATCATATCCGTTAACAGCTATCTGCCAAGTTAATTCATCCACCTTATTATGAATGCTCCTTGCATTGAGACATAGAGCCTTTAGGCTTTTTTTTTTAACACTCTTTGTCCTTTTCGAATAATGTTGTAATGTGGCCCTTTTTGATTTTTGCCCTTCACTTTTACTTTTCTCCTTTATACCTTTTGCTTCTGACCCCATTTTACTTCCCTCTGCCTCCCTGCATAGGTTCCCATCCCCCTACCATGTTAGTTTGACTCCTCCCCAACAGCATTAGCAAACACTCCCCCCAGGACATTGGTTCCGGTCCTGCCCAAGTGCAGGCCATCCGGTTTGTACTGGTCCCACCTTCCCCATGTTTCAGGTATTTGAATCCCTCCTCTTTGCACCACTCCTCAAGCCACGTATTGATCCTAACTATCCTGCTCTTTCTACTCTGACTACCACGCGGCACTGGTAGCAATCCTGAGATTATTACCTTTGAGATCCTACTTTTTAATTAAACTCCTATCTTCCTAAATTCAACTTATAGGACCGTATCCCACTTTTTACCAATATCGTTGGTACCTACATGTACCACGACAACTGGCTGTTCACCCTCCCCCTTCAGAATGCCCTGCAGCCGCTCCGAGACATCCTTGTTTACATGCAAGGGTTTGTTACATGCGGTGGGGCTTTCTAGAGTCCATAATAGCTTTTCAGAAGGAATATTTATTCGAGATATTTGAAAAGCTGTTGGAAAAAGGGCGGGAGAATGGGACGAAGGGTGGGGGTGGGGGTAGATAATTAAGCTGGCACAGGCAAGGTGGGCTAAAAGATGTCATGTTTTTTCTAGGACCATGATCGGGGAAATCGCAAATGGGAAACCTTGCAAAATAACGGGTTTTACACCTTTCCTGCCTGCGTTAATGAGGACCTGGCATCTGCTTTCCTTAAGTGTAGACGGTTGTGTGTTTGTTGGAGCGGAGGTTAAATGGAGAGTGTTTTAAAGGAAGAATGAGCCCTCCTGCTCCCACCACCCAGAAAGCCAGTGAAACCAGATACCTCCATTTATATCTTTAGTTTATTTCTCCCCCTTTTTCTTTTATTCCTCTGGCTATTGCTACTTTGGACACAGAATACAACAGTGGCCATCTTATTTGCTGACTGGCTTGTTTTAAATGTTGTTGCTTGCCAATGGAAATAACTGCTAATGAAATACAGGTACTCCTTTCCCATTGTATAATGCTGTTGCACAGTAATAGTTTGTTTTTCACTGGGTGGCTGGCTGCTGTTACTGTCTGACCATTTCAGAGCGTACTTTAATGAGACCACCCACCCGGTCAGGGAGCTGTGTCTGGATTTATTAGAGTGGCCCATTAGTCAAGGGCACTGCGTGGCATGTGCCACTTCAGCAAGCCAACCCCACTGCTTAGGAGTCGAAATGAAGGTTATCCAAAGCCCCATAGAGAAGTCATATAAACAGAAGTCCAGAGTTAGTGGTGATAAGTCCCATCTCGGGGTAAGCACTTCACTCCGATACAGGTGTTCCCCTTTTTTAACATTTGGGGGAGAAAAAAATTCTGGGATGAGGACGTCGCTGGCAGGGCCAGCATTTATTGCCTATCCCTAGTTTCCCTTGAGGTGGTGCTCCTTAAACTCTTGCAGTCCATGTGCTTGAGGTGCTCCCACAATGCTGTTGAGTAGGGAGTTCCCATTTAACCCAGTGCTGATGAAGGAACAATAATATATGTCCAAGTCAGGGTGATATGTGACTTAAAGGGGAACTTGGAGCAGATGGCGTTCCCACGAGCCAGCTGCCCTGGTCCGTTTAGGTCTGGGGGTCGGGGGTTTAGGAGGTGCTGTCGAAGAAGCCATGGCGAGGTGTATCCTATAGGTATACAC
This sequence comes from Pristiophorus japonicus, assembly GCF_044704955.1. Lineage (NCBI taxonomy): Eukaryota > Metazoa > Chordata > Chondrichthyes > Pristiophoridae > Pristiophorus > Pristiophorus japonicus. The sequence continues at coordinate 57,760,209 of NC_091994.1, read as the reverse complement.
ACTGCAGTCACGGTGTATCCTATAGGTATACACACTGCAGTCACGGTGTATCCTATAGGTATACACACTGCAGTCACGGTGTATCCTATAGGTATACACACTGCAGTCACGGTGTATCCTATAGGTATACACACTGCAGTCACGGTGTATCCTATAGGTATACACACTGCAGTCACGGTGTATCCTATAGGTATACACACTGCAGTCACGGTGTGTAGGTACAGCTACTTATCTGCCAAGTATGACTTTCTATCTGCCTGTCTTAATGTTTCACTTGATCAGAAATGTTGGTTGAAATTTAGGACTTAAATGATCAAAAGGAATAGAATTCTCCTTCAGTGCAGATGATGGGCTGGTCGTTGAGGCAATGAGGAGCTGCATTGGGCTAACAGGTCAGCCACAGCAGAAAGGAGGGGACAAGAACGATCAAGATAGGGGTGAGGACAGAACCCCCCCCCCCCCCAGTGAGTTGGGTTGGCTTGCTTTTCATCAGCTGACGCCACTGGGTTTGAGCCGGGCTACTCAGCAGATGTAGTTTTGCAGCCCTGCACCAACCAAGTGTTAGGGCTGAAAACGGACCCACAGTGAGAGCACCTTGAGCTTCCAGATGGCGAGGTTACATAAGAAATAAGAACGTGACAAAGCACAGGTGTAGGCCCTTCGAGCCTGCTCCGCGATTCAGTGAAATCACCGAGTCCAGAGAGCAGCAAAGCAGCTGCTCTACAAGTTCAACATTTCAATGTCACATGCTGAATCTTCCTCTGTTGGACGAGTCTCCAACCTGTGTTCCTTCTGATCCTAGGTACATCACCCAGGAAGGCCATAAGCTAGACACTGGGGCTCCCCGCCCACCAGCAACAGTGACCAACGCTGTGTCTTGGAGATCAGAGGGGATCAAATATCGGAAAAATGAAGTATTTCTCGATGTTATTGAATCTGTTAACCTTCTGGTGAGTCTCTGTAGACAAGCAGTGCTTAACAACCTACAAGATTGAGTGGGGGGGAGGGCGCAGGCAGACGATGCACCAGTGAGGGAGGGGCAAACACTACTCTGTTTGAACAAGCAGCACCCTTAACTTATACCGCAGGTGCTGTTAATTCTGCGGGATGCTTCAGCCCGTATATGAACGTTTTCACCTGGGCTGTGTCTTTTTATGGTGCATGTACCATTCCTCAGATGAGTGATGACCTGCTTGCAAAGCTTTCTGACTGGTTCACCTGAACGGGCCATTTATAGGCATTTGGAAGTGACCTGATGGCTTTGTCCCCTTCGGCCTGTCTGCTTGGTCAAGGACCTGTGTGTGACATGTGGGTAACCTGGGGACAGGATGGCAGGAAAGCGGTGCTCGTGGCAGACCTCTGCACTCCATTCGTGCACTGATCTCTCGCCTCTGGGTCCGGGGTTTGATTCTAACCCATGCTAACTGGATGAAGGTACAAGCTGTAAGAATCTTATCTGCATGAGCTCAGACAGTTTCCAACTGGCTGTTAATCAGTGAATCTGACGACCATACTTGTAAATGGTAATGTTATTTTGAACGACCAGGGAGTCGAGGGATGGGGAGCGGGCAGGGAAGTGGAGTTGAGGCCAAGATCAGATCAGCCATGATCTTATTGAATGGCGGAGCAGGCTCGAGGGGCCAAATGGCCGACTCCTGCTCCTGTTTCTTCTGTTCATCCTAGAGGGGGACAAGTGCAGGCAATGGATGTATCACCCAGGGGCAGTTGGACTTGTGTAGAGATTGGGATAGAGTCGAGGCAGGTGTCTAATGGTTCTGTGTAGAAGTGACAGTCCTTAAAGGACCAACAAAGGGATTAAAAAGTTCCCATCCTCAATGCTGATGCTCCTCACCATGATGAACATTTAAAAAAAAAACTAAACCTTATTTCTGAAATGTTTACTAAAATGTAATCGCAAGTCATAGATTGCTGAATATTTACTTGATGTCCCTCTTTTCTAAACTATGCTCGTAAATCATTTTACACATATTTAGTTTGAAATGGAAACCCACGAAAACCAATTCTAGAGTTGTCATCATCTTCCTTTCTCCCACTCTAGGTCAGTGCTAATGGCAATGTATTACGTAGCGAAATAGTGGGCTCCATCAAAATGAGAGTGTTCCTATCAGGAATGCCAGAGCTGAGACTCGGGCTAAATGACAAAGTATTGTTTGAGAACACGGGCCGTGAGTATTCTTTCAGTTATTGTGCCAAGCAAAGTAGTAATTGTGCGTCGGGATAGAATCCACTGACGGGTTTCTTCTGTATAAATAATCGAAATGGGTAAAACGGTGTGGAAAATATAATGCGTGTCTGGGGTTTGGTCAGAGTGAAGATTGACCAGTTTCATACTGAGATATTTTACTACTTTAAATTTTTAAACAAGTATTTTGTTTGTAAAACTACAACTACCAGCCTGATGGTGAAATGGGGCTGAGTTTGTCAGCCGTGGCTCAGAGGGTACCACTCTCGCCTGAGTCAGGTGGCTTCAAGTTCCACTCCAGAGACTTGAGCACATATTCCAAATTGACACCCCAGTGTAGTACTGGGGAGAGCTGTACGATCAGAAGTGCCGTCTTTCGGATGAGACATTAAACCGAGGCCCCATCTGCCTCCTCGGGTAGTTGTATAGATCCCACGGCATGATTGGAAGAAGAGTAGGGGAGTCCTGGCCAATATTTATCACCAACTAATATCACTTAGAAATAGACGAGCTGGTGGTTTATCACTCAGCTTTTTACGGGACCTTGCTGTGCACAAATTGGCGGCTGCGTTTCCCTATATTACAGCAATGACTGCACTTCAAAAGTATTTCATAGAATCAGAAAATCATGACACAGAAGGAGGTCATTTGACCCATCGTGTCTGTGCCGGCTTTCTGCCTCTACCACCCTTTCAGGCAGTGAGTTCCAGACTCCCACCACCCTCTAAATCTATGTCCCCTGGTTATTAACCCATCTGCTAAGGGAAATAGGTCCTTCCTATCCACTCTATCTAGGCCCCTTATTGACTGGCGGAGAAGGCTTGATACACTTCAATTAAATCTCCCCTCAGCCTCCTCTGTTCAAAGGAAAACAGCCCCAGCCTATCTAATCTTTCCTCATAGCTAAAGTTTTCCAATCCTGGCAACATCCTCGTAAATCTCCTCTGCACCCTTTCCAGTGCAATCACATCCTTCCTGTAATGCGGTGACCAGAACTGCACGCAGTACTCCAGCTGTGGCCTAACCAGTGTTTTATACAGTTCTAGCATAACATCCTTGCTCTTGTATTCTATGCCCCGGCTAATAAAGGAAAGCATTCCGTATGCCTTTTTAACTAACTTAGCAACCTGTCCTACTTTTAAGAATCTGGACATATTTTTTTTACTGCAAAAGCTTTGTGATGTCCTGAGGTCATTAAAGGCGCTATATAAATGCAAGTTCGTTCGTTCTTTGTGGCAAATTGATTTCAGCATAGGCAAGTGTGAGGTCATCCACTTTGGAGCAAAAAAAGATAGATCAGAGTACTTTCTAAATGAAGAAAAGCTAGAAACAGTGGAGGTCCAAAGAGACTTGGGCGACTGGGTACATAGATTGTTAAAATATCATGGACGGGTACAAAAAATAATCAAAGGCTAATGAAATGCTGGACTAGGATACAAGGATTGAAGTTATGCTGCAGCTATACAAAGCTCTGGTTAGCCCACACCTGGAGCACTGTGAGCAGTTCTGGGCACCACACCTTAGGGAGGATATATTGGCCTTGGAGGGAGTGCAGCGTGGGTTTACCGGAGTGATACCTGGGCTACAAGGGTTAAGTTACGCGGAGAGATTACACAAACTAGGGTTGTAGTCCCTAGAATTTAGAAAATTATAGGATGATTTGATCAAAGTTTAAGATATCAAAGGGAACAGCTAGGGTAGATAGAGAGAAGCTATTTTCGCTGGTTGGGGAGTCGAGGTTCTCAGTCCTTTTGCTTCTGAGCCCCCCCCCTCCTGTGTTATAACAATTCCCCGACCCCCTGTAATACAGCACAAGTATTTTTTTCTGTATTTTAAAAAAAAATTGAAACACTAGTCTTGTACCAGAACATGAAGAGTTGGTGATAGCTCCATTGGGGCCAGTGTTTAACATCGCACAGACATCCGTGTGACAACAGCACCTGCCAGGGGCTCGTCATTCCCAGCTCGCCTCCGCATCACCTCGCCAAATCATCCGCGCTCTGATTAGACAAATGGGAGGTTGGACCTTTCAGCCCCTCCCCTTTTCTATTTAGGCTCGGGGCAGATTTTCGCACCAGGCCCATTTATATTTAAAACCGCCTTAGTATCATTTTAATTTCAAAATAAGTTTAATTTCACTCTAAGCCCGTTCTCGGTGTGTTGTTTTTTAATCCCCTCCACTGCCAGCCACAGCAGCAGGGACACTGTTGGCGGTTGGTGATATCCCGGCGGTGCTGCTTCCCCTCAACACCTGCCGCAGCAGCCGGGGAGGGGGCTGGCAGTCTATAGGGAGGGAGGGAGGTGCAGAGCTGGCCGGCCCCCACTCTGTGCCTCGGCATCGCTGTCGCAGGGGAGGAGGCCGTCTGGATCCAATAAGTGGAGCCTTTCCAAATGGTGCGGGGACAGTGACAGCTCCTTCTGTCCCTCCTGCCCCCCCCCCCCCCTCCTCTCCGCCCCCTGTCCTTTCGTGGTCCCCTTGAAACCATCTTGCGGACCCCTAGGGAGAGACAGCCTAAAAATTAGAGCCAGACTTTTCAGGAGGAAAAGTTTGGAATTTTTCTGCCAACAGCAGTTGATGCTGGGTCAATTGTTAATTTTAGATCTGAGATTGAAAGATTCCTGTTAACCAAAGGTGGTAAGTGATATGAGGCAAAGGAGAGTAAATGGAGTTAGGTCACAGATCGACTATGATCTCCTTGAATAGCGGATCAGGCTCAAGGGGCTAATGGCCTACTCCTGTTCAACAACAACAACAACTTGTATTTATATAGCACCTTTAATGAAGTAAAACATCCCAAGGCGCTTCACAGGAGCGTTATAAGACAAAACATTTAACACCGAGCCACATAGGAGAAATTAGGGCAGGGAAAGCTCGGTCAAAGAGGTCGGTTTTAAGGAGCGCCTTAAAGGAGGAAAGCGAGGCGGAGAGGTTTAGGGAGGCTGTTCCAGAGCTTGGGGCCCAGGCAGCAGAAGACCCAGCCACCAATGGTTGAACGATTATAATCAGGGATGCTCAAGAGGGCAGAATTAGAGGAATGGTCGGTGGGGAGATGTTGCGGGGCTGAAGATTACAGAGATAGGGAGAAGCGAGGCTATGGAGGGATTTGAAAACAAGGATGAGAATTTTGAAATCAAGGCGTTGCTTAATGTAGGTCAGCGAGCACGGGGTGATGGGTGAGCGGGACTCGGTGCGAGTTAGGACACGGGCAGCTGAGTTTTGGATCATCTCCAGTTTACATAGGGTAGAATGTGGGAGGCCAGCCCAGGAGTACGTTGGAATAATCGAGTAGAGGTAACAAAGACATGGATGAAAGTTTCAGCAGTGGATGAGTTGAGGCAGGGACAGAGACAGGCGATGTTATGGGGGTAGAAATAGGCGGCCTTAGTTATGTTGTGGCTATGTGGTCGGAAGTTCATTTCAGGATCAAACATGACACCAAGGTTGTGAACAGCCTGGTTCAGCCTCAGACAAATGTTAGGGAAAGGGATGGAGTTAGTGGCTAGGGAAGAGAGTTTGTGGCAGGGACCGAAAACAATGGCTTCAGTCTTCCAATATTTAATTGGAGAATGTTTCTGCTCATCAGGAACTGGATGTCGGACAAGCAGTCTGACAATTTAGAGACCGTGGAGGGGTCGAGAGAAGTGGTGGTGAGGTGGAGCTGGGTGTCATCAGCGTACATGTGGAAACTGACGCTGTGTTTTCAGATGATGTCGCCGAGGGGCAACATGTAGATGAGGAATAGGAGGGGGCTAAGGATAGGTCCTTGGGAGACACCAGAGGTAACGATGCGGGAGCGAGAAGAGAAGCCATTGCAGGTGATTCTCTGGCCACGATTAGATAGTTAAGAGTGGAACCAGGTAATTGCAGTCCCACCCAGCTGGACAGCATTGAAGGATGGAGTGGTCACCTGTGTCAAAGGCAGCAGACAAGTTAAGAAGGATGAGGAGGGATAGTTTACCTTTGTCACAGTCACAAAGGATGTTCCTATGTTCTTTCTGAGTGGGCCATTTGCAGACATCCTGATTCTCACTAATCTGAAGGGTTAAAGTGAGCTGAAACTATCTGATAGGCCACTCTAGTTCTTAATGGCAGGTTGAGCAGCAATTGCTTGTTTTAGTGTCGGGAAAGAAGGGGGGTGGGGGGAGGCGGTTGTGCTAAGAGACTGGAGCTAAGTGGGGCATAATGAGATGGTGTATATGTGTTGCAGCGTGGGAATGTGCACAGGGAGGAATAAAACAGGATAAAGGGAGCTGTAGAAGATCTGAAAAGAGAGAAGGAAAAAACATAATGTGCAGTGAGACACATCAAACTGAGCAGAGAAGAACGAGAACAGGACAGAAAGAATGTGCAAGAGCATCTGAGATTTGGAGACAGAAGTGGGGCACGTACACAGCTATGTCTGCCTGTATGTGTGTCTGCTTGTGTCCCAGTCGTGTGTGTGTGTGTGTGTGTGTGTCTGCCTGTGTCCCAGTCGTGTGTGTGTGTCTGCCTGTGGACGCCTGTGTCCCAGACGTGGTGTGTGTGTGTGCGTGTGCCTGTGTCCCAGTCCCAGTTGCGTGTGTGTGTGTGTGCCTGTGTCCCAGTCGTGTGTGTGTGTGCCTGTGTCCCAGTCCCAGTTATGTGTGTGTGCGCGTGTATGCCTGTGTCCCAGTTGTGTGTGTGTGTCTGCCTGTGTCCCAGTCCCAGTTGTGTGTGTGCGTGTGCGCGCTTTGTAGCCAGTGTAGTCACATGTTGTAATGTAGGAAACGCAGCAGCTAGTTCACACACAGCAAGATCCCAGAACCTGCTTCCACCACCCTTTCAGGCAGTGCATTCCAGATATTAGCAACTCTCTGTGTGAAGAAATTTCTCCTCATTTGCCCTCTAGTTCTTTTGCCAATTATTTTAAACGATGACCTCTGGTTACTGACTCACTTACCAGAGGAAATAGTTCTTCCACTTGCTCTACCAAAACCTCTCATTATTTTGCATACCTCGATTAGTTCTCCCTTTAACCTTATTTGCTCTAAGGGAACAATCCCAGTTTCTCCAGTCTCTCCACATAACTGCAGTCCCCCATCACTGGTATATTGATAAACTTCCTTTTCACCCTCTCCAGGGCCTGACATCCTTCTAAAGTGTGATGCCCAGAATTGTACCAGAGATTTGTAATGGTTTAGCATAACTTGTTTTTGTATTCAGTGCCCCTATTTACAAAGCCGAGTACCCCATACACTTTCTTAACTGCTTTCTCAACTTGCCCTGCCACCTTCAAAGATTTGTGAAAATGCACCCCCAGGGCTCTCTATTCTTGCACTCACCTCAAATTTATCACCATTTAGGTTATACTGCGTCTCCATGTTGTTTCCTGCAAAGTGCATCATTTCACAATTATCCACCAAATTGCATCTGCCAGGTGTCTGCCCATTTTACCAGTCTGTCTGTGTGCTCCTAACGTCCGCTGCAATCCTGCTCATTATATACCACGTGGTCAACTTTTGTATCCTCCGCAAACTTCGAATTTGTACTTCCTATACTCCAATCCAGTGGTGTCCTACTGTGCCCTAAATGTCTATGATTGGTCCTAATATTACCCCTGGAGGACCCCACTGCATACTTCTCTCCGGTCAGAATACCATCCGTTTACCACTTCCGTCTGCCTCCTATCCCTCAGCCAGTTACGTACCCAAGTTATTACCACCCCTTTAATATCATGTGCTTCTATTGTCCGAATTTGTTTTAGCAATATTGGTTGAGGGATAAATATTGGCCAGAACACCAGGGCGAACTTCCCTGTTCTCAGGTAGTATAGACCTAAATGCTGCTGAAACCCTCATTCGTGCCTTTGTTACCTCTAGACTCATCTATTCTAACGCACACCTGGCTGGCTGCCCACATTCTACCCGATGGAAACTCGGCTGCCCATGTCCTAACTCGCACCCAGTCCCGCTCACCCATCACCCCCTGTGCTCGCTGACCTACATTGGCTCCTGATTAAGCAACACCTCGATTTCAAAATTCTCATCCTTGTTTACAAATCCCTCCATGGCCCTCGCCCCTCCCTATCTCTGTATTCTCCTGAGGCCTCACAACCCCCCTCTCCCCGAGATATCTGCTCTCTAAAATTCTGCCCTCTTGAGCATCCCTGATTATAATCGCTCCACCATCGGTGCCCGTGCCTCTGTTGCCTGGGCCCCAAGCTCTGGAACTCTCTCCCTAAACCTCTCCACCTCTCCACCTCTCCACCTCTCCACCTCTCCACCTCTCTACCTCTCTACCTCTCTACCTCTCTTTCCTCCTTTAAGACGCTCCTTAAAACCTACCTCTTTGACCAATTGGTCACCTGCTGTAATTTCTTCTTGCGTGGCTCGATGTGACATTTATTTGTTTTGTCTTGTGACACTGCTGTGTAGCGCCTTGGGACGTTTCACTGGGTTAAAGGTGCTATGCTACAAGTTGTTGTAAAGTGCAGCCGGATTAACACACAGCTGTGTGGGATCTGCAAACGATCTGGTTGTCGTATTCTTCATTGCTGCTGCTGTAAAGAGAGCACAAACAAGTTTTACAAAATAAACCAGATTACTCACTGCTTTAAAAAGCCAAATGTTATTTTTGCAAACCAATTAATTTCCAGATGATGTATTGGCCAGCAACGATTTCTTACACACAAACCACCAGCTGCCTTGTTTGTGCCAGCAGTTCTCGTACTTCCTGTAGTTAGGAACCAAATTGTCTATGCCAAACCACGAGGGAGATTGCTGCCCACTCTGTGCCTTGTCATTTTCCTGCATTAAAGAAGTTGTGTGCTGCTGGTTCAGCCAAAGCAGATCTCTAATGAAAACACTGCACTCAGTAAATAGATGTTTTCCACAAGACAATTATTTTTGGGGTTGGGGGGGGTTCTGTTGTTACAGGCTGCTAGATTCATTCTGCGAGGGAGGGGCGATCTACATCTTTGGCTAACCGTGTAGGGCAGTACAGAAGTAGGCAACTGAAATTCGGTTTTACAAAAATATAGCCCGCTGACACTCGGTGTCCCGGCTCACAGGCCAAGAAGGAGGTATTGGAAAGCTGCAGTCCTTCCTGGATCGATATCCCAGCATGTACCCACTTTCAGGAGAGATGGGGCAGAGACAAATGGGGAGGGAGAACTATTTTCTCAGCAACTAATGAAATTAATTTTGTCTCGTAGCTATTTTGTTTCTGTTCCTGCAGTCAAGAAAGAAATAAGTTGCATTTAGGTAGCACCTTTCACATCCGCAGAATGTCCCAAAACGCTTCACATCAACAACGTACTGGTGAAGTGCAATCACTCTTGTTTTGTAGGCAAATGGTCTATTGTATCTGAATTATTTTTGACTCACTTAGACTGAATATCCCTTGTGCTAATATTGTTTAAGATTTGCCAAAAGTAAATGTAGAAGCAGGTTAAAAGTGGGTTGATCAAAACTATTTCTGTCTTGTTCACACATTGCATAAAAAGGACTTGTCCAACTTTTTCCAGTCAAGCGAACACTCATTACCAAGCTGCTGGAGTTGGAACACAAGCTGCTCAACTGATGGATGCTTCACATCCAGCAGCAAGTGTCCCACTGTGATAGCACATCCTTCCTAGTCCAAGCGTGATTGAAAATATTGATCGGGGCTGAGAGGGTGATTGAAAGTATTGATCAGGGCTGAGAGGGTGATTAAAAGTATTGATCGGGGCTGAAAGCGTGATTTAAAGTATTGATTGGGGCTGAAAGGGTGATTGAAAGTATTGATCGGGGCTGAGAGGGTGATTGAAAGTATTGATTGGGGCTGAAAGGGTGATTGAAAGTATTGATCGGGGCTGAGAGGATGATTGAAAGTATTGATCGGGGCTGAGAGGGTGATTGAAAATATTGATTCACTTTAAAATGATAGTTGAAAACTGAAATCTGGGGACAAAGAAATGGAGTTACTTAATAGTTACTGCACATCTGTCTTTACCCAGGAAAAGAAGGGGAAGTTTACTGAGTAAAGACATCCATTTTCTAGGAATGGCAAAGGAGGCACTAGACAAATATTAAAGGGTATCTGGTTATGGTAAAATAAAGTTCCTGGTGCAGACAACTTGCACCCACGAGTCATAAAGGGGATGGGGTTTGAAATTAATGAAACTATAATTACTATCAAGAGAGATTCACGAGGATTGGAAAATGACTAACAAATATGTTATCTAAAAAGTGTCGGGAGACATTCCTGTATAGGATAGACGAGTAAGTTTATCTGTTGTCGGGATAGAATTTGAAACAATATTTAGAGGAGTGAGCGTGGAAAGGACAAATTAATCTAAGTACATGAAAGAACTATGGTATCAATCCACAATGCACACTGCCTCCATTTATTCATGTATTACAAATCTGTAAGTGAGCAAAGCTTGGAACAACATTTACTTCTGGCGTAGAATGTTTCTACCGGCTGTGGTCCCACAAGGTTCGCTTCACAACGGGAAGTTTCTGTTTCAAGTTACAAAATCATGTGTTGGTCTTGCTCTTTCAGCATTCCTGTTGTGATCTCCAGGTAGTAATTAGCAAACCGTTTTGACCCATCCTTTTGCGAGAGAAAGCCTTGGTGCTGGAATGTAGAACCGTGTTAAAAGGGTTCCCTTTCTTTCACGAGGCAGGAGGGAAGAGCAAATCTGTGGAGTTGGAAGATGTGAAATTTCACCAATGTGTACGCCTCTCCCGATTCGAGAACGACAGAACCATTTCCTTCATTCCACCAGACGGAGAGTTTGAGCTGATGTCCTACCGTTTAAACACACATGTAGGTATTGAGCGGTACGCAATGAGTGAGTTGTGGATGGGGTAATGGGTCTGGGTGTCTATGATGTGCAACCTGGAATCTCTCTAACGGGTCACAGGAAATCATTAGATGGAGATGGAAAATGAACCATCATTGGGCTATCGTGATCCATTGCATTTCCAGTTCTCCCAATAGCCCACTCACCCAGTGATGAATAAATACATGGTGACACTGTCTCCTTTTCCATGTGGCAATCCAAGTGATCGCCCCTTGGATTGATCAAATAGAGATAGTACAAGTTTGAGCGGGTGTATAAAACCTGCAATATCGGTACACTAACAGTCTTCAAACAACCAACAGAACTGTACTGAGAGGTTCTGCACAACAAAAACTATTTTTCCCCCATGAACTTACTTTGATCCAAAGCAAGGAAAATGCTAACGTTTAATGTTTTGGAGAAATCATTCAGAGGATTTGGCAGGGGAGGGGGAAGGTGTTGTCTGGGTTGGGGGCCTATCAATGGGCCCAAGTTTCCACATGATTTGCGCCTGATTTTTAGGAGCAACTGGTGGAGAACGGACTATCTTAGAAATCGCAATTCTCCACATTTCTTTTTCTGCAGTTCTAGTCAGGTAGAACAGTTCTACTTTGGAACAGAATTTTTTCTTCAAAAGGGGGCGTGTCCGGCCACTGACTCCTGATTTGAAAGTTTCCTCAGTGAAAACGTACTCCAAACTAAGTTAGAATGGAGCAAGTGAAGATTTTTGTAGAACTGAAAAAACCTGTTCTACACATTAAAAAATCAGGCGTAGGTTACAAATTAGGCGTCCAGAACGAGGTGGGGGGGAGGGAAATCATTAAATTCTACAATAAATCCTTATTTATACTTCTACAAATATTATACAAATAAATCCAACCTGAATAAACATTTATAAGCAAAGAAAAGATTAAATAAACCATCTTCCTACCTGTATGAAAGTGCTTCAGGCACGGAGAATTCTGCAGCCGTTCGTTCCCGTGGAGGGGAGGGGGAATTAAACAGCCGCTTCGTTCCCGCGGGGGAGGGGGGAAGGAGACAGTGAGAAGGGTAGCCTCAGTGCTGATGTGCTGATGGCAATGTGCTTTTATTAAAAAATGTTCAAAAATTAAACAGCTACAAAGAACTACAAAAATGGCCGAGTGCCAATGTTTTTTTTCACACTGAGCATGCGCGAACGCTCCAACGCGCACGCGCAGCGTTGCCGGCAGGAAAAAAACTAATTTAAATAGTACCCGCCCCCTCCCACTTACAAAATCGGCGCAAGTGTAGGCTCTGCCCCCCTGGGCGCCGCGCCAGGCAGACAAGGAGCTGCAGAACGCTCCAGAATTGCGAGTTTTCTTTTAGGTGCCGTTTTAGGCGCGAAAAACGGGCGCCCAGCTCGGAGGGGCGCCCGTTTTTTATCGTGTGGAAACTTGGGCCCAATGAGTGGGACCATGATCTTGGCTGGTTTATGGTTGTGGTGGGGAAGGGGAAGGCTGTAGTCTGAGTTGTGGTAGGCAGGGGGGGTCTCTGTCTGGGTTGGGGTGGGGAGGGGGGGGGGCTCTGTCTGGGTTGGGGTGGGGAGGGGGGGGCTCTGTCTGGGTTGGGGTGGGGAGGGGGGGACTCTGTCTGGGGTGGGGAGGGGAGGAGAGGGCTCTGTCTGGGATGGGGTGGGGAGGGGGGGTCTCTGTCTGTGTTGTGGTGGGGAGGGGGGGCTCTGGGTTGTGGAAGGGGGGGCTCTGTCTGGGGAGGGGGGAGGGCTCTGTCTGGGTTGGGGAGGAGGGGGCTATAGTCTGGGTTGGAATCATGGCAATGGGTGGGGGTATTATCTCAGGTGGGTTAGAACTGTGGTGGTGGGGGGGGGGGGGGTGTTGTCTGGGGCTGTGGTGGGGAGGGGGAGTTGTCTGGGGCTGTGGTGGGGAGGGTGAGTTGTCTGAGTTGGGTGGGTTTAGATGCTGGCAGAGGTTGCAGTGGGAAGCAGTTGGATTGGGCGGGCTACAATTGTGACAACGGTGAGAGTCTGGTCTTGTGTTGGTCGTGCTGCAATGTTTCTTTAACCCTCTGTTCAGATTTTAAAAGCAGTAGAGGTTTGTATAGAACAAAATGTTCAACTATGAAGAACATTTAACGTGTCCTGTTTTGTTTGATTGGCGTGCCAAGCCGAACTGGTTTCCATACCCTGATTATAGAGCGAGCCCTTGTGTATGCGGTCAGTGAATAAGTGACCATATGTCCCAGCACTATCGCCACCAACTAATCATGGTCACAGGTCTGCATTTGATAACCGGGCTTAAATGGCACCTTGTGAGTAAAGCAATAGTTTTCAAACTTCTCTGTTCATATTCACAATCCAAGGAACTCAGCGTCCTCTCTGCTGAGAGACGGTGCCAGCTACTCGAAAGAAAACGCTGCTGGCATAATAGGAACAGTTCATGAGTTACCGCTTCCTGCATTTCATTACTTGTTCCTGCATTCTTGTCGACTTGCTGGCAGCTTAGATCTGCCTCCAAGCCTGTTAGCAAGTCAATGCAGGAAAAGATATAGAATACGGGGTTCTCAAGAACATGGTGCTCACAACCTGCTGTATGTCCCTGCCCCAGTTTGAAAGCCTATGGAGCATTTCAGACCCCAGCACCACTGACAAGGCAGCAGGCTCGGTCACACCCCTCACCTGTGGTCCCAAGTACTTGTCTACACTGCCTGAATTGATTGATTTTCTTCAGTCGCTGCCCCTGCGATAATGAAGAGGATGCGCTGTGGGGGTTGGCCAGAGTGTGGCTGGGAGGCACTCGCTCTCGTGCATTAACCCGTGGAGTTTCCAATAGGAGTGGATGAGGATTGAGCCCGACTGTTTTAAAGACTCGTTCCCAATTAAAACTCAGCGACGGTCCTGACAATCATGTATCTTTCTGATCACCAGGTCAAGCCTCTAATCTGGATCGAGTCGGTGATTGAGAAGCACTCCCACAGTCGGATAGAGTACATGATCAAGGTGAGTTATTTCTCTTCTCGCGTTCAAATCGATCGTGTGGCAAAATCCGAATGGACCATCGAACGGCCTGGTTATTTTCTAAAACATCCAGCTCCCGCAGGAGTTTCACAATCGCTAACCCAACTGAGAAATTTCAGCTGCAATCCATTTGAAATGAGCTGAATATGTTAAATATTTTCGTGGTGAAATCATTATTGAGGATAGAAGGGTGAGCGATTTAAAAACAAATTCACGCTGACTTCAACAGAACTCCCATCACAATCAGCACACCACTGTAGTTTCTATTTTTAAACCAAAACTGTGCATCTAACCTCCCTCTCCCTTGTCGAACCTATGGTATGAATAATACAGGTCTACAAAGCACAGGGTTTACTAGCAGCGATGGAAAGGACACTCTGGTCCATCCAGCCTGCCTCATACAATTGTGACACCTTGTGTATCCCGATAAATACATTGTCCACTCCACGTGAAACCATGTACAGTCTGCATCCCATTCGTGGTGCTGACCATAACTCACTGACAATTATCAGGACAGCCCACGTGTGATATATGAACCGTTTACCCCATCCCCTCGTGTGGTATATTAACCGTATCCCCTTCCCCACGTGTGGTATATGAACCGTATCCCCTTCCCCACGTGTGGTATATGAACCGTATCCCCCATCCCCTCGTGTGACTGTCAGAATCGAACGTGAAGCATTTTTATAAAGTGTGTTTCCGTATAGCATGCAGTAATGTCCTGCTCACCGGCACTGCACGAAGTGACGTGCTGCACGAACACTGCAGTGTGAATAATGAGAGCCCACTGTCTGTATCTGATTCTGAGCCACTCCACCAACGAATAGGGTAATGCACTCTTGCCTATAATACAAGCTAAATATGTGTGTGTGTATATAAAGCAAGGTGTGCAGTATTGCAAGTCAAAATTGCAGGTGCATGGCACAGTGAGTCTGTGTCGAAGTGTAACTTACAACATCAGAGCAAGCACATGCCCTTATCACCCACCCACATTTAAATACAAGCAAACTGCACGAATAATAATCCCTTCACTGACCCTTGGCAGACCATCAGGAGCAAGCTTGTGGGTTGTGTCTCTGCCAGGCACAGTTGCTCTTTCAAGTACCCATCTGCGTTTGATTTCTCATGAGGTCACTTGTACAGACACTCCAGTGGAGGTTTACCTGAATCCTTGTCTCTCTTTCTCTCTCGAACACTTCAAATCCTGCAGCGTGGCGTTTGTGAGATCGATCTAAGATCACGGAGCACTGGAACTGTTGAGGTCCAGTGGTATAGGCAGCAGCTTCACACACAGATTCTGGAGCATTTAGTAGAGTTTGAAATAGTCTGGCATAACTGAGAGGCACATTGTAGCAAGACTACGACTAATATAGGTGCAAGAACAAGAGAGGGCGAGAGAATGTCTTCACACATTGAGTTGTTGTGATCTGTAACGTGCTGCCTAAAAGGGTGGTGGAAGCAGATTCAGTGGCAACTTTCAAAAGGGAGTCGGATATATACTTAAAAGGAAAAAATTGCAGGGTATGGGCAAAGCGTATGTGAGTGACAGTAATTGGGCAGCTCTTTCACAGGCACAAATAGGCTCCTCTGCTGCATGAATGCAGCCTCAAGGCTGTATGCCATCTTCTGGTTCACATCACGCAATAAGAGCCCTTTGCTGTGCCACTGCCTTGCAACACAGCACCAAACTAGTGTGTTATCCTTTATGTTGTAGCACCCTGCATTGTTCCCCCCTTGCTCTGGAATTACCAGCTCCAACTTCAACAGGCTTGGCAAACTGGGCCTTAGAGGAGGCACTTGAAACCAGTCGATATTTCCATGGACCGTCATACAGTTTTTAAGACTTATTCAGATTCGTTGAATAATCCAGTCACACTGGACTTCGGTGTAAGGCCTAGCAGTGACTCATCGCACTTCTATAATTCCGGTATCAATAATATACAATATGGATTGTACCTCCAATTGAATGTATAGATTTTAGTGGACTGTGTTTTCTCATTTCTGACTGAAACATATCAAAAGTCAGAATGTGTGCATTTTTTTTTTTAAAAGCTACTTGCAAACCCGTTGTTTATTGTGTCTGGTTACACCGGTGTTAGAGTAACTCAATCCCACCTAACAGGCTTGTCGTCTCTTTCCTCAGGCCAAGAGTCAGTTCAAGCGTAGATCGACGGCCAACAATGTGGAGATCCACATTCCAGTGCCAAACGATGCGGATTCACCCAAGTTCAAGACCACGGTGGGCAACGTGAAGTGGGTTCCAGAAAGCAGCGAGATAGTGTGGTCAATCAAGTCGTTTCCAGTAAGGGTCCTCGTTAGTGTGTGTTGCCCGTGTGATAACGAGCTCTACAAATACTCTGTGTATAGAGACTGTTTTAAAAAGGGAGCCCTTTTAAAAAGGGAGCCCGTGAAATATGTAAAGGAATAAGTACTTTTATATTTGGAATGTATAAGCATAGAAACAGGGGCAGGCCATTCAGCCCCTCGAGCCTGTTTTCAATGAGATCACGGCTGATCTGTATCTTAACTCCATCTACCCTCCTTGGTTCCGTAACCCTTAATGCCCATACCCAACAAAAATCTATCAATCTGGTTTTAAGTTTTCACTGGCTCCCCAGCACTCACAGCTCTTTGAGGGAAAGTTCCAGATTTGCACTGAACTTTGTGTGAAGAAGTGTTTCCTGATGTCACCCCGAACGGCCTGGCTCTAATCTTAAGGTTATGCCCCTTGTTCCGGACTCCCCCCACCAGAGGAAATCGTTTCTCTCTTCCCAATTCCGATATCAATTAGATCACCCCTTAAACTTCTATACTCGAGGGAATACAAGCCTCGTCTATGCAACCTGTCCTCATAATTTCACCCTCTAATCCCCGGTATGGTTCTGGTGAATCTGCACTGCTCCCCTCCGAGGGCAGTATATCCTTCCTGAGGGGCGGGGCCCAGAACTGAATAGTGATTGGATAGTCCACACGTTCCTATAACCCATAGCCATGAACCATGCTTAGCACTTAGAGTATGTCAGTCACATAGAATTACATGGAAGTTACAACATAGAACTGGATTGTTTGCCCCAACACATTTAGCAGGGGCTATTAGTGCACTGAGCTGATTCCTCTCTTGTTCTGGAATTGTGAACTCTAACTTCACTCCGAGTTGGTGTTTATTCTCCATGTGAGTAATAATCCCAACCCATGTGCCCGCCCTGTTCCCATATCCCTTTATTCCCTTTCTCTTCAACCACTTATCTAACCCATTCTTCGGTGTCAACATGGCCTGTGGTTTCTTTCTTCGTATTTGTATTTCCATTTCCTCATACCAGGCAGCTCCTTGTGACCCTGTGCCGTCCCCTCTCTCCTGCCTCAACACCCTTACCGTAGTGTGGAACCCGAAACAGTACAAAGAGCTCCAAATGTGGTAATTGCCATGATGTTCCCCATTACATCTTGACTTTAATATTTTATACCTCCCGCCAATGTTCCCTGTAATTTTTAACGGACTGCCATTCAAAGTCCACGCATATGCGTTTTTTTCCCGTTAAAATGCTGGCTGACCGGCTGTGCAGGACCACTGGGGCGTTGTGTGGCCGCGAAGGTCAAAGGGCCATAAAACCCAGTCCACCAGCAGCTTTTTTTATGGCGCTTATCTGCTGAGGTGCTTTTCTTTTCTTGTGAACCTTAACTCCCAAGTCACTGTGCTCTTCCGCATCACCCAACCTCTCCCCATTCAAAGCATCATTAGTTCATTTTTTCCACCACAAATGTACCACCTGCCATTGAATTTCCAGCTGCCATTTTATTTGCCCATTCCATCAATATCTCCTTTGGTCCTCAGAATTATTTGCTGCGCTCAGTATCTGCAAATGTGGACACACTCCCTGCAGCCCCATGTCCATGGATGTAGAACATGAACAACGAGCTCCCAGGACACGCTCTGTGGGACTCCACTACCCAGGATAAGGGGACACCGGTTCCAACCACTCCGACACCTGCCCTGATCTCCTGCACTCCATCTACTCCCTTCACCCCATCTTTTTAATCCAGTTTGCTACTCCCCTTAATTACATGCCCTTTAATCTTTTCCAACAGTCTCCTGTGTGTGGAACCTTTGCAAATGCTTTCTGAGGAGGAAGGCCAAAGGATTTATCTTAATTCACCCATCCAGGAAGCCCCTATAGTCCCCATCAATACCAGCCATTTGTCTGGGAGTCGATTCCATGTGTTGATCACTCTTTGTGGGGAACTTGCTGATCTCAGTCCTCAATGTGCCTCTTACTGATTGGAACCAGTTATCCTATTCTCGCAAATTACTTCAACGTAATTTTCTGGGTTTACCTGTTTCATACAGTTTGCTAGCTTGTTTCCCTCCAAAAGATCACATAAGAACATAAAGAAATAGGAGCAGGAGTAGGCCCTATGGCTCTGCCATTCAATGAGATCAGGGCTGATCATCGACCTCAACTCCACTTTCCCACCCGATCTCCATATCCCTTGATTTCCCTTGACTCAAAAAGTCTATTGATCTGAGCCTTAAATATATTCACAGACTAACATCTACAGCCCTCTGGGGCAGAGAATTCCAAAGATTCACCACCCTCTGAGTGAAAATGTTCCTCCTCGTCTCTGCCTTAAATGGCCGACCCCTGACCCTGAGACTATACCCCTTAGTTCTAGACTCTCAGCATCTACCCTGTCAATCCCCCTCAGAATCTTGTATGTTTCAATGAGATCACCTCTCATTCTTCTAAACACCAGAGAGTATTGGCCCATTCTACACAATCTCTCTTCATAAGACAGCCCTCTCACCTCAGGAATCAATCGCGTCGACTTCCGTTGTACCGCCTGCACCTTTCTGATGCCCCTTGAAAGCCCCAAGTCTCTCCAGTTCCTTGCACATAACTCAGACCCTCGACACCGGCGAGCAGACCTGGGGCTCTTCCTCTCCACTGCCTCCAGTGCTCGTGTCTCGGTGCCCTGAACAGCACCCAGTACCCGAGATCCAGGCTGACCAGAGCCCTGTCCAGTTAGATCTCACCTTCCTCTGACTTGAATTCTGCTCTTCTGTCATTGTAACTCAACATTCGACTGATCTCTGCTCTGTATTGGTTGAGTCTGCTTCACCTGTGGCTGTTTCAGGCCCCCTCATTGCCCATGTTACTTTCCTACACGAGTACTTTCCCCTTGCCTGCATTAAACGTCACCTGTTGTTTTGCATCGTCTCACGGCTGCCTCCTCCAGTCTCACTGCCCCTCCTTGTACACATTAGTTTGTATCAACCTTCCGATGGAAGCTTGGTGTCTGACTTGTAGTGACGGCAGAGTTTGAGGTCGGGTGATAGTGGGGAGGTAACCGAGACAATGGGGGCTACTCAGTAAATGTGATCGCTGTCTGTGTCCCTGTCTGACTTTTCTTCTCCGTGCCTGCAGGGCGGGAAGGAGTATCTGATGAGAGCGCACTTTGGGCTCCCGAGTGTAGAGGCTGAAGACAAGGAGGGAAAGCCTCCCATCAGTGTGAAGTTTGAAATTCCCTATTTCACCACTTCAGGAATACAGGTGGGTGCATGGCGCATGTATGACCAGCGGATGGCGCAGTTGCCCTATTTTTCAGAGGGTTGGAACTGCAGACTGAAGAGGAAACTTGTGTTGAGGGAGGCTGTAAGAACATTTTGTTTACGATCTCCACTATCCAAATTATATTACTCCCTCTGATGTGCCTCCAGGCAGCTCTGGCTGTACTTCTGACTCGCTCACCAAGCCATTTGCAATAAGTTGTCATTGACTATTTCAGCTGTGTGATTGCATTCCCAAGCTTCCACATAACCCACATCAACCACAACAGTTATTAATACAGGACTAAATGGTTCAACATTGAGTGTCTGTCCGTGATAGACCTCTGCTCCTCTAATCATGCACCAGCGGATGCAGTTTGACATCGGAAGATAATGAAGTTGGCTTAAAGCTCTGCTGACAGCTGTTTGGAGCAAGCCCAGAATTTGGTCCCAACATGTGACAATTGTCGTTGCCCAAATGTGGATTTGGAGCAACCCTGGCTTTTCACAGTGCTGGTTTGCAAAGACACTGGCTCGTGTTGTGCTGCCTGTAATACGCAACTGTTACTCTGAGACTCTCCCCATCGCCCTATCCCCTCCCTCTCTCTCTAATCTCCTCCAGCCCCACAACCCCCCGAGATCTCTGCGCGCCACTAATTCTGCCCTCCTGAGCATCCCTGATTATAATCGCTTAACCATCGGTGGCCGTGCCTTCTGTTGCCTGGGCCCCAAGCTCTGGAACTCCCTCCCTAAACCTCTCTACCCCTCTCTCCTCCTTCAAGACGCTCCTTAAAACCGACCTCTTT
Source organism: Pristiophorus japonicus (assembly GCF_044704955.1). Lineage (NCBI taxonomy): Eukaryota > Metazoa > Chordata > Chondrichthyes > Pristiophoridae > Pristiophorus > Pristiophorus japonicus. The sequence goes on along the minus strand of NC_091994.1, from coordinate 57,739,877 downwards.
CCCTACCCTAATTTCTACTTCTGTAGCTCAGTGTCAGATGTTTATCGCATTATACTCCTGTGAAACGCCTCGGGACATTTCACTACGTTCAAGGTGCTCTATTAATACAAATTGTTGCCTGTAGCAGGAACAGGAGGAGGCCATTCAGCCCCTCAAACCAGTCAATTAAATCAGCCCCAGCATTTACATTTTCAGTTAACCCCTGGCCTCACCAGCTTTTTAAGGGAGAGAGTTCCAGATTTCCACGATCCTTTGTCTGAAGAAGTGCTTTCTGACAGCAACAGCAACTGGATTGCTTTAATCGCATGTAATATAAAATATATCTATTAAAAAGAAGAAAATGAACACACTTATTCCACAGTGCTTGTCCCCAGTCCAGCTAATGCTGTCCACTTAAAATCATCGCGCAAGTCTCGAACTGCACATTAATCGCCCGAGTGAGGATGTGCTATAGCTTAGCGTCTGGTCCTGTTGGAGATGCTCCAGCGTTAAAGTAATGCAAATGATTCCTACCCTGGTTCCCCCAGGCTGCCAGTTCTGAATGCAGTTTGCAGCCAGTACCCAGACACGCCCCAAGGGGATTGGTACAGAGATACCAGGTCTGCCTGAGATATTCTCTTGGGTTCAGTGGCGCTGGTCACCCACGTGAGCGGTCCCTGCGTCCTGTGTTCAGGTGCGTGCCCCTGCCGCCCACTAGTGTAACCTGGGCTGTAGCTAAAGCTCCCTTTTGGGCAGGGGCTGGTGTTTCCCGATGTGAAATTTCACAAATGCGCAAAACTTTAAGTGGGCCGCGCACCCAGAAGACAAATGGGTGTAAGACTGGTCTGAGCTGGGTATGGTGTGTGCGTGTATGCCCTCTCCAACCTTTCGGTCAGCAGACTGATAACACAAGGCCAGATCCTCATGGGTAAACTGCTGGGTTTTACAGACAGAAAGTCAGCACACTGAGTAACATCTAGAATTAAATCTCACCGTACTCCAACTGACCGGTTCCCCCCTTATGATTGAGGAAACTATCTTAAAAGTATGCCACGCTATCCCTGCTGTAGCGTTTGCTGTTCAGTATTAATTGCTGGATTTGATCAGCTCTCTCTCTCTCTCTCTCTCTCTCTCTCTCTCTCTCTCTCTCTCTCTCGAGCAGGAAATCTGTCCACCTGTTGTCTCCCTTAACCAGATCTTACACCAAATGGCCATGCACTCCCCATATCTACTGGAAAGGAAACTACCAGCTGACCTGTGACCCTGTCTCGGGATTGGCTAATAGGTCTACCAATGAAACTGGTTACCACCCATCTCTCTTACTCTTTCTCTGCCCCCGCCCCCCCCAACGTTCCCGTTAAGCTGCGTGGCCCCACTGGGGCTGGAGTTCCCTTACAGACCGCTCACGGTATTTAAATGGAAGAAACCGCAAATGCGTGAACATTGGAATGGGTTGCGCAGCCACTTAAAGGAATCAGGAACTTTAAAAAAAATTAGAGAGAACATTGCCCTCCGCCCCACCCCTCTGGATTTAAAGGCATCTCATTGGTCCACAATAATGAGTAACAGTATCGGCCCAATCCCCATGCTCCTGCTCCCAACTTTAGCCTTCTGCCTCCATAGTATCAACTTCTCCGCTTCCCGACCCAGTCTCCTGTTCTCAAACCAGGGTGTGTGCTCCCTGTCCTCAATCTATTTATTTAATTTTTTTTAAATCCTCTGTGCTTTTACTGCAACCCAATCTCATCCTCTGTGTACAAGGAATACTGCAGGAGAGGGACCAATAATGGGTACACAGAGCAGCTTGTGGAGAGCATGTCACTGGTCATGGTGCAAACACATTCACACGTTCCTGAGCTGCAAGGCCCAATGACACTCAGTCATGTAATTATTGCACACACTGTCTGATTTACCCAGAGGAGCTGCAACTGTCTCCCACCCCCTCACCTCGTATATTCTAGTGCTAATGTTCCCTCTAATTTTTTGGGCCCCATTAAGGGGCCTCCCTTGCGCGATTTTTGCATCGAAAAGCCGGCTGCGCGGGATCCCTGGAGCGCTGCGTGCCACACATCATAAAGGAGATGTTGCCGAGTACTCACCTGGAGCCTGGCATACTGCTCTGCTCAGTCCTTGTAACCCTGACCCAGTTTAATTCTATCCTGGCCTCCTGCCATTACAGTGTGGCTCATTGTATCATGTCCAGTGCCATATTGTGAGTGAATTATACAGACCACTAGGTGGTGCTGTCTGCACACTCTCCAGCTCCACCTGTTGCACACCTGGCCTCCGTGTGTAACACCATCTAGTGGCCGCGCTGCACACTTCACGTTCAGGATATAAACGGCGAGGGGACACGACAGCAACAACTTGAATTTGCAGAGGGGCCGTAATTTGCGACCCCTATGGTGCGTACGAGGTGCGCCCACCCCCGTAGGGGCTGCGCAAGTTCCGGGTTTAGGTCATCAGTATAAGATGGTCAACAAGAAATGAAATAGGGAATTCTGGAGAAACTTCTTTACCCGGAGTGGTGAGAATGTGGAACTCGCCCCCACAGGGAGTGGTTGAGGCGAATAGTATTGATGCATTTCAGGGGAGGCTGGAGATGCATATGCGGGAGAAGGGAATAGAGGGTTATGTTTTAGGGTTAGATGAGGAAAGACAGGAGGAAGCTCGAGTGAAGCATAAACGACCATGGAGTGGCCTGTTTGTGTGCCGTTTAATCAAGCAGACGGTCCAATGAGGACAATAACTCCGCTAAAGTGGGACCTCTGACCCCCTAGTTCTTTAGCCTCACTTGTCCTATGGTGAAGTGCGTGGTTTAGCAGGTTTTGACGTGGTTGCAATCAGGAGTGCACTGTCTAGGTATACGCTGGGTGTCGGCCAGCGATCAGTCCATCAGCGGAACAGCATATGCCAGGGTGTCCAGAGACAACTTTTTGTAACCATTTGGGAATTGGATTTTGGTCCCATCTCCCAAGTTGTCTTTTTCCTCTTTTCTCTTTATTTGGGGTGATCTCTTACGATTATAAGTTCAGCATTGGCCATTCCATTGCTGGATTTTTATTGTCATAGTGTCCAATTTCTTTATAGGAGGACAGTGTTGCAAATGTGGGGCAGTAATTTCAGTCTAAAGTATTCGTGTCCCCTCACCACCATCCAATCTATACGTGTACCGAAAAATGCCAGCTTGGCTCAGTAGTCACACTCACGCCTCTGTGAAGTGCTGTGGGTCATTTCTCTACATGAAAGGTACCATATAAATGTCATTTGTTGAGGTGCTGGGTTCAAGCCTGACTCCAGGTACTTGAGCGCAGACTGAAGCAGTGCTGCTGGAGATGCCGCCTTTTGGATGACATTTAAAGCCGAGACCCCATCTGCTTGTTGAGGCGGATGTGAAAGATCACAGGACATTATTCGAAGAAAAGCAGGGGAGTGCTTCTGGCACCAAGGCTGACAGCTCCATAAGCTGGTTAACTGATCATTTATTTCATTGCTTGTTGCATAATGCATGCAAATTGACCGCAACGTTCACCCACATACACTTCAGAATTATTCATTGGCTGTGAAATGTTTCAAGGCATCCTGAGACTGTGGAAAGGTCTATATGAAAGCTCATTCTTCTTTCTGGCTGCTGTTGGCTTACACAGCAGTATCACATTCCAAAGTAATTCACCGATTGTGATGTACTTTGAAATGTTCCATGGTGTGATATGCAAGTGGTGAGCTAAATGCAAGTTCATTCTTTTAGCTGGTAACATCGCCTGTCTCTGCCCCTGCCTCAGCTCATCCACTGCTGAAGCCCTCATCCGTGCCTTTGTTACCTCCCAGGAATCAGTCTGGTGAACCTTTGCTGCACTCCCTCAATAGCAAGAACATCCTTCCTCAGATTAGGGGACCAAAACTGTACACAATATTCCAGGTGAGGCCTCACCAAGGCTCTGTACAACTGCAGTAAGACCTCCCTGATCCTATACTCAAATCCCCTAGCTATGAAGGCCGACATGCCATTTGCCGCCATCGCCGCCTGCTGTATCTGAATGCCAACTTTCAATGACTGATGTACCATGACACCCAGGTCTCGTTGCACCTCCCCTTTTCCTAATCTGTCACCATTCAGATAATATTCTGTCTTCCTGTTTTTGCCCCCAAAGTGGATAACCTCACATTTATCCACATTATACTGCATCTGCCATGCATTTGCCCACTTGCCTAACCTGTCCAAGTCACCCTGCAGTCTCTTAGTGTCCTCCCCACAGCTCACACCGCCACCCAGTTTAGTGTCATCTGCAAACTTGCCAATATTACACTCAATTCCTTCATCTAAATCATTAATGTATATTGTAAATAGCTGGGGTCCCAGCACTGAGCCCTGCGGCACCTCACTGGTCACTGCCTACTATTCTGAAAAGAACCCGTTTATTCCGACTCTGCTTCCTGTCTGCCAACCAGTTCTCTATCCACGTCAATACATTACCCCCAATTCCATGTGCTTTCATTTTGCACACCAATCTCTTGTGTGGGACCTTGTCAAAAGCCTTTTGAAAGTTGAAATACACCACATCCACTGGTTCTCCATTGTCAACTCTACTAGTTACATTCTCAAAAAATTCTGGAAGATTTGTCAAGCATGATTTCCCTTTCATAAATCCTTGCTGACTTGGACCAATCCTGTCACTGCTTTCCAAATGCGCTGCTATTTCATCTTTAATAATTGATTCCACTCAATACACTCAGTTCCTTCTTCGTTAATATAGATTTTAAACAGTTGGGGTCCCAGCACTGATTCCTGCGGCACCCCACTAGTTACTGATTGCCAACCAGAGAATGAACCATTTATCCCGACTCTCTGTTTTCTGTTAGTTAGCCAATCCTCTATCCATGCTAATATGTTACCCCCAACCCCGTGGACTTTTATCTTGTGCAGTAACCTTTTATGTGGCACCTTGTCAAATGCCTTCTGGAAGTTCAAATACACCACATCCACTGGTTCCCTTTTATCCACCCTGTTTGTTACATCCTCGAAGAACTCCAGCAAATTTGTCAAACATGACTTCCCCTTCATAAATCCATGCTGACTCTGCCTGACCGAATTTTGCTTTTCCAAATGTCCTGCTACTGCTTCTTTAATAACGGACTCCAACATTTTCCCAACCACAGATGTTAGGCGAACTGGTCTATAGTTTCCTGCTTTTTGTCTGCCTCCTTGTTTGAATAGGGGCGTTACATTTGCAGTTTACAATTTGGTGGGACCTCCCCAGAATCCTGGGAATTTTGATAAATTACAACCAATGCATCCACTATCCCTGCCGCTACTTCTCTTAAGACCCTAGGATGCAAGCCTTCAGGTCCAGGGGATTTATCTGCCTTTAGTCCCATTATCTTACTGAGTACCACCTGCTTAGTGATTGTGATTGTGTTAAGCCCCCTGACTATCCACTGTTGGAATATTGTTAGTGTCCTCTACTGTAAAGACTGATACAAAATATTTGTTCAGAGTTTCTGCCATCTCCATGTTCCCCATTACTAATTCCCCGGTCTCGTCCTCTAAGGGGCCAACATTTACTTTAGCCACTCTTTTCCTTTTTATGTACCTATAGAAACTCTTGCTATCTTTTTTATATTTTGTGCTAGTTTACTGTCATCGTTAAGCTTCCCAGTCTTCTGTCCTCCCACAAGTTTTGGCCACTTTGAATGCCCTGGTTTTAATTGGATACCGTCCTCAGTTTCCTTAGTTAGCCACGGACGGCTACCTTTTCTCTCACATCCTTTCCTCCTCACTGGAATATATTTTTCTTGAGAGTTGTGAAATATCTCCTTAAATGTACACCACTGTTCATCAACCATCCTACACTTCAATCTGTTTTCCCAGTCCACTTTAGCCAACTCTGCCCTCATACCTTCATAGTATCCTTTATTTAAGCTTAGTACGGTGGTTAGAGATCCAACTTTCTCACCCTCCATCTGAATTTGAAATTCAATCATGCTATGATCACTCATTCCAAGGGAATCCTTTACTAGGAGATTGTTTATTTATCCTGTCTCATTACACAGGACCAGATCTAAGATAGCCTGGCCCCTGGTTGTCTCGGTTACATACAGCTCAAGGAAAGGTGGATATGATGGAATAAATTCTGCATTCCCAGTGAGATAGCTATTTAAGATATAATGGCCCAGAAATTCCCGCCTCCCAGGTTGGAACGGAGTGTGTATAGACCCGGGAAGGCATCGCAAAAGCCAGTTTTGAGCGCACAATGTGCATGCACTGTCAGGCTCCAGCTCGACGGGTCCTCCGCATCTCGGGAGCGAGAACATTTGCACGGGCAAGATTGCGGGATTTACCCATATCTTGCCCGGCAAATGTCCTGAAAACTCTTGCGCCTGATAAAAGCAGCACATAGCCTACTGTTGCAGGCGTAAGAGTCTTAAGACACACTTAAGACATAAAAAATAAAATTAAAAATACACATTTTATTTTTAAAAACCCTGCCCACTATGTTAAATTTATTTTAAACCATAATTTAAAAACATTTTTAAAACTCAAAAAAAAAAAATTTCTCCAAGATATTTATTAACTTTAACTTCAAATAATTTTAATTACGTGAGGTGTGTTTTAATTTTTATTATGGTGTTCAGTGCGTTTGTCTTTTTTTCTCAATAGCAATGAGAACGGGAAGGGAAGGCTTCGCAGCGCGGGAAGGGAAGGGAAGGCCTCCACACCGGAATCCCATGCTCCTCCGGGACCAGCGGGTACTTTCGGAAAAATTCTCCGGTCGGAGGCGTTCGTCCGAAAGAAGCCTCCGACTGGAATTTCACAGCCATCGTATTGGTCACCTACTGTCTGCTAGATTAGGCCAGCAAGTGGGCCGCAGGTGGGGGTTCCCTAGATTTTTAGAGACCAAAGTGTTCTTTTCTTGGGAAAGCTGTAGTTCATCACTGGCTGGAAATCTAGAACCCACTAAAACCAGTGCAATTCGTCTTTAATCGACCAGAAAATTGAGGAATTTAGAAACATAGAAAATAGGTGCAGGAGTAGGCCATTCAGCCCTTCGAGCCTGCACCACCATTCAATAAGATCCTGGCTGATCATTCCCTCAGTATCCCTTTCCTGTTTTCTCTCCATACCCCTTGATCCCTTTAGCCATAAGGTCCATATCTAACTCCTTCTTGAATATATCCAATGAACTGGCATCAACAACTCTCTGCGGCAGGGAATTCCACAGGTTAACAACTCTGAGTGAAGAAGTTTCTCCTCATCTCGGACCTAAATGGCCTACCCCTTATCCTTAGACTGTGATCCCTGGTTCTGGACTTCCCCAACATCGGGAACATTCTTCCTGCATTTAATCTGTCCAGTCCCATCAGAATCTTATAGGTTTCTATGAGATCCCCTCTCATCCTTCTAAACACCAGTGTATAAAGGCCCAGTTGATCCAGTCTCTCCTCATATGTCAGTCCTGCCATCCCAGGAAACAGTCTGGTGAACCTTCGCTGAACTCCCTCAATAGCAAGAACGTCCTTTCTTAGATTAGGAGACCAAAACTGAACATAATATTCCAGGTGAGGCCTCACCAAGGCCCTGTACAACTGCAGTAAGACCTCCCTGCTCCTAGACTCAAATCCCCTAGCTATGAAGGCCAGCATACCATTTGCCGCCTTCATCGCCTGCTGTACCTGCATGCCAACTTTCAATGACTGATGAACAATGACACCCAGGTCTCGTTGCACCTCCCCTTTTCCTAATCTGCTGCCATTCAGATAATACTCTGCCATCGTGTTTTTGCCACCAAAGTGGATAACCTCACATTTATCCACATTATACTGCATCTGCCATGCACTCACCTAACCTATCCAAGTCACCCTGCAACCTCTTAGCGCCCTCCTCACAGCTCACACCGCCACCCAGCTTAGTGTCATCTGCAAACTTAGAGATATTACTCTTAATTCGTTCATCTAAATCATTGATGTATATTGTAAATAGCTGAGGTCCCAGCACTGAGCCCTGCGGCACCCCACTAGTCACTGCCTGCCATTCTGAAAAGGACCCGTTTAACCCGACTCTCTGCTTCCTGTCTGCCAACCAGTTCTCTATCCACGTCAGTACATTACCCTCAATACCATGTGCTTTAATTTTGCACACCAATCTCTTGTGTGGGACCTTGTCAAAAGCCTTTTGCAAGTCGAAATACACCACATCCACTGGTTCTCCCTTGTCCACTCTGCTAGTTACATCCTCAAAAAATTCCAGAAGATTCGTCAAGCATGATTTCCCTTTCATAAATCCATGCTGACTTAGACCGATCCTATCACTGCTTTTCAAATGCGCTGCTATTTCGTCTTTAATAATTGATTCCAACATTATCCCCACTACTGATGTCAGGCTAACCGGTCTATAATTATCCGTTTTCGCTCTCCCTCCTTTTTTAAAAAGTGGTGTTACATTAGCTACCCTCCAGTCCATGGGAACCGATCCATAGGAATTTCAAGCGCAAAGTTACATCCAGTGCAAATCAAGTTTCTGTGACCTTTTGCGCTGGTTTAAGAAACATTGCGCTGGAAGTGAGCCCCGCCCACAAAACTGGCCATGCCCCCACTCCCCCCCACCCCCCCAAGGCCTATTTAATCGGCATGGCGAGTTTCTGCTAATTGCACCCATTTGTGGTCCTACGAGGAGGCTATTAAAACATTTTTTAATTGCATGGATACTAATATGAACCTTTTAAAAGCTTTTAAATATCAAAACAACTTCTCAAATGACTAGTGTACACCAATTAAACTAGTAAATGGGTCTGTATAAGTTTTTTTAGTTTTAAATCTGCTTACTCATCGGTGGAGGACTGAACACGCCGATTAAAAATGCTTATTTTTTGTGCAAAACCATTTTCAGCTCTCTTAATAAAACTGCACCAGGTTACTATTAAGTACATCAAGGAATCTATTTTAATGCAAGGGAAAAATAATAAGCAGTTACATTCTAAGACGCTGTCCGCTTGCACAGGTTGATGGAAGGTTTTGTGTTTCTGATTATACAAATGAATTTGGGCGGAAAACGAGAGAATTTCGAGCACAATTTGCGCCCGGGTTGCCGATTACATAAGAACATAAGAACATAAGAACATAAGAATTAGGAACAGGAGTAGGCCATCTAGCTCCTCGAGCCTGCTCCGCCATTCAATAAGATCATGGCTGATCTGGCCGTGGACTCAGCTCCACTTACCCGCCCTCTCCCCAAAACCCTTAATTCCCTTATTGGTTAAAAATCTATCTATCTGTGACTTGAATACATTCAATGAGCTAGCCTCAACTGCTTCCTTGGGCAGAGAATTCCACAGATTCAAACCCTCAGAAGAAATTCTTTCTCAACTCGGTTTTAAATTGGCTCCTCCGTATTTTGAGGCTGTGCCCCCTAGTTCTAGTCTCCCTTACCAGTGGAAACAACCTCTCTGCCTCTATCTTGTCTATCCCTTTCATGATTTTAAATGTTTCTATTAAGATCACCCCTCATCCTTCTGAACTCCAACGAGTAAAGACCCAGTCTACTCAATCTATCATCATAAGGTAACCCCCTCATTTCTGGAATCAGCCGAGTGAATCGTTTCTGTACCCCTTCCAAAGCTGGTATATCCTTCCTTAAGTAAGGTGACCAAAACTGCACGCAGTACTCCAGGTGCGGCCTTACCAATACCTTATACAGTTGCAGCAAGACCTCCCTGCTTTTGTACGCCATCCCTCTCGCAATGAAGGCCAACATTCCATTCGCCTTCCTGATTACCTGCTGCACCCAAACTAACCTTTTGGGATTCATGCACAAGGACCCCCAGGTCCCTCTGCACCACAGCATGTTGTAATTTCTCCCCATTCAAATAATATTCCCTTTTACTGTTTTTTTTCCCAAGGTGGATGACCTCACACTTTCCGACATTGTATTCCATCTGCCAAACCTTAGCCCATTCGCTTAACCTATCCAAATCTCTTTGCAGCCTCTCTGTGTCCTCCACACAACCCGTTTTCCCACTAATCTTAGTGTCATCTGCAAATTTTGTTGCACTACACTCTGTCCCCTCTTCTCGGTCATCTATGTATATTGTAAACAGTTGTGGTCCCAGCACTGATCCCTGTGGCACACCACTAACCACTGATTTCCAACCGGAAAAGGACCCATTTATCCCGACTCTCTGCTTTCTGTTCGCCAGCCAATTCTCTATCCATGCTGATACATTTCCTCTGACTCCGCGTACCTTTATCTTCTGCAGTAACCTTTTGTGTGGCACCTTATCGAATGCCTTTTGGAAATCTAAATACACCACATCCATCAGTACACCTCTATCCACCATGCTGGTTATATCCTCAAAGAATTCCAGTAACTTAGTTAAACATGATTTCCCTTTCATGAATCCATGCTGCGTCTGCTTGATTGCACTATTCCTATCTAGATGTCCCGTTATTTCTTCCTTAATGATAGTTTCAAGCATTTTTCCCACTACAGATGTTAAACTAACCGGCCTATAGTTACCTGCCTTTTGCCTGCCCCCTTTTTTAAACAGAGGCGTTACATTAGCTGCTTTCCAATCCGCTGGTACCTCCCCAGAGTCCAGAGAATTTTGGTAGATTATAACGAATGCATCTGCTATAACTTCCGCCATCTCTTTTAATACTCTGGGATGCATTTCATCAGGACCAGGGGATTTGTCTACCTTCAGTCCCATTAGCCTGTCCAGCACTACCCCCCCTAGTGATAGTGATTGTCTCAAGGTCCTCCCTTCCCACATTCCTGTGGCCTGCAAATTTTGGCATGGTTTCCACTGTGAAGACCGAAGCAAAATAATTGTTTAAGGTCTCAGCCATTTCCACATTTCCCATTATTAAATCCCCCTTTTCATTTTCTAAGGGACCAACATTTACTTTAGTCACTCTTTTCCGTTTTATATATCTGTAAAAGCTTTTACTATCTGTTTTTATGTTTTGCGCAAGTTTACCTTCGTAATCTATCTTCCCTTTCTTTATTGCTTTTTTAGTCATTCTTTGCTGTTGCTTAAAATTTTCCCAATCCTCTAGTTTCCCACTAACCTTGGCCACCTTATATGCATTGGTCTTTGATTTGATACTTTCCTTTATTTCCTTGGTTATCCACGGCTGGTTATCCCTTCTCTTGCCGCCCTTCTTTTTCACTGGAATATATTTTTGTTGTGCACTATGAAAGAGCTCCTTAAAAGTCCTCCACTGTTCCTCAATTGTGTCACCGTTTCGTCCTTGTTTCCAGTCTACTTTAGCCAATTCTGCCTTCATCCCACTGTAGTCCCCTTTGTTTAAGCATAGTACGCTCGTTTCTGACACAACTTCCTCATCCTCAATCTGTATTACAAATTCAACCATATTGTGATCACTCATTCCGAGAGGATCTTTTACTAGGAGATCGTTTATTTTTCCTGTCTCATTACACAGGACCAGATCTAAGATGGCTTGCTCCCTTGTAGGTTCTGTTACATACTGTTCTAAGAAACAATCCCGTATGCATTCCATGAATTCCTCCTCCAGGCTACCCCGTGCGATTTGATTTGACCAATCGATATGTAGGTTAAAATCCCCCATGACTACTGCCGTTCCTTTTTCACATGCCTTCATTATTCCCTTGATTATTGCCAGCCCCACCGTGAAGTTATTATTTGGGGGCCTATAAACTACGCCGACCAGTGACTTTTTCCCCTTACTATCTCTAATCTCCACCCACAATGATTCAACATTTTGTTCATTAGAGACAATATCATCCCTCACAACTGCCCTGATATCATCTTTTATTAACAGAGCTACCCCACCTCCTTTCCCTTCTTGCCTATCTTTCTGAATCGTCAGATACCCCTGTATGTTTAATTCCCAGTCTTGGCCACCCTGCAGCCACGTTTCTGTAATGGCCACCAAATCATACCCATTTGTAATGATTTGTGCCGTCAACTCATTTACTTTATTTCGAATGCTGCGTGCATTTAGGTAGAGTGTTTTCATCCTAGTTTTTAAACCATGATTTTTAGTTTTGACCCCTCCTGCAGTCCTTTTATATTCAGTGGCCCTTTTTGTTTCTTGCCTTTGGTTTCTCTGCTCTCCACTTTTACTCATCTCTTTTCTGTCTTTTGTTTTTGTCTTCTTTTTGTTTCCCTCTGTCTCCCAGTATTAGTTCCCATCCCCCTGCCATATTAGTTTAACTCCTCCCCAACAGCACTAGCAAATACTCCCCCTAGGACATTGGTTCCAGTCCTGCCCAAGTGCAGACCGTCCAGTTTGTACTGGTCCCACCTCCCCCAGAACCTGTTCCAATGCCCCACGAATTTGAATCCCTCCCTGCTGCACCACTGCTCAAGCCACGTATTCATCTGTGCTATCCTGCGATTCCTACTCTGACTAGCACGTGGCACTGGTAGCAATCCCAAGATTACTACTTTTGAGGTTCTACTTTTTAATTTAGCTCCTAGCTCCTTAAATTCGTCTCGTAGAACCTCATCCCTTTTTTTACCTATGTCGTTGGTACCAATGTGCACCACGACAACTGGCTGTTCTCCCTCCCTTTTTAGAATGTCCTGCACTCGCTCGGAGACATCCTTGACCCTTGCGCCAGGGAGGCAACATACCATCCTGGAGTCTCGGTTGTGGCCGCAGAAACGCCTATCTATTCCCCTTATGATTGAATCCCCTATCACTATCGCTCTCCCACTCTTTTTCATGCCCTCCTGTACATCAGAGCCAGCCACGGTGCCATGAACTTGGCTGCTGCTGCTCTCCCCTGATGAGTCATCCCCCTCAACAGCACTCAAAGCAGTGTATCTGTTTTGCAGGGGGATGACCAGGTGGGACCCCTGCACTACCTTCCTTGTACTACTCTTCCTGTTAGTCTTCCATTCCCTAGCTGGCTGTGGATCCTTCTCATGCGGTAAGACCAACTCACTACACGCGCCACTTATGTCATTCTCAGTATCGTGGATGCTCCAGAGTGAATCCACCCTCAGCTCCAAATCCACAACGCGGTCCGTCAGGAGATGGAGGCAGATATACTTCTCACACACGTAGTCGTCAGGGACACCGGAAGTGTACCCACATGGTACAGGAGGAGCATAACACGTGACCAAGCTCTCCTGCCATGCCTTATCCCTTAGATACCCTTAAATTGGTAACAGCAATGTTACAGTTTACTTACTGATATAAAAAATAAAAAGAAAAGCTACTCACCAATCACCAGCCAATCACTTACCCCCTTGGCTGTGATGTCACCTTTTGATTCCTTTCTACTTCTTTTTTGCCTTCTCTCCCCGCTGTAGCTGCACAAGTACGCCTTTATAGGCCGCTCCGACACTGCTCCTGCCTCTCGCCAACTGCCGCTGCCTGTGGAACACCCGCTGGGCCTTTATAGGCCGCTCCGACACTGCTCCTGCCTCTCGCCAACTGCCGCTGCCTGTGGAACACCCGCTGGGCCTTTATAGGCCGCTCCGACGCTGCTCCCGCCTCTCGCCTCCTGCCGCTGCCTGTGGAACACCCGCTGGGCCTTTATAGGCCGCTCCGACACTGCTCCCACCTCTCACCAACTGCCGCTGCCTGTGGAACACCCGCTGGGCCTTTATAGGCCGCTCCGACGCTGCTCCCGCCTCTCGCCGACTGCCGCTCAAAGAGGAACCTCCACCCATTAAATCTTTCAAATAATTTGGTTGCCTCCTAGTAGCTGGCCTGGTGATCAAGGAGGTGGGGTAGCTCTGTTAATAAAGGATGAGATCAGTGTATGAGTGAGAAACAATATTGGCTCAGAGGATCAAGATGTTGAATCAGTTTGGGTGGAGATAAGGAATAATGAAAGGAAAAAGTCGCTGGTGGGAGTAGTCTATAGGCCCCCTAACAGTAACTACACTGTTGGACAGAGTATAAATCAAGAAATAATGGAGACGTGTAATTAAGGAACGGCAATAATCATGGGTGATTTTAACCTTAATATTGATTGGACAGAGCAAATTGGCCAGGGTAGCCTTGAGGATAGTTTCTTTGATCAGTACGTTGAGGAACCAACCAGGGAGCAGGCTATCTAAGATCTAGTACTGTGTAGTGAGGCAGGATTAATAATTGATCTCGTAGTAAAAGATCCTCTAGGAATGAGTGACCATAATATGGTTGAATTTCAAATTCATTTGGAGGATGAGAAAGTTGGTTCTCAAACATAGAAACATAGAAAATAGGTGCAGGAGTAGGTCATTCGGCCCTTCGAGCTTGCACCACCATTCAATAAGATCATGGCAGATCATGCAACTTCAGTACCCCATTCCTGCTTTCTCTCCATACCCTTTGATCCCTTTAGTCGTAAGAGCTACATCTAACTCCCTTTTGAATATATCTAACGAACTGGCATCATCAACTTTCTGTGGTAGAGAATTCCACCGGTTCACAATTCTCTGAGTGAAGAAGTTTCTCCTCATCTTGGTCTTAAATGACTTACCTCTTTTCCTTAGACTGTGACCTGGTTCTGGACTTCCCCAACATTGGGAACAATCTTCCTGCAACTAACCTGTCCAATCCCATCAGAATTTTATATGTTTCTATGAGATCCCCTCTCATTCTTCTAAATTCCAGTGAATATAAGCCTAGTCGATCCAGTCTTTCCTCATATATCAGTCCTGCCATCCCGGGAATCAGTCTGGTGAACCTTCGCTGCACTCCCTCAATAGCAAGAATGTTCTACCTCAGATTAGGAGACCAAAACGGTACACAATATTCAAGGTGTGGCCTCACCAAGGCTCTGTACAACTGCAGTAAGACCTCCCTGCTCCTATATTCTAATCCTCTCTCTATGAAGGCCAGCATACATTTGCCTTCTTCACCGCCTGCTGTACCTGCATGCCAACTTTCAATGACTGATGTACCATGGCACCCAGGTCTCGTTGCACCTCCCATTTTTCTAATCTGTCACCATTCAGATAATCTGCCTTCCTGTTTTTACCACCAAAGTGGATAACCTCACATTTATCTACATTATACCACATCTGCCATGTATTTGCCCTCTCACCTAACCTGTCCAAGTCACCCTGCAACCTCTTAGCATCCTCCTCACAGCTCACACTGCCACCCAGCTTAGTGTCATCTGCAAACTTGGAGATATTACACTCAATTCCTTCATCTAAATCATTAATGTATATTGTAAATAGCTGAAGTCCCAGCACTGAACCTTGCGGTACCCCACTAATCACTACCTGCCATTCTGAAAGGGACCCGTTTATTCCTACTGTTTGCTTCCTGTCTGCCAACCAGTTCTCTATCCACATCAGAACATTACCCCCAATACCATGTGCTTTAATTTTGCACACTAATCTCTTGTGTGGGACCTTGTCAAAAGTCTTTTGAAAGTCCAGATACATCATATCCACTGGCTTTCCCTTGTCCACTCTACTAGTTACATCCTCAAAAAATTCTGGAAGATTTGTCAAGCATGATTTCCCTTTCATAAATCCATGCTGACTTGGACCAATCCTGTCACTGCTTTCCAAATGCGCTGTTATTACATCTTTAATAATTGATCCAACATTTTCCCCACTACCGATGTCAGGCTAACTGGTCTATAATTCCCTGTTTTCTCTCTCCCTCCTTTTTTAAAAAGTGGGGTTACATTAGCTACCCTCCAATCCATAGGAACTGATCCAGAGTCTATAGAACATTGGAAAATGGCCACCAATGCATCCACTATTTCTAGGGCCACTTCCTTAAGTACTCTGGGATGCAGACTATCAGGCCCTGGGGATTTATCGGCCTTCAATCCCATCAATTTCCCTAACACAATTTCCTAACTAATAAGGATTTCCTTCAGTTCCTCCTCCCCGCTAGACCCTCGGTCCCCTAGTATTTCCGGAAGATTATTTGTGTCTTCCTTAGTGAAGACAGAACCAAAGTATTTGTTCAATTGGTCTGGCATTTCTTTGTTCCCCATTATAAATTCACCTGATTCTGACTGCAAGGGATCTACATTTGTCTTCACTAATCTTTTTCTCTTCACATATCTATAGAAGCTTTTGCAGTCAGTTTTTATGCTCCCTGCAAGTTTACTCTCATACTCTATTTTCCCCCTCCTAATTAAACCCTTTTTCCTCCTCTAATGAATTCTAAATTTCTCCTAGTCCTCAGGTTTGCTGCTTTTTCTGGCCAATTTATATGCCTCTTCCTTGGATTTAACACTATCCCTAATTTCCCTTGTTAGCCACGGTTGAGCCACCTTCCCCGTTTTATTTTTATGCCAGACAGGGATGTACAATTGTTGAAGTTCATCCATGTGATCTTTAAATGTCTGCCATTGCCTATCCACCATCAACCCTTTGAGTATCATTCGCCAGTCTATCCTAGCCAATTTACGTCTCATACCATCGAAGTTACCTTTCTTTAAGTTCAGGATCCTAGTCTCTGAATTAACTGTGTCACTCTCCATCTTAATGAAGAATTCTACCATATTATGATCACTCTTCCCCAAGCGGCCTCGCACAACAAGATTGCTAATTAATCCTCTCTCATTACACAAAATCCAGTCTAGGATGGCCAGCTCCCTAGTTGGTTCCTCAACATATTGGTCTAGAAAACCATTCCTTATGCACTCCAGGAAATCATCCTCACCGTATTGCTACCAGTTTGGTTAGCCCAATCTATATGTAGATTAAAGTTATCCATGATAACTGCTGTACACTTATTGCACGCATCCCTTGCAATCCCCAACCTCACTACTATTGTTTGGTGGTCTGTACACAACTCCCATAAGCGTTTTCTGCCCTTTGGTGTTCCGCAGCTCTACCCATACAGATTCCACATCATCCAAGCTAATGTCCTTCCTTACTATTGCGTTAATCTCCTCTTTGACCAGTAACGCTACCCCACCTCCTTTTCCTTTCTGTCTATCTTTTCTGAATATTGAATACCCCTGGATTTTGAGTTCCCAGCCTTGGTCACCCTGGATCCATGTTTCCGTAATCCCAATTTCATCATATCCGTTAACAGCTATCTGCACAGTTAATTCATCCACCTTATTACGAATGTTCCTCGCATTGAGACACAGCACTTTAGCTTTGTTTTTTTTAACACGCCTTGTCCTTTTAGACTTGTGTTGTAATGTGGCTCTTTTTGATTAAATAAAGGAGACTATAAAGGTATGAAGGGCAGAGTTGGCTAAAGTGGACTAGGAAAATAGACTAAAGAATGGGACGGTTGATGAGCAGTGGCAGACATTTAAGGAGATATTTCATAACTCCCAACAAAATTATATCCCAATGAGAAGGAAAGACTAAGAGAAGGGATAACCATTCGTGGCTAACTAAGGAAATAAGGGAGGGTATCAAATTGAAAACAAAGGCATACAATGTGGCCAAGACTAGTGGGAGTCCAAAGGATTGGGAAATTTTTAAAAGCCAGCAAAGAATTGACTAAAAAAATGATTAAGAGAGGAAAGATAGGTTATGAAAGTAAACTAGCAAGAAATATAAAAACAGATAGCAAGAGTTTCTACAGGTACATAAAAAGGAAAAGAGCGGCTAAAGTAAATGTTGGTCCCCTGGGGGATGAGACTGGGGAATTAATAATGGAGAACAGGGAAATGGTGGAGACGGTGAACAAATATTTTGTATCAGTCTTCATGGTAGAAGACACTAAAAACATCCCAATAGTGGATAATCCAGGGGCTATAGATAGAGAGGAACTTAATACAATTATTAATGAAATAGTACTCGGGAATATAATGAGCCTAAAGGCGGATAAGTCCCCTGGACCCTGATGGCTTGCATCCTAGGGTCATAAGAGACATGGTTGCAGAGATAGTGGATGCATTGGTTATAATCTACCAAAATTCCCTGGGTTCTGGGGCGGTCCCAGCAGATTGGAAAACTGCAAATGTAACGTCCTTATTTAAAAAAGCAGTCAGACAAAAAGCAGGAAACTATAGACCAGTTAGCCTAACCTCTGTGGTTGGGAAAATGCTGGAGTCCATTATTAAGGAAGCAGTAGCGGGACATTTGGAAAAGCATGATTCAATCAAGCAGAGTCAGCATGGTTTTATTAAAGGGAAATTAGTTTGACAAATTAGCTGGAGTTCTTTGAGGATATAACAAGCAGGGTGGATAAGGGTGAACCAGTGGATGTAGTGTATTTGGATTTCCAGAAGGCATTCGATAAGGTGCCACATAAAAGCTTATGGGATTGGGGGTAATATATTAGTATGGATAGAGGATTGGCTAACTAACTGAAAACAGAGTCAGGATAAATGGGTCATTTTCCGGTTGGCAAACAGTAACTAGTGGGATGCCGCAGGGATCGGTGCTGGGTCCTCAACTATTGACAATCTATATTCATGACTTGGATGAAGGGACCGAGTGTAATGTAGCCAAATTTGCTGATGATACAAAGATAAGTGAGAAAGCAAATTGTGAGGAGGACACAAAAAATGTGCAAAAGGATATAGACAGGCTAAGTGAGTGGGCAAAAATTTGGCAGATGGAGTATAATGTGGGAAAATGTGAGGTTATCCACTTTGGCAGAAAAAATAGAAAAGCAAATTATAATTTAAATGAAGAAAAATTGCAAAGTGTTGCAGTACAGAGGGACCTGGGGTCCTTGTGCATGAAACACAAAAAGTGAGTATGCAGGTACAGCAAGTAATCAGGAAGGCAAATGGAATGTTGGCCTTTATTGCAAGGGGATAGAGTATAAAAGCAGAAAAGTCCTGCTACAACTGTACAGGCTATTGGTGAGGCCACACCTGGAGTACTGTGTAGAGTTTTGGTCTCTATTTAAGGAAGGATATACTTGCATTGGAGGCTGTTCAGAGAAGGCTCACTAGGTTGATTCTGGGGATAGGTTGAGTAGGTTGGGCCTATACACATTGGAGTTCAGAAGAATGAGAGGTGATCTTATTGAAACTTCATAATGAGGAGGCTCGACAAGGTGAATGCAGAGAGGATATTTCCGCTCATAGGGGAAACTAAAACTAGGGAGCATAGTCTCAGAATAAGGGGCCGTCCATTTAAAACTGAAATGAGGAGAAATTTCTTCTGAGGGTTGTAAATCTGGAATTCTCTGCCCCAGAGAGCTGTGGAGGCTGGGTCATGGAATATATTTAAGGCAGAGATAGACAGATTTTTGAGCAATAAGGGAGTAAAGGGTTATGGGGAGCGGGCAGGGAAGTGGAGCTAAGTCCATGATCAGATCAGCCATGATCTTATTGAATGGCGGAGCAGGCTCGAGGGGCCAAATGGCCGACTCCTGCTATTTCTTATGTTCTTAAGAGCTGGGTTGGAGGTTTGGATTTCAGCTCTTGCTCCAATCTGTCTGGGTTTAATTGGTTCCTGCTAGGTTGCTAAGTCAGGGTTCTGCGGATCATTGGCGTGTAGCAGCAGTAGGGGAACATACATCAGAACAGCATCCTCGTAGTGAGGATGGGAATGGTACAAATAACATGAACTGAATTTATTCTCCCCAGGGCTATGCGGGTTGGTTTAAGTCGGGAGCTTGGTGTGCAGCGAGATGGTGTTTGCACAATGGTGGGTCTCAGTGTAATGTTGGAGGCTCCACTATATTGATATTTTGCTTTAAAATGTGTACAATATGTTTTGAGATCCCAGATTCTGTGTACGGTTGGAAAGCAACTGCAGAGCATTCTCCTGTCACTGGAACTTTGCACATTTACTGCGCAGTGGCCCTGGGGGTAATGGTCTCAAAACGTAGCACTACCTAATTCAGCAGCGAGTTAGAGAATTTGACTACAAGTAAACTAAATAGCTCTTTTGAAAAGAAATTCCGTTTTTTTTTATATTGCAGATGCAATATAACATATAATACATTTATAAATATGTTGCTCCTGCATCTGCATGCACTTCCATTATAAAATTCCATGTCCTCTTTTGTAATGAAATCTGTATGTAAACTTGTCACACTAATTACACCCTCCCACTTGTGGAGGTGCTGTGTCTCCACTGCAGGAATGTGTAATTGCAGTGTGACTTACAGGTCTACGGACCGAGAGCTGGAAAGTGTGATTAGGCTGGGTAGCTCTTAGTCGGCCAGCACGGACATGATGGGCCGAAATGGCCTCTTCTGTGCTGTAAATTTCTGATTCTATGATATGGACTTACACATGTTGCATGTGTTCACGGGAAGACTGCATTATTATTGTGGACATAGGAATTTATAAAGGGAATATTTGCATATCTTTAACATTAAATATTTGAATAAAAAGGAACATTTGCAGGGCTATGAGGAAAGAGCAAGGGGAGTGGGAATAATTCGATAGTTCTTTCACAAAGGGCTTCCACAGGCAGGGTGAGCCGAATGGCCTCCTGTAATGTATGATTCTATGACTTTAAAATGGTAATTGGATTACGTCTCCAATTATTCCCTGCCTGCCCTGCAATCCAACTTCACCCGAGAACTGCACATAGTCTTGACTTCCTGTGTGCAATATCATGGAGGATCAGTTGGTATGATATCAAAATATCTGTCTTCAGTGTAGAGATTCTAATGCTGAAGTGGTTAAAGTTCACTAAGTGAGCTTCTGAATAATTGCCATTGTCAGTGTCAGCCAGAGCAAGAGGAAGTACTGGGAGCACAGCACTTTCATTTGTAAGCGCTGGTGTAAAACCATAAAATTTGCATGTTGATTTAATCAAACACACGTGCAAAATTTGTGATTACATATCACAGAATCATAGAAATTCATAGGAGGCTACTTCGGCCCATCGTGTCCATGCAGTCCGACCAAGAGCTACCCAGCCTAATCCCACTTTCCAGCTCTTGGTCCGTAGCCCTGCAGATTACGACACTTCAAGTGCACATCCAAGCACCTTTTAAATGTGGTGAGGGTTTCTGCTTCTATCACCCTTTCAGGCAGTGAGTTCCAGACCCCCACCATCCTCTGGGTGAAGATATTTCCCCTTAAATCCCCTCGAAACCTCCTAACAATGACTTTAAATCCATGCCCTCTGGTTCTTGACCGCTCTGCTAAGGGAAATAGGCCCTTCCTATCCACTTCATCTAAGCCCCTCATAATTTTATACACCTCAATCAGGTCTCCCCTCAGCTTCCTCTGTTCCAATGAAAACAAACTCAGCCTATCCAATATGGAGCTGCATGGGAAGATAATTACATATGTTCGAAATGGTCTGGAAAGATAGGACCGTTCACATCATTCCACAAACCTTCAGGCTCCTGTGCAATGTTCCCTTTAAACTGTGCAGCCACGCAGCGCTCTGGGGATCCGATGCAGCGCTCTGGGGATCCCGTGCAGCCAGTTCACTAGCTTTTAACTGGAAAAACTGCGCGGGTGCGAAATTTAGAATGTGCCGCGCAGCCAAAAAAAGTCGAGCGAAGATTGCTCCTATGTCGCTACTATTGCCCATGCCATCCCGAATTTATTGCATTCAGCATGCCCACCACAGATGCTGTCATACACTCAAACACAACGGTGCTGTCCAGTGATGGGGTTTGATAAATATTTCCTCTCATAATTCACTCGTGACTTGTTACTCATTTCCCGAGTTATTTGAGGAGATAATTATTGTATCCCGCTGTTGTTGAGATAACAAATTGCAGTTTAGTATATTTGAATACCTGTTCCATAAAAGGTACATTAATGCCTCCAATGAAAATCTGTTTACAAACGCCTGAGAGTTCAGTCCTCTGTCCCGACAGGGTTTGAGGGCAGAGTGGGGCTTCTGGTCGCTTCCCTTGTGTGGTGTGATACTGAGTACAAACATACGAACAATGACGGACAGGTAAAGACCCTCTGGCCCATCGAGCCTGTCCCACACAATTGCGATACCTTGTGTATCACAACATATATACTCCACCCCACCCAAACCATGTGATCTCCTGGGAGAGGCCAAAATACAGATAAAAAACCCAGGCCAGTTTGGGGGGAAAAAAATCTGGGAAATTCCTCTCCGACCCATCTAGGCGATCGAAACTAGTCCAGGAGATCACTCTGGCCCTGAATTCTCTGCAGTACCTACCTTCTGTAAGAGGTAATCTCCGCCGCAGTCAGAAACAAATCTAGCTCTTGCTTGAAGGAATTCAGTGAGTCTGCATCCACCACATGGAGGGCAGCTTGTTCCAGAGGTCGACTGTTCTCTGGGAAAAGGACCACCTCCTGATGTTTAAACTCGATCTAGCCTTATACAACTTAAAGTTGTGCCCCCTGGTCCCGCCTAACCTATTTGATTGAAATAAATTGTCAGCTGGAACACTGTCTTATTCCCTTCATTATCTTATAAACCTCAATCTGATCCCCCCCCCCCCCTAAGTCTACGCTGCTCTAAGGTAAAGAGTCCCAACTCTTTTAGCCTAAGATGCTTTAGACTTGGAATTAGTCTGGTGGCCCTCTTCTGCGTGAGTGCCATTTAGATTCCTGTTTGCAGCTTCCCCAATGGCTCGGTTGTTAAGTTCATTGCCTAATATAGCACTGAACCCCATAGATGTCCCAAATTTGATCTGTGGACTTTGCTTTGACGCCACCACTGGAAGGGAGAGTGAAATTACAGTGTGACACATTTACATGGGCACTTTCTATTTTAATGTGGACATGAGAATTTATGTTGAAAATGTTAAACTATGATTCTGAAATGCAATGGAATTATATCTTCATACACTAGCCAATTATTTCTTCCCTCGCCATGAGCAATGCCACAGGAGATTGGCTAGTTTAATATAAAGGTGCATTTTTAATGTACAGATTCTAGCACTGAAGTAGTTAAAGTTCATTAAGGATCGCAGTAAGAGCTTAGCAATTGCAGAGAGGATGTGTCCCCTTGTGGGGGAATCTAGAACTACTAGGGGGCATAGTTTCAGAATAAGGGGTCGCCCATTTAAAATGGAGATGAGAAGGAATTTTTTCTCTGAGGGTTATGAATCTCTGGAATTCTCTACCCCCGGGAGCTGTGGAGGCTGGGTCATTGAATATATTTAAGGTGGAGATAGTCAGATTTTTGAATGATAAGGGAGTCAATGATTATGGGGAGTTGAGGCCTAGATCAGATCAGCCATGATCTTATTGAATGACGGAGCAGGCTCGAGGGGCCAAATGGCCTACTCCTGCTCCTATTTCTTGTGTTCTTATGTCCTCAATACTTGTGTTGGCAGGATAGCTGCACCGTCAGTGTTGTCGATCAGGCCAACTTCCCCAGCATCGAAGCATTGACCACGCTCGATCAGCTCCGATGGACTGGCCACATCGTCCGCATGTCTGATACTAGACTTCTAAAACAAGCGCTCTACTCAGAGCTCCGACACAGCAAGCGAGCCCCAGGTGGGCAGAGGAAACGATTCAAGGACACCCTCAAAGCCTCCTTGGAAAAAGTGCAACATTCCCACCGACACCTGGGAACCCAAGACTGCTTAAGGTGGAGGAGAAGCATCCGGGAAGGCGACGAACACTTCGAGTCACTTCGCCAGGAACAAGTGGAAGCCAAGCGCAAACAGCGGAAGGAGCTTACGACAACCCAAGCCCCCCACCCACCCGATCCTTCAACCTGCCCCACCTGTGACAAAGACTGTACTCATCGATCACCTGAGAACTCTTATTAGTGTGGAACGAAGATGACCTCGACTCTGGGAGACTGCCTAAGAAGTAGTGTTGCAATGAAAATACTTACCCATTCATCCTGTGTTGTGGAGTAGCCCACCAAAACTTGGTGTCTGGGCTCAGTCACGAAGAATGGCTAGTTTGGTGAAATCGAAGAGCCCCCGGTCCCCATGATTCTGTGTCGCGGCATGTCACTGGCATCGGGAGAAGATGGAAAAGAAATGGGAGGGGAAGGATTTTTTCAAACAGTTTCAAACTCCAGTGATGCCATTTTAAATATTGGTTTTGCTGAGCAATTAAAACTTCCAGCTGTAAATGCAAACAAATTTAGTCCTAGTTTATTGCCCATTTCCCAGTCCCGTCCTTTGCACTGGTATCACTTCACAAGACACTTGGTTCAAGTGTTGGAGCTTTGTATTTGGTGCCAAACTTAAACATGAAACATGATGAGCGCTCCTCATCTATTATTTTAAATGTGTGGAAATAGTTGCAAATGTGCCAAAGTCGAGAAGTTAATTGCAGAGTATAATATGAGGGTTGCCTCCACTGACTGCTGTCTGAGGGTATTGACAACGCTTGACGGGGTTGGCAGTACTTGGCGTGTAATGGAGGTTCTGTAACCCGTAGTTGCGTATTTATATTGTAGACCACAAATACTATACCAGCAGAGTTAATCAGTAAGGGGCATTTAGTTAGATTATACAGTAGCAGGGATAAAAGATCTTCAAACCACATCAGAATAGTGCAAGGAAAAATAAGTTTGGGGCCCCAAGCCATGTGACGTGTCGTGGTCATGCAGCTGATGGCTAAAGCGGCCAATTCACCCACTGCCATTTTCATACATTCAGCTACATCAGTAATAAAACTCGTAACTCATGGTAAGCATTGAAACTGTCAGGATTTCCAGTGGATTACTGGTGTATCTAACCAGTTGAGCTCGGACCGTTCTTGGCGTGGATGGTCATAAGGATGCCTGAAATTCTCGGCTGAAGCCCTGTTACGGAACCAAAGCAGGTAGTTGGAGTTGAGATATGGATCATCCGTGATCTAATTGAATGGGGGAAACTGGCTCGAGGGGCTGAATGGCCTGCTCCTGTTCCTATATTCCTTGTGACATCAGTGGTTGAGTCCTGACTCTTGCCATTGCACAAGGTATGAAAGCTCTCTTCAGTAGTCCCCCCGGAGTCGAGGATGACTTGCCTCCACACTAAAGGTGACTGATGAGACCAGTGCGGGATCTACAGTCTCCATGTCCTGAAGTTCATTGAAAAGGGTGGAAGATGCCTATGCGGGAATTTTCTTAACGTGTGGTGGCTTGCACACCACCCACCACACAGATTTGACGGAGCAAGGTCTTGGTCCAATGGTAAGGGGATTGGAGATCAGGCTCTGCTGCATGGGTCTAGCGCGTGCGTCTCACACACACACACACACACACGCTCCTACTGACCCCTGCCTCCCACGTTCTCTCTCCCTGGTTTTCAGAGATCGCAGTGTAGGCTTGGAGCAGCTTGAAAGCAGGCAGTGTGGCACAGTAGCGTGCTGATGTTTCAGTGCACTGTACCACAGACTCATCTTACACCTGGAGTCACTCACACAGCAAAGCACTTCTCTGGAGGGGGAGAAAAATCACGGTGCAAGATTACTTGTGCACACCTCTTTGCTGCATCTTGAGTGGCACTGGGAAGAATTGTCTGTCTACACTATGTCCATCATCATAGGCAGTCCCTCGAAATGAGGATGACTTGCTTCCATGCCAAAAAAGGATGAGTTCACAGGTGTTTTGAATGAAGGACCCGAACTACATTCTGAAGGGTGGAAGATGTCTGTGCGTGGATTTTTTTAATGTGTGGTGACCGTTGTACACCAGCCACCACACGGGCTTGACAGAGCGAGGTCTTGGTCCAGTGGCAAGGGTTAACCAGGACGACTGGAGACCAGCTCTGCTGCACGGACCTAGTGCGCACACATATCACAGTGTGGGCTGGCCCGTGCTGCCCCTGGGCCCCTGGCCCCGAACTCGGGCCTCCCCTGGGCCCCGATCATATCGCTCTACAGTCTCTCGCCGCTCCTGCTGTACCTGCCCGCATTCCAATCACCGACCTGGACCTTGCTGACGTCACTCTTCGCTGCCGTCATCCTCCTGCACCAGCTTGCGCTGTACCTTGGAGTAGTATGCCCTCTCCAGGCCCCATGTGCATATCCTCTGCAGCTGCTGACTCACAGCCATTTATAGCCCATGTGTCCAAAGTCAGCTGTCCACCTTTCCTCCCTCCAATGTCGGATTAGGCACTAGATACCGATGCCAACCTTCCTGCTCACCAAAATGGCCACACCACCACCATCTTGGTCCGCGGAAAGTCCCGCATCGCCCGAGCGGAGTCGAGCCTCTCGCCCAACCTGCACTAAATAGGGGCTGGGAGCGGGTGGAATGGTGCATTGGAAGAACAAAGCAATAGTGCATGAGCAAAACAAGGAAGATTATTTTTAAACTTGCATTTCTCTCGCACCTTTCACGATCTCAGGACGTCCCAAAGTGTTTTACAGCCAATTAAATACTTTTGAAGTGGAGTCACTATTGCAATGTGTGTAAATGCAGCAGCCAATTTGTGTACACAAGGTCCCACAAACATCAGTAATATAAATGACCAGATAATCTCTCTGATGTTCTTTGAGGCATAAATACCGGAAGTACTCCCCTGCTGTTCTTCAAATAGTGCCCAGGGATCTTTTGTGCCTACCTTTGGTTTAGCGTCTCATCCGAAAGACGGCACCTCTGAAAATACAGCACTCCCTCAGCAGTACATTTAAGTGTCAGCCTGGATTATATACTCAAGTCTCAGGCGTGTGGAGCTTGATCCTATGACCTTCTGACTCGGAGGTGAGAATGTGATCACTTAGCTATGACATGTTAGCTAAGCAAACAAAATTATTGTTTTAGGGGCGGGGGGGGGGGGAGGTCCCTGAGAAAGTAAATTAAGATACATGTTCTGTGTAATATTTTTAAACTGCATCACTTTCAACCAGGTGTTCATGATCTTCCATTTCCTACTTTCACAAATAGCAAACCACACATCTAAATCTAGCTGGGACTTTCACACCTTATCATGCAAGGTCAGACTTCAAATCCGATTTGTTTTGTAAGTTTAGATGTTGCAGAATTCTCATTTATTTTCAGTCTTGATCTTGGGCAGAATGTGGTGTGTGTAAAGCCTGTATAAACAGCAAACCCCAAACATAGCTCACAACGACTTATAATCGAGAATAATACAGCAATTGCCCACTGGTTGGATTTAGTTCAAGTCTGAACTCTGAAAAGGTGAAGTCATTTACATGGAAATATATATTATTTTCTTAACCAATTACAGTATAATTTTTTTTAAGTCCCATTTTGCAACATCGTTAGTAAACTGTAAAACAAAGCGCTCTTTTCCAACCAGAGGTTTAAATGCTGAGGCTTCAGTTTAGTTGGAGCGGGTATCAAAGGCCCCTCTGATCTTTGCTAAAATTAAACATATATATTTGCGTGCTCTGTGTTTACAAAAATAAATATGGTTAGTCTAAAAAAAAGCCTGTGGAGACTGAAATGACCTCTGCCCTGAAATCCTGTGTTGAGCAAGTCACCAGAACCACCTCCTCAGAGCTTTCAAGAAACCACCTTTCTGGTTCACCAGCGCAATCTGGGGCTGAGATTTATATTGCAGATCAAATTAGCCACCAGCCCCAGCTGCACACCCCCGAACTACTCAAAAACCAGAGCGTATTCTTAGCCAATCTTTTACAATCAGATTCTTTTTTGTAGCAAGTTTCCATTTGCAATTTTCACAATACACACTTTGACGCTATCAGATATACAACTAGATTTCTGTTTCATTCATCGAAGGGGCAACACTTACACAGGCAACAGTGTAGCAGACTGAACTGGGTTAAAGTGGGCAGATATGTGGCCAGTGCAGTGAAGGTAGCCGAGAGTAGTATGATGTGGGAAAGAGAACAGAGAATGGAACAGACCTCGAAATGGTCAAATTCTCAACGAAATATGTCAATAATACCTTTGAGAGTAGGATTGTAGATAGAAACATAGAAATTTACAGCGCAGAAGGAGGCCATTTCAGCCCATCGTGTCCGCGCCGGCCGACAAAGAGCCGTACGGCCCTTGGTCAGCAGTCCTAAAGGTTACATATAAACCTATGAACAATGACGGAAAGGCAAAGAGCACCCAGCCCAACCAGTCCGTCCCACACAACTGCGACACCCCTTATACTGAAACATTCTCCACTCCACCCCAACCGGAGCCATGTGATCTCCTGGGAGAGGCAAAAACCAGATAAAAACTCAGGCCAATTTAGGGAGAATAAAATCTGGGAAAATTCCTCTCCGACCCATCCAGGCGATCAAAACTAGCCCAGGAGATCACCCTGGCCGTATTCTATTCCCTGCAGTACTTACCATTGTATCTGCTCCGACCAACAAAAGGTCATCCAGTCTAATCCCAATTACCAGCTCTAGGTCCGTAACCCTGCAGGTTACGGCACTTTAAGTGCCCATCCAACCATCTCTTAAAAATGGTGAGGGTTTCTGCATCCACCACTCTTTGGGCCCAAGTTTCCACATGATTTGCGCCTGATTTTTAGGAGCAACTGGTGGAGAACGGACTATCTTAGAAATCGCAATTCTCCACATTTTTTTTTCTGTAGTTCTAGTCAGGTAGAACAGTTCCACTTTGGAACAGAATTTTTTCTTCAAAAGGGGGCGTGTCCGGCCACTGACGCCTGATTTGAAAGTTTCCACAGTGAAAATGTACTCCAAACTAAGTTAGAATGGAGCAAGTGAAGATTTTTGTAGAACTGAAAAAACCTGTTCTACACATTAAAAAATCAGGCGCAGGTTACAAATTAGGCGTCCAGAACGAGGTGGGGAGGGAGGAGGAGGGGGGGGGAGAAGGGAAGTCATTAAATTCTACAATAAATCCTTATTTATACTTATACAAATATTATACAAATAAATCCAACCTGAATAAAAATTTATAAGCAAAGAAAAGATTAAATAAACCATCTTCCTACCTGTGTGAAAGTGCTTCAGCCAGGGAGAATTCTGCAGCAAGCCTCACAAAACGAGGCAGCCGTTCCCGAAGACGGGAGGGAGGGAACCGACCGAACGCGGGGGGGGGAAGGAACCCGTTCCAGACGGCGGGCAAGCGACCGAACGCGGGGGGCAGGGGGGGGAAGGGGGAAGGGGAAGGAAGCCGTTCCAGACGGCGGGAGGGAGGGAGGGAGTGAACCGACCGACCGAACGCAGGGAAGCCGTTCCAGACGACGGGGAAGGACCCAACCGACCGAACGCGGGGGGGGGGGGGGAGCCGTTCCAGACGGCGGGAGGGAGGGAGGGAGGGAAGGGGACAGAAGGCTGCAGGAAGCCTCAGTGCTGATGTGCTGATGGCAATGTGCTTTTATTAAAAAATGTTCAAAAACTAAACAGCTACAAAGAGCTACAAAAATGGCCGAGTGCCAATGTTTCCTTCACACTGCGCGTGCGCGAACGCTCCAGCACGCACGCGCAGCGTTGCCGACAGGAAAAAAACTAATTTAAATAGTACCCACCCTCTCCCACTTACAAAATCGGCGCGAGTGTAGGCTCTGCCCCCCTGGGCACCGCGCCAAACAGACAAGGAGCTGCAGGGCGCTCCAGAATCGCGAGGTTTTTTTCCGCCGCTGTTTTAGGCGCGAAAAACGGGCGCCCAGCTCAGAGGGGCGCCCGTTTTTTATCGTGTGGAAACTTGGGCCCTTCCAGGCAGCGAGTTCCAGATCCCCACAACACTCTGCGTAAAGAAGCCCCCCCTCAAATCCCCTCTAAACCTTTCACCATCCACCTTAAAACTATGCCCCCTCGTAATAGCCCCCTCCACCAATAGAAATAGACCCTTACTATCCACTATGTATTTTGTACACCTCGATGAGGTCTCCTCTCAACTTCCTCTGTTCCAATGAGAACAAACCCAGCCTATCCAATCTGTCCTCATAACTAAGATTCTCCATTCCAGACAGCATCCTCGTAAATCTCCTCTGCACCGTCTCGAGTGCCATCACATCCTTCCTATAATACGGTGACCAGAATTGCACGCAGTACTTCAGCTGTGGCGAAACTAAAGTATTATACAATTTAAGCATAACCTCCCTGCTCTTATATTCTATGCCTTGGCCAATAAAGGCAAGCATTCCATATGCCTTCTTAACCACCTTATCCGTGCTGACTGTCCCTAATTAATCCTTGCCTTTCCAAATACAGATTTATCCTGTCTTTCAGGACTTTTTCCAATTTTCCCACCGCTGAGGTTAGGCTGACAGGCCTGTAATTACTCGGCCTATCCCTTTCTCCCTTCTTAAACAAGGGTACTACATTAGCAGTCCTCCAATCCTCCGGCATCGTGCCCAGATCCAAAGAGGACTGGAAAATGAAAGTCAAGGCCTCTGCTATTTCCTCTTTTACTTCGCTCAACAGCCCAGGATGCATTTCATCTGGGCCTGGGGACTTATCTACTTTCAAAGCTGCTAAACCCCTTAATACTTCCTCTCTCACTATATTTATTTCATCCAGAATATCACACTCCTCCTCGATAGCAGTATCTGCATTGCCCCTTTGCTTTGTGAAAACAGATGCAAAGTATTCGTTAAGAACCCTACCAACATCTTCCGCCTCCACACAAAGATTATCCTCGTGGTCTCTAATAGGCCCTACCCTTTCTTTAGTTACCTTCTTACTCCTAATATATTTATAAAACATCCTAAGGTTTTCCTTAATTTTACTGGCCAAGAATATCTCGTGCTCGCTCTTAGCATTCCTAATATCCTTTTTAATTTTTACCTCTTAACTTTCTATATTCCTCTAAAGATTCTATAGTATTTGTGACATAAGCGTTCCTTTTTTACGTAATCCTCCCCTGTAAGTCCCTAGACATCCAGGGGGCTCTAGAATTATTTTTCCCAGCCTTTTTCTTTAAGGGCACATGTTTGGCCTGAGCCTTCCGGATCTCCTCCTTGAATGCCTCCCACTGTTCCGACACTGATTTACCCACAAGTAGCTGTTTCCAGTCCACTATGGCCAAATCACTCCTCAACTTAGCAAAATTAGCTTTACCCCAATTCGGAACTTTTATTCCAGGCCTATTCTTGTCCTTATCCATAACCAACTTGAATCTGACTGAATTATGGTCACTGGCACCCAAGTGCTCTCCCACTAATGCCCCTTCAACCTGCCCAGCTTCATTCCCCAAAACTAAATCCAAGACCGCCCCCTCTCGTGTTGGGCTTGCTACATACTGACTAAAACAGTTCTCTTGAATGCATTTCAAGAATTCCGCACTCTCTATACCCTTCACACTGTATTTGTCCCAATCAATATTCGGATAGTTAAAATCCCCTACTATTACTGCCCTATGGTTTTTGGACTTCACAGCAATTTGCCTACATATTTGCTCGTCTATCTCCCTCCCACTGTTTGGGGGTCTATAATACACGCCCAGCAGTGTGATCGCCCCTTTTTTATTAATTCGACCCATATGGTCCCATTTGATGATTCCTCTAACATATCATCCCTCCTCCCCGCTGTAATAGTTTCGTTAATCAGTACTGCAACCCCCCCCCCCCCCCCACCCCGGCTCTGGCTGCACTCCCCAGAGGCATCATCGTCCTTACCGATACTCAGAAGTGAATATTGGTTTGAATGTGAGATGGACTCACGGGGGACTCCTGCTCTACCTGCCTAGCACACTTACTAAGTCTGGTGGTCACCCACTTCCCCTCTACCTACACGCTTTTAAGCTGCGGGGTAACCACCTCCTGAAACATGCTATGCACGTAGCTCTCAGCCTCGCGGATGCACAGTATTGACTCCACCCGCTGCTCCAGAAACGCGGAGCTCGAGCAGTTGAAGCTGGAGACACCTCCTGCACACACGGTTGTCTCAGCTGCGCGAAGCATCCAGGACTTCCCACGTGCCGCAGGATGTGCACTCCATGGGACTGAGCTGCCCAGCCATCCCTCTAGTTAGCCTTATCTAGTTTAAAATCTACTTAAAAAGAAATAGAGAAAAGAGAGCTACTTAGCAACTCACCTCACCGACCTCCGAACTCCCGACTCGCCAACCTCACAGGGCCTACCTATTTGCTGACCTCCCAACTCGCCGATCTCCGGGCCTTACCGACTCGCTGATTCACCGACTCGCCGACCTCGGGGCCTTACTATAGAAAGTTCCCAAAGGGGCAAAGTGCATTGTTTTTTTCTGTATAGGCACATTTGAATACAAAGGTATGTGTGCAGTGGTGCATTTTGGTGCAAAAGATAATTAAAGGAAGTATTATAAGGCTAGATTTCTAACAAGAGTGGAGGAAAAGGTATCTAGTGTGCAGATACACAGATTGTTAAAGAACTAAACTACAGAACTAGTGGGAACCTGTTCAACCTTCGTCCCCTCCAGGCCAGATCCAAGACTGCCTCAACCTCTGCCGTCGAATTACAGTACGCGGACGACGCTTGCGTCTGCGTGCATTCAGAGGCTAACCTTCAAGTCATAGTCAACATCTTCACTACGGCATACGAAAGCATGGGCCTTACACTAAACATCCATAAGACAAAGATCCTCCACCAACCTGACCCTGCCACACAGCACTGCCCCCCAGATATCAAGATCCACGGCGCGGCCCTGGACAACATGGACCACTTCCCATACCTCTGGAGCCTATTATCAGCAAGGGCAGACATTGACGACGAGGTTCAAAACCGCCTCCAGTGTGCCATCGCAGCCTTCAACCGCCTTCGGAGAGAGTGTTCGAAGATCAGGCCTCAAATCTGGCACCAAGCTTATGGTCTATAGGGCTGTAGTGATACCTGCCCTCCTGTATGGCTCAGAGACGTGGACCATATACAATAGACACCTCAAATTGCTGGAGAAATGCCACCAACAATGTCTCTGCAAGATCCTGTAAATCCCCTGGGAGGACAGATGCACCAATGTTAGCGACCTCGACCAGGCCAACATCCCCAGCATCGAAGCACTGACCACACTCGACCAGCTCTGTTGGGCGGGCCACATTGTTCGCATGCCTGACACAAGACTCCCAAAGCAAGCGCTCTACTCGGAACTCCTACATGGCAAGCGAGCCCCAGGTGGGCAGAGGAAACATTTCAAGGACACCCTCAAAGCCTCCTTAAGTGCAATATCCCCACCGACACCTGGAAATCCTAGGCCCAAGACCGCCCTAAGTAGAGGAAGAGCATCCAGGAGGGCGCTGAGCACCTCGAGTCTCGTCGGCGAGAGCATGCAGAAACCAAGCGCAGGCAGCGGAAGGAGCGTGCGGCAAACCAGTCCTACCCACTCTTTCCCTCAACCACTGTCTGTCCCATCTGTGACAGAGACTGTAATTCCCGTATTGGACTGTTCAGTCACCTAAGAACTCACTTTGAGTGGAAGCAAGTCTTCCTCGATTTCGAAGACACAGATTGTTAAAGATAGGAATGCAGCTAGGCAGGTCCATGACAAGGTAAATTAGATTCTGGCCTGCATACATACAGGTATTGTTCAGCATGTTGATTCGGTCACAGTCAGAGTACTATTGAGTTTTTGGCACCCCACTGAAGGATCCATGGAAAAGCTGCAATTCTCCAGGGATTAGAGCATATAATTATGATGGACTTGGAACAACTAGGGCTGTGTTCACTGGAGCGGATATGGTCCAAAAGAAATGTTTCAAATTGTGATGGTTTGAGAAGATAAATGGTGAATGATCATTTCCAGTGGTCTGTGGGGGGTGGGGGAAAGAAAGATTGCATTTGTATAGCAACTTTCACAACTTCAGGATGTTCCAAACCACTTCACAGCTAATTAAGTACTTTTGAAGTGTAGTCACTTATAATGTAAGATATGTGGCAGACAATTTGTACGCTGCAAGTTCCCACAAACAACAATGTGGTAATGACTAGATAATCTGTTTTAGTAATGTTTGTTGAGGGATAAATATTGGCCAGG
Source organism: Pristiophorus japonicus (assembly GCF_044704955.1). Classification (NCBI taxonomy): domain Eukaryota; kingdom Metazoa; phylum Chordata; class Chondrichthyes; family Pristiophoridae; genus Pristiophorus; species Pristiophorus japonicus. The sequence continues at coordinate 57,706,318 of NC_091994.1, read as the reverse complement.
ACACCGGGGATAACTCCCCTGCTCGTCTTCGCAATAGTGCCGTGGGATCTTTCACGTCCACCTGAGAGAGCAGACGGGACCTCGGTTTAAGGTCTCATCCAAAAGATGGCACCTCCGACAGTGCAGCGCTCCCTCAGCACTGCACTGGGAGTTTCAGCCTAGATTTTGTGCTCATGTTCCTGGAGTGGGGCTTGAATCCACAACTTTCTGACTTGAGGCGAGGGTGCTGCCCACTGAGCCACAGTTGACACTTGGGGCATAATTTTAGGATTGTTACTGGAATCAAGCAGTGAGACCTGAGAATTTGTTCATGCAGCCAGTTATTCGAATATGAAATCCAAGTGGCTATTGAAACTGATTCAATCCACAACATCGAAGAGGCAATTGGATAAATAACTGGAAGAAAAATATTGAGAGTGCTGAGGAACAGCAGGGAAATAAGATGAGAGTTGGTGTGGAGCTAGTACTGACACAGGCTCAGTGGGCTAGAATTTTGGCAACTTAGCGACTGGGTTTTCGCCGCGATTTGACCCTCTGCGGCGAAAACCCGGCCGCGGGATCTTCGGTGATTTTTGTGGCGGCGCTTCCACGTACTGCCGGGGAGAGGAGCGCCAACGTGCAACACCAGAAATAGCGTTTGCAATAGATTTTTGGCGCTCTCGGGACCCGTATTCTGCGCTCGGAGTACCGACAGGGAAAAGCCTGCGTTGCAGCCCTGCCAGCAGCGGTAAGTATGAAGACCTGCAAAAAAGGTAAGTTAAAGTTTTTATTTTTTAATTCATTTTCAGTGATTTGGTCGGTTTTGTGAATTTATTTTTTGTTTTTCACCCCCTCCCAAAGCCCCTCTCGCAGCGCTATCAGCCCCGGATTAAAGTTGCCAAAATTCGCAGTTTGCGTCACGAATCCTCGTGCAATGCCGATTTTTACTGATACGCAAATTAAAGGCCAAAAATTGGGCCTAAAAACGGCAGCGAAGTGAAAACGGTAATTTTGGCGAAAAACTGCCGTTTTAGCTGAAAACCGAAATTCTAGCCCACAGCGTCTCATGGCCTCCTTCTGTGATTTAAAATCGTAGTACTAGAATTACATCTGCCCCTACTGTGAACAATAAAATAATAGTAATGGTACAAAACTCATCCACTGGCCCTAGAGTTCATGTCATTATCATTGTGTTAGAAGCTTAGTCTGTGTCTAGCATTTCCCAGCAGTAAAGGACTTTGTTCCTTCAGCTCTGTCTGGTACTTCCAAAGCAGTAATGGGGGATTGGTGAATTCTCCAGAAATGTTACTCCTCATGACCAGAGTCCAAGACTCCAACATTTAGTGTCAATTTTGTAGACCTGGCAGAGTGTTTGGTATTTCTCTGTTTATTCTCTAATGTTAGAGATCAGGGCTCTAACTCAGGGCTCAGTGTCAGATCACCATGTGGTGCTGCATTATCTTTTATCCACAAATGGCTCAATGTTTTTCTGAAAATGTATGATCTGCCATTTTTACTCTCAGTTACAGAAAATTATTATGTCCAAAGTAAGGTTTTATAGAAAATTTAAAACTTAAAACTAAAAGGAATGTGTATTTCATAATAGCACCATTAAATGTCTCCATAGAATTCTTTTGTATCTTTTAATGCCTTCATTGAAGTTCTGAACTGAAGACATTGGCTTCTCCCAAAAGCCTGGTCTTAGATTTGCTATTTTCCCCAGAGTTCACTGAAAGGAGATTGTGCAGAGGGAGATTTGCTCGTCATTATTGAACAAAAATGAAAGTGAACATAACTAACCACTAGTGGATGACACCAAATTGGGGGAGAAATAGTCAATATTGAGGAGGACTGACTGCAACAAATTACAGGAGGATATTAATAAACTTGCAGAATGGGCATATAATTGGCAAATGAAGTTCAACACGGATAAATGTGAGTTATTACATTTTGGTAGGAAGAATAGGGAGGTCACTTATTACTGGGAGGATGCGAGTCTGGGTGGGGTAGAGAAACAAAGGGATCTCAGAGTACAAATACACAAATCACTGAAAGTTGTGACACGTGTTAGCAAGGCCATAAAAAGCAAACCAAGCACTAGGGTTTATTTCTAGAGGTACAGAAATGAAAAATAGGGAAGTTATGCTAAATCTATGTCAAACCTTGGTTAGACCGCACTTGGAGTACTGTGTACAGTTCTGGTCGCCACATTATTAAAAGGATATAGAGGTACTGGAGAGGGTGCAGAGAAGATTTACAAGAATGATACCAGAAATGCGAGGGTATACATTATCAGGAAAGGATGAACAGGCTGGATCTCTTTTCACTTGAAAAAAGAAGGCTGAGGGGTGACCTAATAGAGGTCTTTAAAACTATGGAAGGTTTTGATAGAGTGGATACAGAGAGAATGTTTCCACTTGTGGGGAAGAGCATAACTAGAGGCCATCAATATAAGATCGTCACCAAGAAATTCAATGGGGAATTCAGAAGAAACTTCTTTACCCAGAGAGCGGTGAGAATGTGGAACTCACTACCACAGGGAGCGGTTGAGGTGAATAGTATCGATGCATTTAAGGGGAGGCTCGACAAGCATATGGGGGAGAAGGGAAGAGAGGGTTATGCTGATAGAGTTAGATGAGGAAAGACGGGAGGAGGCTCAAGTGGAGCATAAACGCCGGCATGGCCTGGTTGGGCCGAATGGCCTGTTTCTGTGCCATATATCCTATGTGATCTCTGATCCTGAAGAACCGTTCCTTTTTATATGCAGGTGTTCTGATTTGTAAGCCAAAAAATCTTTTAACGCCAATCATTCTGGCCTGAATTTAAAGTTAAATATGAAACAGTTCAGTCCTCTATTTGTAAAATGTGTTTTTTTTTTAATGAAAAGCTGTTTATATAGTCAATTAACTTGACTTCTGCCATATGCTGCAGTTCTTGCGTTACATTCCACTAACAATGTCCTCGTGTTTAAATGCCTTCATGGCTGAGACCCTCCCCCTCTGTCTCTGTAACCTCCTTCAGCACTACAACACCCCCCCCTGTGCTTTCCTCCGACTCTGGCCTCTTGTGAACCCCCTCCCTTCGCCCCACTGTTGACAGCTGTGCCTTCAGTCACAAAGGCCACGCTCTGAAATTTCCTCTCAACATCTCCACTTCCCTCTCCTTTAAGACGTTCCTTAAAGCCTACTTCTTTGGACAATCTTATTCACCCTTCCTAATATCTGCTCCTCTGGCTCAGTGTCTCACTCCACTTCTGTGAAGCGCCTCAGGTTGTTTTCTCTACATTAAAAGCACTGCATAAATGCAAATTGTTCAGAGTCGCAAATATGAATGTTTGGGGCGGGTTTGGTCTATTCTTGTCCTGCATCCTGGAATCATGGCCATTGTCACTTTGTGGCTGTCCTGATATCTGCCCTGAAGACACTGTCTGTGACCTAGAAATCTCACTGCCTTTGAGGAGGAAAAATAGGGGATTTGAGACCATGTCTTAGCATCTCGCCCTCTTAACAGCAGGAAGGGATGTCGAGGGTGGGTCAGTTCAAGATTTAGAATCCTTTTGCACGATTTTCACTGATCTTTCTGTTTAGTAATAAATGTATTCTGTCCGAAGCTGGTAGAGGGTGAAATTGGTATTTAACGGTAGCGTGCAGTGGGTGGTAGAGAATCAGCATCTTGTTTTACACCACACCCTGTTTTCTTTTCCACTAACTTCAAGGTCTTGCGCTGCATTCATGTTACAGGAAAGTTCCTTGAAACAATTCTCCAGTTTAGGCCGTGACTCCCAGTGCTTTGAAAATGGGGCGGATTCCACATCCCTGAAACAATGCACAATCTGCACATAGGATTCACCCTAAAGCTACAAACTATTGCAAAAGGAATCTGATGATAACTAAAAATGGTAATGTGTTTAACCATTTCACCAAAAATCTATTTTTTTTTGGTTAGGTTCGTTACTTGAAGATTATTGAGAAAAGTGGCTACCAGGCTTTGCCGTGGGTTCGTTATATTACTCAGAATGGGGGTAAGAAGCATGCATCTTTATACCTTTTACATGTTAACTCTCATGTGCTTTACAGTTTAAATCCAATCACAAATGTTGAGTGCAGACTCTCGGAGTCATAAAACAAAATGCCACAGATGCTGGAAATCTGAAATAACACATTTCTGGAAACAGGCAACAGATCAGTAAGTATCTCTCCTGATCTTACCCGATCTGAGTGTTTCCAGCTGTTTTAATTTCTATCCTAGCTTTTCTATTATATTACATCTTTATGAGCAGCATCTGCATCTTCATAAAGAATCACTCCCAAAAATCTCCTCTTTATACTACTTCAATACAATAACTATCACGAATGAAGTAGTACTCAGTAAAATAATAGGACTAAAGGCAGACAAGTCCCCTGGACCTGAAGGCTTACATCCTAGGGTCTTAAAAGAAATGGCTGCAGAAATAGTGGATGCATTGGTTGTTGTCTATCAAAATTCCCTGGATTCTGGGGAGATCCCAGCAGATTGGAAAACCGCAAATGTAACGCCCCTATTTAAAAAAGGAGGCAGACAGAAAGCAGGAAACTATAGACCAGTTAGCCTAACATCTGTCGTTGGGAAAATGCTGGAGTTCATTATTAAGGAAGTAGTAGCGGGACATTTGGAAAAGCATAATTCAATCAAGCAGAGTCAGCATGGTTTTATTAAAGGGAAATCATGTTTGACAAATTTGCTGGAGTTCTTTGAGGATGTAACGAGCAGAGTGGATAAGGGGGAACCAGTGGATGTGGTGTATTTGGATTTCCAGAAGGCATTCGATAAGGTGCCACATAAAAAGTTACTGCACAAGATAAAAGTTCACAGGGTTGGGGGTAATATATTAGCATGGATAGAGGATTGGCTAACTAATAGAAAACAGAGAGTCGGGATAAATGAGTAATTTTCCGGTTGGCAAACAGTAACGAGTGGTGTGCCGCAGGGATAGTTGCTGGGGCCTCAACTATTTACAATCTATATTAATGACTTGGATGAAGGGGCCGAGTGTAATGTAGCCAAGTTTGCTGATGATACAAAGATGGGTGGGAAAGCAAATTGTGAGGAGGACACAAAAAAATCTGCAGAGGGACATAGACAGGCTAAGTGAGTGGGCAAAATCTGGCAGATGGAGTATAATGTGGGAAAATGTGAGGTTATCCACTTTGGCAGATAAAATAGAAAAGCAAATTTCAATTTAAATGTGAAAAATTGCAAAGTGCTGCAGTACAGAGGGTCCTAGGGGTCTTTGTGCATGAAACACAAAAAGTTAGTACCGGTGCAGCGTCGAGAATCCGGAGCTCCGGAATCCGTAAAATGTTCCGGAATCCGGACCCGACGACCCTGCCGACCTTGGGGCCCCTCCGCTGCCCGACCTTGGGCCTTGCCTCGCCGCTCCTCGCCCCGTTCATTCGCCTCACCGCCACTGGGGCCGGACGGCTTGAACAGCTCCTTGGTGGGGAACTCCCCCCCCCCCCCCCGCACCCTTTCTGACATTCCGAAATCCAGAAATACCCGAACCTGGGCTCAGGTGTTTCCAGATTCGAGATGTCAGAAAGCAAATCGAAAGCCCAGAATCCGGAACAGCCTTGGTCCCGAGGGTTCCGGATTTTAGGCGCTGCACCTGTATGCAGGTACAGCAAGTGATCAGGAAGGCCAATGGAATGTTGGCCTTTATTGCAAGGGGTTAGAGTATAAAAGCAGAGAAGTCCTGCTACAACTGTACAGGATATTGGTGAGGCCACACCTAGAGTACTGCATACAGTTTTGGTCTCCGTATTTAAAGAAGAATATACTTGCATTGGAGGCAGTTCAGAGAAGGTTCACTCGGTTGATTCCGGAGATGAGGGGGGTTGACTTATGAAGATAGGTTGAGTAGGTTGGGCCTATACACATTGGAGTTCAGAAGAATGAGAGGTGATCTTATCGAAACATATATGATAATGAGCGGGCTCGACAAGGTAGATACAGAAAGGATATTTCCTTTCATAGGGAAACTAAAACTAGGGAACATAGTCTCAGAATAAGGGGCCGCCCATTTAAAACAGAGATGAGGAATTTCTTCTCTGAGGGTTGTAAACCTATGGAATTCTCTCCCCCAGAGAGCTGTGGAGGCGGGGTCATTGAATATATTTAAGGCGGAGATAAGACAGATTTTTGAGCGATAAGGAAGTAAAGGGTTATGGGGAGTGGGCAGAAAGTGGAGCTGAGTCCATGATCAGATCAGCCATGATCTTATTGAATGACGGAGCAGGCTCGAGGGGCCGAATGGCCTACTCCTGCTCCTATTTCTAATGTTCTTATGTTTATCCCTGATGCCTCATAATCTTGTTGGTGTGTTTCCCAATGAGACTAAAAACATAAGAAATAAGAGCTGGGAGTAGGCCCTTAGAGCCTGCTACGCCATTCAATAAGATCATGGCTGATCTTTTATCTCAACTTCACTTTCCTGCCCAATCCCCGTATCCCGTGATTCCCTTGGTATGTAAACATCTATCAACGCCTGTGTAGGGTGCTTTGCAATAGGTAGAAGGGTTTATGGGTTGCCAAGTACCCACTTACTAACATCTCCACACTGATTTTGTGTCTTGTAAGCCATTAACCTGTACACACCCATCAACACCCAATATTAAAAGCATCAACAAATGAATAATGTGGTAGACAAATTGGACAGTGTTTCAAATTTTGAATTATAACTGCTTAAACAAAAACATAATGGTTTTTACATTTTTTTTTAAATGCACCGTTTGTACACCTAAAGGCAACTTAGCTGCATTGCAGTATGATGATAAAAGTGGAAGAGGCTTTTTATCTTCAGTTTTAAGGTATGCTATTTTACAAGCGCCAAGTCCAGTTCACTGGAGAAACCTGTCCAGATTTAAACCCGAGTCATGCCTTACACTGAATTATCCACTGCTGAAATTGAAATAATTAGTGCCTTTCTAAAACGGGTATAATCAAAGCCAGAGGTATGTCGGGCAGCTGTAATTCATTGACACTCGATGAATACAGTAACTAGTACCGTTACTGTACATACATGGTGTACATCGAGTTGTATGGTAGGAGAATGCAGCTGTTGTCTCAGCTGCTGGTACAGTACAGACATTCAGTTCAGTAAATCAGCCTCACAATAGCTGTTACAGTACAATACACACCTTTAATCTAACGTGTATCGCAAGAATCTAACTTGTATCCCAGAATTATACACTTACAGTACACAAGTTTATTCTGCGTAGTATCATCGGAAACTATACAGTTACAGTGCGGTATGTGTATTTACTTGCACAGAAATTACGACATGGATTTGGGCTGTTTCATCCAACCAGTCGTGCTGATGTTTATCCTGTACAAACTAGTAGTCCTAATCCCATATACCCACACCGTTCCCTTTTCCCTTTATTCCCTTTATCTTCAACAACAACAACAACTTATATTTATATAGCGCCTTTAACATATTGAAACGTCCTAAGGCGCTTCACAGGAGTATTATGAGACAAAGCATTGACACCGAGCCATATAAGGAGAAATTAGCGCAGGTGACCAAAGCTTGGTCAAAAAGGTTGGTTTTAAGGAGCATTTTAAAGGAGGAAAGAGAGGTAGCAAGGCGGAGAGGTTTAGGCAGGGAGTTCCAGAGCTTGGGGCCCAGGCAATAGAAGGCACGGCCACCGATGGTGGAGCGATTATAATCAGGGATGTTCAAGAGAGCAGATTTAGAAGAGCGCAGACATCTCTGGGGGAGGGGGGAGGTTGTGGGGCTGCAGGAGATTACAGAGATGGGGAGGGGCGAGGCCATAGAGGGATTTGAAAACAAGGATGAGAATTTTCAAGTCATGGCATTGCTTAACCGGGAGCCAAAGTAGGTCAGCGAGCACAGGAGTGATGGGTGAGCGGGACTTGGTGTGAGTTAGGACACAGGGTAGCAGAGTTTTGGATCACCTCCTCTTTACGTAGGGTAGAATGTGAGAGGCCAGCCAGGAGTGTGCTGGAATAGTAAAGTCTAAAGGTAACAAAGGCATGGATGAGAGTTTCAGCTTTCGGATGAGCTGAGGCAATGTTACAGAGGTGGAAATAGGCGTCTTCGTTATGCTGCGAATATGTGGTTGAAAGCTCATTTCAGGGTCAAATATGACACCAAGGTTGCGAACAGTCTGGTTCAGCCTCAGACAGAAGTTGGGGCGAGGGAATGGAGTCAGTGTCTAGGGAACGGAGTTTGTGGCGGGGACCGAAAACAATGGCTTTGGTCTTCCCAATATTCAATTGGAGAAAATTTCTGCTCATCCAGAACTGGATGTAGGACAAGCAGTCTGACAATTTACAGACTAGAGGGGTCGAGAGAAATGGTGGTGAGGTGGAGTTGGGTGTCATCAGCGTACATGTGGAAACTGACTGTGTTTTCGGATGATGTCGCCGAGGAGCAACATGTAGATAAGAATAGGAGGGGGCCAAGCCGTTGCAGGTGATTCTCTGGCTATGATTAGATAAGAATGAAACCAGGCGAGTGCAGTCCCACCCAGCTGGACGATGGTGGAGAGGCGTTGGAGAAGGATAGAGTGGTCAACAGTGTCAAAGGCTGCAGACAAGTCAACAAGGACTTTGTCACAATCACAAAGGATGTCATTTGTGACTTTGATGGGAGCCGTTTTGGTACTGTGACAGGCGCGAAAACCAGACTGGAGGGATTCAAACAGGAATTGCGGGAAAGATGGGCACGGATTTGGGAGGCGACAACATGTTCAAGGACTTTGGAGAGGAAAGGGAGGTTGGAGATGGGGCGGGAGTTTGCAAGGTCTGAGGGATTGAGGGTTAGTTTTTGAGAGGGGCGATGACGGCAGATTTGAGGGAGAGGGGGACAGTACCTGAGGAATGCAAACTGTTAACAATGTCAGCTAATATGGGAGTCACTGCGTGCAGTTTTGGTCACCTTACTTAAGGAAGGATATACTGGCTTTGGAGGGGGTACAGAGACGATTCACTAGGCTGATTCCGGAGATGAGGGGGTTACCTTATGATGATCGATTGAGTAGACTGGGTCTTTACTCGTTGGAGTTCAGAAGGATGAGGGGTGATCTTATAGAAACATTTAAAATAATGAAAGGGATAGACATAGAAACATAGAAAATAGGTGCAGGAGTAGGCCATTTGGCCCTTCTAGCCTGCACCGCCATTCAATGAGTTCATGGCTGAACATTCAACTTCAGTACCCCATTCCTGCTTTCTCGCCATACCCCTTGATCCCCCTAGCAGTAAGGACCTCATCTAACTCCTTTTTGAATATATTTAGTGAATTGGCCTCAACAACTTTCTGTGGTAGAGAATTCCACAGGTTCACCACTCTCTGGGTGAAGAAGTTCCTCCGCATCTCGGTCCTAAATGGCTTACCCCTTATCCTTAGACTGTGACCCCTGGTTCTGGACTTCCCCAACATTGGGAACATTCTTCCTGCATCTAACCTGTCTAACCCCGTCAGAATTTTATATGTTTCTATGAGGTCCCCTCTCATTCTTCTGAACTCCAGTGAATACAAGCCCAGTTGATCCAGTCTTTCTTGATAGGTCAGTCCCGCCATCCCGGGAATCAGTCTGGTGAACCTTCGCTGCACTCCCTCAATAGCAAGAATGTCCTTCCTCAGGTTAGGAGACCAAAACTGTACACAATACTCCAGGTGTGGCCTCACCAATGCCCTGTACAACTGTAGCAACACCTCCCTGCCCCTGTACTCAAATCCCCTTGCTATGAAGGCCAACATGCCATTTGCTTTCTTAACCGCCTGCTGCACCTGCATGCCAACCTTCAATGACTGATGTACCATGACACCCAGGTCTCTTTGCACCTCCCCTTTTCCTAATCTGTCACCATTCAGATAATAGTCTGTCTCTCTGTTTTTACCACCAAAGTGGATAACCTCACATTTATCCACATTATACTTCATCTGCCATGCATTTACCCACTCACCTAACCTATCCAAGTCGCTCTGCAGCCTCACAGCATCCTCCTCGCAGCTCACACTGCCACCCAACTTAGTGTCATCCGCAAATTTGGAGATACTACATTTAATCCCCTCATCTAAATCATTAATGTACAGTGTAAACAGCTGGGGCCCCAGCACAGAACCTTGCGGTACCCCACTAGTCACTGCCTGCCATTCTGAAAAGTACCCATTTACTCCTACTCTTTGCTTCCTGTCTGACAACCAGTTCTCAATCCATGTCAGTACACTACCCCCAATCCCATGTGCTCTAACTTTGCACATCAATCTCTTGTGTGGGACCTTGTCGAACGCCTTCTGAAAGTCCAAATATACCACATCAACTGGTTCTCCCTTATCCACTCTACTGGAAACATCCTCAAAAAATTCCAGAAGATTTGTCAAGCATGATTTCCCTTTCACAAATCCATGCTGACTTGGACCTATCATGTCAGACAAGATAGAGGCAGAGAGGTTGTTTCCACTGGTCGGGGAGACTAGAACTAGGGGGCACAGCCTCAAAATATGGGGGAGCTAATTTAAAACCGAGTTGAGAAGGGATTTCTTCTCCCAGAGGGTTGTGAATCTGTGAAATTCTCTGCCCAAGGAAGCAGTTGAGGCTAGTCATTGAATGTATTCAAGTCACGGATAGATAGATTTTTAACCAAGAAGGGAATTAAGTGGTATGGGGAGCGGGCGGGTAAGTGGAGCTGAGTCCACGGCCAGATCAGCCATGATCTTGTTGAATGGTGGAGCAGGCTCGAGGGGCTAGATGGCCTACTCCTGTTCCTAATTCTTATGTTCTTATGTTCAGACAAGGAAGTTGGGTGATCAGCAGTTTGGTGGGAATAGGGTCAAGGGAGCAGGAAGTGGGTCTTGTGGACAGGATGAGCTCGGAGAGAGCATGAGGGGGGATCGGAGAGGAACTGGAGAAAGATGTGAGGTCCGGGCTAGGTCAGGGGGGATCCTTCGAGGCAGTTTGACCCAGTGAGCTAGGAGAAGGAAGGGAAGAGGCAGAGGCAGCTGGTCTCAATCTTAGAGACAGAAAAGTCCATGAGCTCCTCACACTTATTGTTGGAGGTGAAAGTGGAGACTGGGGAGAGGGGTTTTAGCAGTGGAGAATAGAAGCCGGGGTTTAGCTTTACATTCCAGAATGATTCTGGAACAGTGTACAATACACACCTTTAATCTAACACAAGAATCTATAGTTACCGTGCACACATTAAATCCAACCTGTATCCCAGAACTATACACATACAGTACACAAGTTTATTCTGTGTAGTATCATAGGAAACTATACAGTTACAGTGCAGTACGTGTATTTACTTGCATAGGAATTACGACATGGATTGGGCTGTTTCGTCCAACCAGTTGTGCTGATGTTTATCCTCTGCAAAATAGTAGTCCTAATCTCATATACCCACCCTGTCCCCATATCCTTTACCAAGGCGTACGAAAGCATGGGCCTTACGCTAAACATCCATAAGACAAGGATCCTCCACCAACCTGACCCTGCCACTCAGCACTGCGCCCCCCCCCCGGCCCGGTCATCAAAATCCACGGCTCAGCCTTGGACAACGTAGACATACCGTGGGAACCTATTATCAGCAAGGGCAGACATTGATGACTGCATCCAGTGCACCAGCGCAGCCTTCGGTCGCCTGAGGAAGACCAGGACCTCAAATCTGGCACCAAGCTTAGAGTCTACAGGGCTGTAGTGATACCTGCCCTCCTATATCGCTCAGAGACTTGGACTATATACAGCAGACATCTTAAAGGCTGGAGAAATACACTAGTGCTGCCTCCGCAAGATCCTGCAAATCCACTGGGAGGATAGACGCACCAACGGCAGTGTTCTCCCTCAGGCCAACATCCCCAGCATCAAAGCACTGACCACACTCGACGAGCTCCGTTGGGCGGGCCACATCGTCTGCATGCCCGACACGAGACTCCCAAAGCAAGTGCTCTACTCTGAACTCCCGACACGGCAAGCGAGTCCCAGGTGGGCAGAGGAAACGTTTCAAGGACACCCTCAAAGCCTCCTTGATGAAGTGTAACATTCCCACCGACACCTAGGAGTCCCTGGCACAAGATCGCCCTAAGTGGAGGAAGAGCATCCGGGAGGACGCTGAACACCTCGAGTCTCGTCGCCAAGAGCATGCAGAAACCAAGCGCAGACAGTGGAAGGTGCGTGCGGCAAATCGGGCTCCCCACCCACCCTTTCCCACAACCACTGTTTGCCCCACTTGTTACAGAGACTGTAATTCCCGCATTTGACTGTACAACCACCTGAGAACTCACTTTTAGAGTGGAAGCAAGTCTTCCTCGATTTTGAGGGACTGCCTATGATGAAGATGATATCCCTTTCTTCTCTTTATCTTCAACCAATTGTCTAACCCATTCTCAAATGTTGACATGGCCTTCCCTTAATCGCTAACTCTGGTAGTGCATTCCACAGACTCTCAACCTTCTGCAAAAATAAATAAAGTTGCCCCTGCTCTGTGTCCCCTTGTTCTAGATCTATTAGTCACTGGAAACTCTGTTTCTATCTCCTCCATTGCATCCTTCATAATTTTAATCACCCCTTAATCTCCTTCGTTCTACTGAAACAGCCCCAATTTTCAAGTCTTTCTTTGCATTTGTCTTTGCTCATAGCGGGCAGCATCCTCGTGAACCTTTGCTGCACCTTCGCTATTTCCCCAGATCCCTCCTGCAGTGTGAAGCCCCAAACTGCACACACTTCTCCAATTGGGCTTGCATAAACGGCTATAAATTCACCATTACATCAGGACTTTCATGTTCCTTACCTCGTACTGTGAAACCTCGTATTCCACTAGCTTTTTTATAGCATTTTCCAACTATTTATTTATTTGAATTTTTTTCCTTTCGAGTTTGTTGTGTTCCTTAAGTACAGGAAACAGAAATGATTTTAGGCTGAATTCCTGACTGGCAGCTGACAGTGAAGCATTTGACAGACATAGGCACACACACTTTGCATGGAATGCAGGTTTAAGCAGAACTAACCAAGTCCATAAATGAGTTTTATGTTTTAGTTTTTGGGATGTGGGCAACACTGGCGAGGCTGCATTGATTGGCCTGAGGACATTAAGGGCAGCCAGTGGAGCCTGATGTTGGCCAGACCAGGGGACGGCTGGCAGGCTCCCTTCCTAAGGACTTCAGTCAACCAATTGGGATCTTACAACAACAACAACTTGTATTTATATAGCACCTTTAACATAGTCCCAAGGCGCTTCACAGCAGTGTTATAAGACAAAACAAATAAATTTGACACCGAGCCACATAAGAAGAAATTACAGCAGGTGACCAAAAGCTTGGTTAAAGAGGTAGGTTTTAAGGAGCGTCTTAAAGGGGGAAAGAGAGGTCGCGAGATAGAGAGGTTTAGGGAGGGAGTTCCAGAGCTTTCCTGATGCCAGCTTACAAATGACCAGATTCATTGAGTTCATTAGAGGGATTTGAACTCGTGACCTCTGGGTCGCTCGTGCAGTACCAGAACTACTCGACTGTTTTACCCTCAATGTTCGTGTCACGCAATTGTGGAGCTTAGAGCCATAAATATCAAACTGAGAAACAAGCTGGTGTGTACCTAGCTCATCGGTCAAGTGCTGGGGGCGGAGCAGGGAAGAGCTATGAGGCTGATTGCTTCGAGTTGGCTGGCACGTTGACTCTCACTGCTGTGAATCTGTGAGCTGTATTCCAGCGCTGAGTTGAGGTCTAGGTTTGTCCTGGACCATTCCCGCTCTTCACACATTTTGCTGCTGGTAACAATAAATTCTCCACTGAGCACTGGCAGTGCAAGGTCAAAGCTGGCTGGCACAAAATGTAAATGCAGTGATCTTTTCTCATCCCTAGATTATGATTTTAGCAGCCAGCGACTGTTCAATTCAGTCGGCTTTATTGTCAACAGGCAGAGTTGTTGTGCCACACATTGAAATTCTCAAAAAATAAACTTGCACAACTATATTTGAATATGAAGTAATCTAAGACAATGAGAATAAAAATGAAACTATTACTTTCAAATTTTCACAACCCAAGTTTAGCAGATCAATGATTCCTTGAACCCCCTTGTGATCTTTGTCTGGCAGTGAGATACGGTCTGTATTTGGAACCCCCTGAGCAATTACAGTGGATTCTATAGACTTGCTGTCAGCAGAAGTTACCACTTTCCATTTTCAAGTGTTGGTGTCAGCCAGCCTTGGCATGCACTGCCAGTGTTCATGGTTGCCAGGGATAACATTTTTTTCAAGACTCACTGATCTCCTGCTCTGATCTCAAGCCCACACTCCTACACCCTGTTGAATCTGGAGCCCTCATTTAGATTGTGATTGTACCGCAACAAACTACAGTGACAACATAAGCTGGCAATACACGTCAATACCTCGGAGTGCTCCAGCTGATCCTTTGAAAGGTTTCTAAAAGCAGCAGTTAAACGTCACTTGTGTAACATATTGTAGTGATGCTGAGAAAAAGGGCTTGTATTTAAATTTGTGACTTCGGGCAATTTTAACAGTACTTGGATATTTTTAGCCGCTAAAGATCCATTATGAATAGAACCACAGGTGATTGGTATTGAGTTAGTTGCAAGTAGCAATTTGAACAAATAGGTCTGCCGATGACTTTGGGGCCACACTGAGGCACTTTCCTGTAAAGAATAAATGGATTAAGTAGAGTGCATGATACAATAATATTAGCAATGAGGACACTTGATTAAATGAATGATTATATAGACACTTTTAAAACTGACTGTTGGAATGAGTGTTCGATGTTTGCTTACATAACAGTGACTGCACTCTGGAAGTCGCTTACTGAATGGGAATCACGTTGGTATTTCCTGAGAATGTGATAATAGATTAGATAAATGCAAGTTTATCACTCTCTGCCTCTGTAACTCTTTTTCTATCCATTCTTTCTCTTGACCTCTCTCCTCTTTCATCTTGTTTGTTCTCTCTCCTCTCTCTCTCAGTTTGTTATTCTCTGTTCCCTCTTCCTCTTCCCTCCTCATGTTCTCTCTTCCTTTCTCGTTGTTCTCTCTCTCTTCCCTCTGTGTCTTTTGGATCAGACATTAAACCGAGGCTCCAACTGCCCTCTGAGATGGATGTAAAAGATCCCAAGGCACTATTTCGAAGAAGAGCAGGGGAGTTCCCGCTAATGTTCTGGCCAATATTTATCACTCAACCAACATCAATAAAAGTAGATTATCTGGTCATTTATTTCATTGCTGTTTGTGGGAGCTTGCTGTGCGCAAACTGGCTGACACATTTCCGGCATGACAACAGTGACTGCACTTCAAAAATATTTCATTGGCTGTAAAGTGCTTTGAGACGTCCGGTGGTCCTGAAAGGCGCTATATAAATGTTAAGTCTTTCTTCGTTCTTTCTTCGCTCCTCGCGCTCTCTTCCCCTCCTCCTTCTCTCTCTCTCTCCCCCCCTCTCTCCATTCCCCTCCTCCCTCTCTCTCTCTCTCTCCCCCTCCTCCATCTTTCTTCCCATCCTTCTCTCTCTCTCTCTCTCTCTCCCTCCTCCGTTCTCTCTCGCTCTCCCTCGCTCTCTCCATCGTGCTCTCTCGCTCTCTTTCTTCTCTCTTCCTCCCCTTCTCCTCCTCTCTCTCTCTCTCTTCCCATCCCCTCTCTCGTCCCCTCCCCTCTCTCTCTCTCTCTCTCTCTCTCTCTCTCTCTCTCTCTCTCTCTCTCTCTTTTCCCCTCCTCCTCCTCCTATTCTCTCTTACCCTCCTCATCCTTCTCTCGCTCTGCATCTTTCCCTCCTTGTTTGGACTCTAGGGGAATCAAGGGATGTGGAGTTGAGGTTGAAGATCAGCCATGATCTTTCTGAATGGTGGAGCAGGCTCGAGGGACTGTATGGCCCACTCCAGCTCCTAATTCTTATGTTATATTCTCTCTCTCCCCTCCTTATTCTTGCCACTTCAGCGTAAAGTTAAATATATTAGTAACAAAGAGCTTACAGTGCAGGAGAGCCTGTGAATGAATGATCCTGTTCATTAGCAGATAGCAGCTATAGATACTGCTGTAGATAAGCTGAAGCCCGTTTGCCGGAAGTACAGAAGCAAGCAGCAAACAGGAGTTCTTCCTGTAAAGAGAAAGATACTCCACTTCTATTTACCAAACAGCTGGGGTCAGTGATGCCCTGAAATTCTATGTTTAGTTCAACACTCGGCTTTTAAAAACCACATCCTCCAAACTCAACTTGCTTTGCATTAAAAGTAACGTTCAGTTCTGAATCAGCAGTACCCATTTGAAGCACCCCTCTCTTTGAATGGAAGGGTAAGTACTTATTGTCCGTCATACCACTTTGACATCAGCTCTCAGCAATTGACAAATCCTCATTGGCAAGGTCAGTAAAACCTGTATGGCCATGTGACCACTGCATGAGGTTCTGTCTCTGTCGGGGGCAGACTGAATACTATATTTAATGCTGAACTCTGTGATTTCAATTTAAATAACTTAAAAGATGGAACGAAAATGCTTAATTTAAAACCTATCAATCCTGTTCCTTCCACGGACCTGTGGAATTAGAAAAACTTGAATTCACAACCACCAGTCATCTCAAAGCGCTTTAGCGCCAGTGAAGTACATTTGGAGTACTGTTGTAATGTGGGAAACGTGGCAGCCAACTTGCGCACAGCAAGCTCCCACAAACAGTAATGTGGCAATGGCCAGATAATCTGTTTTTGTTATGTTGATTGAGGGATAAATATTGGCCAGGACACCGGGGATAACTCCCCTGCTCTTCTTCAAAATAATGCCATGGGATCTTTTACGTCTACCTGAGAGAGCAGATGGTTTAATGTCTCATCCGAAAGACGGCACCTCGGACAGTGCAGCACTCCCTCAGTACTGTACTGCAATGTCAGCCTAGATTTTGTGTTCAAGTCGCTAGAGTGGGACTTGAACCCACGACCTTCTGACTCGGACGGGTGTGCTGCCCACTGAGCCACGGCTGACACAGTGCGGAATATGTGGTTCCGCAAAAAGATCCTACAGCTTCAATTTTTTGACACTGTTCCACTGAGAGTGAATGTTATTTGTGAATCCACTATTCTACCTGCAGTCACCATAACCCATTGTGCGGCCTAGTTCATTTCCACATTGATTTCATTCAGCAAGTGAGGGGGCGGTGTTTCTTTGTTTCGAACCCATTGGAAGAGCAGTGGTACTTCACCTCCATGGAGCGCTGAGTATTTGTTCCTCCTAGAAAATATATTCAGCAGCCAAGGAGTGAAGAGGCAATGGGACCCTGACTGCATTGATCCCTTTCAGGGCCAGCTTTGTGCCGTGCCGTGACTGCTCAAGGTTCGGCGGGACATCGTGGCGGAGGTGCGGCGAAAAATCGTGGCGGAGGAGCGGCGAATGAGGGTACGGGGCCCAGAAGAGCCGAGGGCCCAGGGGCAGCACGGGCCCAGCCCATACTGCGATGTGTGTGCACTAGGTCCGTGCAGCAGAGCTGGTCTCCAGTCGTCCTGGTTAACCCTTGCCACTGGACCAAGACCTAGCTCTGTCAAGCCCGTGTGGTGGCTGGTGTGCAACGGTCACCACACGTTAAAAAAATCCACGCACAGGCATCTTCCACCCTTCAACTGGAGTTCAGGATCTGGAACATCGGGTCCTTCATCAAAACACCTGTGGAAGCAAGTCATCCTCGTTCGAGGGACCGCCTATGTGGGCATCATTACATGGGACTACATAGAGCTGCATGAAGTGTACAGCACAGAAACAGGCCTTTCAGCCCAACTTACCCGTTTATGCTCCACGCGAGCCTCCTCCTGCTCCTCTTCATCTCACCCCATCAACATAACCACCTACTCCTTTCTCCTTCCTATAGTTATGTAACTTCCCTTAAATGCATCAGCGCTATTCGCTCAACTACTCCTTGTAGAAAGTTCCACATTCTAACCACTCTTGGTTAAAAGTTTTCCCTGAATTCACAATTGGATTTATTAGTGATTATCTTATATTTATGGCCCCTATTTTGGACTCCCCACAAGTGTAAACATCATCTCTTCGTCTGCCCTGTCAAACCCTTTTATAATCTCAAAGACCTCCATCAGGTCAAATGGACTGATCAGGGTTATGTGACTTTATGCAGACCCCCCGCCCCAGTGTGCAGGGTACAAGTGCCTGGGTTGCAAGTAGATTCAAACCGGAACTTGCTCCAATCCCTTGTGACTGGAAAGATAAAATGATGCCGCTACTTTGGTTCCATAATACATTATAAAGATTGGTGACCTTTTTTGTCATAGAATGATAGAGCACAGAAGGGGGGGCGCAGTGCTGGCTCTGTGAACAAGCTACCAATTAGTCCCACTCCCCTGCTCTTTCACTATAGCTCTGCAAATTTCGCATTTCCCTTTTGAGAGTTACTATTGAATCTACTTCCACCACCCTTTCAGGCAATGCATTCCAGATCATAACTCACTAAATTTAAAAAAACATTCTCCTCCTCTCCCTTCTGGCTTTTTACCATACACTGAATGGATCACTTTCCTCATGTTCTCCCAAAGGCTCCACAAGTTCATCCAGTGACTGAGTAACGCACACAGATGGTCTGTTTTGACGTGGCTAATCTCGGCTCGGATGGTGGTAGGTGTACTGTAATTGGCCCATTTGAGGAATAGGACATCAGTTTAGGAGTTCCCACTGCTCACCAGTGCCCTTTGCTGGAATGCATGCGTGTTCATTGGCTGAGGACAGAAGCAAGCTCAGCTCCTGCGTTTGCATACCTTGGTGACACGAACCATTCAGGCTTTCATGTGAATGATGGTCACTTGAGTATTGACTAGAGCCCATGAAAGTGTACACGGCCTTCAGAAGGGGAGTAACGTTCCTGCTAAGCTGCGTGGCTGCACAGCTGTCTGGAGATCCTGCAGAGGCCAGGCCACTCATTGGTCTTGCACGAAAGAAACAGCACATGTGCGAAAATTTGAATGGACCAGTTAAACGGACCGTGCACAAATAAAATTAATGGGAACAGTGCCGGAGAGTGATTGGAGCCCATGAGAGTGTACCCTGCATTCAGAAGAGGGTGGAAAGAAAATTGTGACTTTCATTCTCCCCTCCATTATCCTCCCCTCCATTTTCCTTCTGGCCAGCTGGAAGGACCTTGAGTATCTCTCTGCAGGATGGGGACTCTCCCCCAGTTTTTCCTCCCCTGCCTTCTGCAATCCACTCAATCAGAGTAAATTTGCACCAGAGCAAGTGGGCCTTGGCTAAGTCTGGGATTTGAACCCCGCCCCCCCCCCCAGCCATTGAGCAATCCGGATGATCCTCGCTGGAGTCCAAGGCTGTTCTCCTGCACAGGCAGCACCGATGACATTCCTTGCCTGGACCACCAGGAGGGTTTCAAACTGAGCGTCCCTCCTCGGCAGTGCAGTTAGAACGCTGATAAACACATGAGCAGTCTGCCAAGCTCGTCTCCCCTCGCTTTCTGCAAACTGCAACTTCAAACCTCCAATTTGCAAAGATGACAGAACATACTTAACAACAGAAACATATATTTTACACAGAACTGATCAGTCATCTGAAATAGGCTGCTGTCTGTAAGTGAGACTTGGCCCCGAGTTCTCTGTGTTTAGTGTTTCTGAGCATTAAGAAAAAACTGGATAATTTAAGAACATAAGAATTTCTAGGAACAGGACGAGATCATTAGGCCCAGCACGTCCATTTCGTTCTGATAGAGCATCCTGCCTTCTCACCATATCCCTCAATCCGTTCTCTCCACAAATGGTTTCAGCACCCTTCCTTCGTAACCTATTCCACAAGCCTTTTTTATTCTAGGTTTTAACTAATGCCTGTCTGATACCCCTCATCATTGTGATCAACTTCATCAATCTCCTTTCATAATCGTACAAACTTCAACCGGTTTACAATTAAGCCCTGTTTTTGATAAAGAGCCAGCCCAAAATTCTTTCGACTTCCCTCATAACTTAAATTCCTGATATTTGGAATGATCCTGGTTGCTTACTGCTGCACCCTCCCAAGCTCCATAATACCCTTCCTGTCATTATGTGACCAGAACTACACAGCATCCAGATAGGCCCGTCCAACACCTTGTACACTAAGACTGCAGCTGCATTTGGCCTGTAGTTTGGGGGTATTTCACATTGGGTTGAGAGTTCTGTACAGTAAATTGAGTAGGAAATAAGTAGTCCATTGGGATACTGCACTCCAATCTGGTTGCAATCTGGATGTAGTCTACTTCTTTTCCATCACAATTTGTCTTGTTTCGGGTGAATAAATGAAAGATCTGATGGAAATCCTGCAGAATACAGCTGCTGTCTGACTTATTGAGTCGATGCGCTGGCCCAGGTGGTACAGAGCCATTGAGGCCAGGAAGGCCAGAGATTCCATCCCTGGTCTGTGTTGAGTTAGCTCATTTCTGCCGTGTCAGTGGGGGGGGGCATACTACAATTCACGTCAACACCCTTGGACTAAGGAAGGAATAATCGCAGCCAGGGTTCCCATTCTGGAGTGCTGTATTGTGCAGCCAGTTGGCTGCGATATCAGAAGATTGCTACCACCTGTGGGGCAGTGCCGCAGATCAAGTTAGGCCCTGAAGAAGGGGGAGAAAAATTAGTGAGGAAGGGACAGAAACTGTGCCAAGTAATGGATGTTAAACAGCTACAGAACAATTTACTTTAGGGGTCTGTATGGTTGGGGCAGTGCTCCAGCCAGGATTTAGATTCTTGTCCATGTTTCAGAAGTGCTTAATGTCGTTTCTGTGAATCCAAGGGGAGAAGATGCTGATGCAGTCATGGTAACAAGTGGCCTACCCCAGTGACTGCAGAATCCATGTGTCAACACAGAGCAGACTGACAGTCAGGGCCCACACTGCCTTTGTTCTTTGGTTCTGTCCCTGTTTTTCTCCTGTCTAATTAGTTATTTTCTACGTTTGTTGTTCACCAATCACACTACACATGTTTTCTCCCCAATTTCAATTTTCCACGCATGTCATTGCTGCCAAATAAACAATCTCCAACATTCAGCTGCCATAGTGCTCCCCACCCAGCCTTAGAAAGGACAGCCTTTCGTACTAGCGTTGCTTTAAAAAGTGGTCTGAATTCTGAAGTGAGTGGATTACCATCTGCTCCTCGGAATGAAATGGCCATTATTAGCTGCGGAAACCTGCAGCTCCATTTGATGCTTGCTGATTTCGAGGAGGCCGGGGCTCCTCAAGCCCTCAGACATGGAATTTAAGGAGCCCACATCTACCTTTGCTTCACCCCTGGGTTGAACATTTCATTTAATTTTTGTTGTTTTGCAAAGTCACCAATATTCAGACCCTCTACTCGCACCCCACTGAATAACACCACACCCACACTCGCCCTAAGCTTCAACTGCACATGCTTGCCCATCAGCCGTGCAGCCCGAAGCGGCCCCATGGGGAGGGGAGAGTGTCGGCCAGTATACAAGTGTGTGTTCGCGTGTGTGTGTGTGTGTGTGTCTTTAACGCAGGAGAAGCAAATCAAACAAGGAGAGAAGCCGTACCACTTTAAAGAGAGTCCAGAGTCATTCTAAAGGCACTAAAGATGCAAGAACGTCTCAAAGCGTTTTACAGCCATCGAAGTCCTTTTGGAGTGTAGTCACTATTGTAATGTGGGAAACGCAGCAGCCAGGTTGCACACAGCAAGCTCCCATAAACAACAATGTGATAATGACCAGATAATCTACGGTTTAACGTCTCATCCGAAAGACGGCACCTCCGACAGTGCACTGTTCCCTCAGCACTGCACTGGAGTGTCAGCCTAGAATTAATTTGTGCTCAAGTCCCTGGAGTGGGATTTAAACCCACAACCTTCTGACTCCCGAGGCGAGAGTGCTACCCACTGAGCCACAGCTAATGCAGAAAATCCTTCTATGAGCCAAGCGTGAAAGGTGCTCGTCACCCAGGGTCCCTGTACTCTACCCATACCAGCTGCACTCCCCATTTTACCTACCTGGCTTTTAACTGCAAGTCCTCCGCTGAAATGTTTAAAACGTTGCTGTAATGTTTTAATCATTTTAAAATGAGCAGCCTAAATAACTTATTTTTTAAAATACATCTGTTCATCAATCTTTTACTGATCATAGCCACAAACAACATACTTAATCAAAGGGCAGAGAAGCAATGTAGCAGAGGCAGCCAACTTTTTTCCCTCTCTACTTGTGGCACTGTGAGCTATATGCCGAATATTTAGGATTGCTTTATGTGGCCTTTGGGCTGTGCTGGCCACCGTTGAAAGGGATATTATACAAAATGTGATTTATTTTAATTAAATTTTTTTTTGATGGTTTTGAAATATAGCCTAGGTAAACCGCCACAGACAAGTGCCGATTCTTTGAAGTCCAAGATGGGATTATAGTTCTTTTTCCCCCGAGGCAATTATCTAGTACTTGCTGTTAGAGTACGAGGAGTTCTTGTGGTTCAGTGGATTCTCCATGTGGCAACCACTGAAGTTCTGCCCCGTCTGGGCACACGCTGCTGTCACTCGCACTGCTTCTCCATTTTGTTTGGAGGTTATTTCTCGGAGTGTGTGAAACAGCGCCTTACTGGTTCTTTCCATTGACTGGGCACAGCACATCATGGTGTCTGCATCCAGCACGGCACAACGTACTGTCCCAACGGTGCAGTGCCCAGCCTGGCGTGGGTCGCCCTGCAGTCTCCAGCATTAAAGATTCATCTCCAGGCCAATGCTGCCAGCAACCCAGCAGATAAAATACCACTGCAGTATTAAAGCTCGCTCTTCAGTTTCTTTGCACACTTTTGTTAATTAAATATTGAAGATATTGGAGCCAGTTGTTTTGCCTGACGGTCAAGAATCATCCAAGTGGCTTGGGAAGGTGGTAAGCTGTGAGGGTTGGGCAGGTACTCACATGATGAAACCTCCTGGATTTCATGCAACTAAAGTTGGAAACTCCAACACAGACTTTTACCTATAAAAGGCTTGTTTCAAAACAGGTGGCCTTTGCTATCTCTATTTAACTTTCGACTCTCTTCTAATCATCATTTATATTAACTATAAATTAGAATGCAGTAGGTGCTCGGGTACATACAGAGAGGCCTATGCTCAGGTAACCCGCCTCCCAGCTGGCCCCGATTCACTTACCTCAGACGTGCAGAGGTCATCGACTCTCGGCTGTATTGTGAGAAGGGGAGGGTAGGTTGCACGATCCCAATAGGAGGCTTTAAAACCCTAACTGTCCAACCCACCCACCAGTTGAGGTGAATTCTGTAACTCGGACTGCCCCAGTCCACTTGCTGGATGAAGAGTTGAATCCAAAACCCAGAACGGCACTGTTTTGTATAAGTGCGCTTTGGGCTTGGCTAAAAATACAGTCTGCTCTCAGTGTTCAACTGTCTCTCTTTTTCTGTTCATCTGTTTTCTTTGGAACAGCGAAGGCTGAGGGGAGACCTAATTATAAAATTAGGAGGGACCTAGATAGAGTGGATAGAAAGGACCAATTTCCCTTAGCAGAGGGGTCAACAGCAGGGGGCATAGATTTAAAGTAATGGGGGGGGGGGGAGTTTAGAGAGGAGTTGAGGGGGAATTCCTTCACCCAGAGGGTGGTGGGGGTCTGGAACTCACTGCCTGAAAGGGTGGCAGAGGCAGAAACCCTCACCATATTTAAACAGTACTTGGATGTGTGCTTGAAGTGCTGTAACCTACAGGGCTACGGACCGAGAACTGAAAAGTGGGATGAGTCTGGATATCTCTTGGTCGCCAGGCCCGGACACGGTGGGCTGAAATGGCCTCCTTCCGTGCTGTAAATTTCTATGATTTCTCTGATTCTCTTTGTAGATGCAACGTGTTCTGTTTTTTAATTCAAATTTGTCATTGCTTTTTGTTTGTTCTGGAGATTCCAGTGTGGGATTAGCCCAGTCTCTATTGGAAACAGGAGCTACAGACACGATTCAATTATAGAAAGGTTACCCAGACATAAGTGTGCATCTTCGTCAGATGACCTGGTGCATTGTTTCCACCACCTTCTCCCCCAGTAAAGATATTAACTAGGAATTTCAATTCCTCTTTGTCTCTGACTTTCCCCCTCTTTTTTGCCCCTCCCATGGCCTTTGGTGTTGAAGTGCTGAAAAGTGTTCCGAGTTCTGACTACTTCAAGTTATTAGTGCACCAAGGCTTCTCCGATTCCTCGTGTCTTTACTGCGAGCACCAGCAAAGAATCTGACCAAAAGTATTTGAAGAATCAAAGTTCTAAAATTGAAAGCTGAAAACGGCCGCGATTGGACCTGTTTGCTTGGTCTTTATTTTCCCATCCTATCCTGAAGGCTTCCAATCTGGTTTTAGCCACTTGTGGGTTGTTATTGGAAGCAGTCCATCTGATCTTTGGCCAGGGGAGCTTTGCTGGCTACTCTGGAGCAGCACGCCCTAGTTACTGCTGCACCCACTTGTTCCGTGGAATGGCCCATTGACTTTCGCCCCCTGTGGTTCCTTTTCTTCTGGGAGACTCAATTCCAACCAGTGTAAAAGAAAGAACTTGCATTTATATAGCCCCTTTCATGACTTCAGGACGCCCCAAAGGTCTTTAAAGTCAATTAGGTACTTTTGAAATGTATTCACTCTTGCAATGTAAGAAACGTGGCAGCCAATTTGCGAACAGCAAATCCCACAAACAACAGCGGGACGTACGAGAGGAAACTGATTGTTCCATTTTTATATTGTTGAATTTTCTGTGGTAATCAAAACAAAGGGCATTGGTACTGGGGACTGGGACATGTTCACCTTTCCCAGAGCGACGACGACGGCCAATTACATAGGATTATATAGCATATACGGCCCAACCAGTCCATGCCGGCGTTTATGCTCCACTGGAGCCTCCTCCCATCTTTCCTCATCTAAATTTAAATCTATCGGCATAGCCCTCTATTCCCTTCTCCCTCATATGCTTGTCCAGCCTCCCCTTAAATGCATCAACACGATTTATTTCAGCCACTCCCTGTGGTCGTGAGTTCCACATTCTCACCACTCTCTGGGTAAAGAAGTTTCTCCTGAATTCCCCATTGGATTCTTGGTGACGATCTTATATTGACGGCCTCTGGTTCTGCTCGTCCCCACAAGTGGAAACATTCTCTCTCTATCAAAACCTTTCATCATTTTAAAGACCTTGATTAGGTCACCCCTCAGCCGCCTTTTTCCAAGAGGAAACAGACCCGGGGGGAAATTGCCCTGCGCCCTGACTGGGGCGGTAACCGGCTCAGGGCGGTACTTCCTGCGTCCAGCAGAATTGGCCTTGCCGCCCCGCCGAGGGAGGGGAACACAATCTCGCAAGCTCCACCTCCTTGGGGCGGGTCCAATGGCGTTAACGCGGTGGGGTTGGCAGGGCTACGCAGAGCGCGTTTCAACGCTCCTCCCCTTTGCTGCTGCGCACTCTGCATGGCCTCTGATGGGCCACCAGGGCAGCGTGGGACCGGGGCTGGAGCCCGGGACCACAAACGGAGAGTCGGGCTGCACGATGGCGGCCCGGACCACGTGAGGGGACAACAATTCTGTCCGACCGGTGAGTCAGCAAAACCGGCAAGATGGGGGCGCTCGCGACCTCCCCTTTAACTTCTGCCCCGCAAGCGGATGTTGCCCCGGTTTGCGACTCTCAAGGCTGGTGCTGACACCCGCTCTCGCGGGTCAAAATACGCCACGGGACGGAAAGGGGTCGTCCCCCACGGCAATGACGTCATCACCAGTTGTGCCCCGGGGCACTACCCGCAAGCTCCCGGGAATTTCGCACCCCCCCCAGGCAAAAAGTGTTTTGCGTGTCCCCGTTCCTCCTTCCCCTCCCCCCCCCCCCCCCCCCCTCGGAGGTGCTAGCGGACGTGGAAACAAGGAGCAATTTCGACCCCACCACCACCCCTCCCCCCGCCCAGCTTCTTTATCCTTTCCTAATAGGTATATCCTCGCATTGCTGGTATTATCCTTGTAAATCTTCTCTGCACCCTCTCCGATGCCTCTATATCCTTTTTATAATATGGTGACCAGAACTGTACGCAGTACTCTGTGCGGTCTAACCAAGGTTCGATGCAGGTTTTACATAACTTCCCTACTTTTCATTTCTGTACCTCTAGAAATAAACCCAAGTGCTTGGTTTGTTTCTATGGCCTTGCTAATCCGTGTCGCAATGTTTAGTGATTTGTGTATTTGTACTCCGAGATCCCTTTGTTCCTCTACCCCACCCAGACTTTCATCTTGCAAATAATAAGTGACCTCCCTATTCTTCCTACCAAAATGTAATACCTCACATTTATCTCTGTTATTCTTTATTTGCCAATTATTTGCCAATTCTACAAGTTTATTAATATCCTCCTGTAATTTGTTGCAGTCCTCCTCAGTATTGACTATCCTCCAATTTGGTGTCATCTACAAATTTAGAAATTATGTTTTTGATTCCAAACTCTAAATCGTTAATGTAAATTGTGAACAGCAGCGGTCCCAGCACTGATCCTTGTGGAACAACCCTACCCACCTTCTGCCCCTGTGAATAGTTACCCTTTACCCCTACTCTCTGCTTTCTGTCTTGAAGCCAGCTAGCAATCCATTCTGCTACTTGTCCCCTGTATCCGCATTCTCTGATCTTGTTCATCAGTCTATTATGGGGTACCTTATCGAAGGCTTTTTGAAAATCTAGATAAATTATATCTACTGCATTACCATTGTCTACTCTCTCTGTTACCTCTTCAAAAAATACAATAAGGTTGGTCAAACAAGACTATCCCTTTTGAAATCCATACTGACTATTCATTATTATATTTTTGGTTTCTAGATATTCTTCTATTTTCTCCTTTAGTAGGGATTCCATTATTTTTCCTACCATCGATGTGGGCAACCCCTGCTTTGAGAGAGAAAAAAGCCTTTTACTGCTCCAATACCTACAGAACTTGAAGTGGAGTTACATTCCTAGTTTAGAATGTAAGAACATAAGAAATAGGAGCAGGAGTAGGCCATTTGGCTCTTTGAGCCTCTGCCATTTATCATCATCATAGGCAGTCCCTCGGAATCGAGGAAGACTTGCTCCCACTCTAAACATGAGTTCTCAGGTGGCTGAACAGTCCAATATGAGAACCACAGTCCCTGTCACAGGTGGGACAGATAGTCGTTGAAGGAAAGGGAGGGTGGGAAGTCTGGTTTGCCGCACGCTCCTTCCGCTGCCTGCGCTTGATCTCTGCATGCTCTCAGCGATGAGACTCGAGGTGCTCAGTGCCCTCCCGGATGCACTTCCTCCACTTAGGGCAGTCTTTGGCCAGGGACTCCCAGGTGTCAGTGGGAATGTTGCACTTTATCAGGGAGGCTTTGAGGGTGTCCTTGTAACGTTTCCTCTGCCCACCTTTGGCTCCTTTGCCGTGAAGGAGTTCTGAGTAGAGCGCTTGCTTTGGGAGTCTCGTGTCAGGCATGCGAACAATGTGGCCTGCCCAGCGGAGCTGATCGAGTGTGGTCAGTGCTTCAATGCTGGGGATGTTGGCCTGGTTGAGGACACCAACGTTGGTGCGTCTGTCCTCCCAGGGGATTTTCAGGATCTTGCGGAGACATCGTTGGTGGTATTTCTCCAGCGACTTGAGGTGTCTACTGTACATGGTCCATGTCTCTGAGCCATACAGGAGGGCGGGTATTACTACAGCCCTGTAGACCATGAGCTTGGTGGCAGATTTGAGGGCCTGGTCTTTGAACACTCTTTTCCTCAGGCGGCCGAAGGCTGCACTGGCGCACTGGAGGTGGTGTTGAATCTCGTCAATGTCTGCCCTTGTTGATAAGAGGCTCCCGAGGTATGAGAAATGGTCTGCGTTGTCCAGGACTGTGCCGTGGATCTTGATGACTGGGGGGCAGTGCTGTGTGGCAGGGACAGGCTGGTGGAGGACCTTTGTCTTACGGATGTTGAGTGTAAGGCCTATTCAATAAGATCATGGCTGATCTGATCTTGGCCTCAACTCACTTCCCTGCCCGCTCCTCATGACCCTTGACTCCCCTATAGTTGAAAAATCTCTCCATCTCCACCTTAAATATATTCAATGACCCAGCCTCCACAGCTCTCTGGGGTAGAGAATTCCAAAGATTTGCGACCCTCTGAGAGAAGAAATTCCTCCTCATCTCCGTTTTAAATGGGCGACCCCTTATTTTGAAACTATGCCCCCTAGTTCTAGATTCCCCCATGAGGGGAAGCGTCCTCTCTGCATCTACCCTGCCAAACCCCCTCATAATCTTATACATTTCAGTAAGATCACCTCTCATTCTTCTAAACTCCATTTTGGTAGCCTTGTACTGGAAGGATGTGGGTGCCTACTGGGCTGCAATTCAGGATCCATTCCTCTTTATCACAACCACCGGAGGGGCAGACACTCCACCCGCGTACCTTGCTGACCCCACACCGGTTCTCTGTCCAACTTCTCATCTTTCGCAAATTGCGCCCATTGACAAAGGATCAGCGTGGGATTTAAATTTCCCACACTGGCCCAAGACCACCTCAGACCGAAGCACTTGGGCATGGTCGGCTTCGTGATCAGTTTGCTCCCATTCCACAAATGAACAAAATATATATAAAGGTGGGCTCTGCCTCCCGGTGTCTGTCCCGATTGCTGAGCCCCTCAATGGGACCAGTAGATGTGCTTGCAATTCACAACACAGATTGAATTTCTGTGGCCACACGTGGCAGTAATTGATCCAGCCCAAACCAACAGCTCACTGCAATTAACACCTGACGGGGTAAATTTTCCCGAGGCTGCAACACTGCATAACTACTTATTAGGAGAGAAATTTATACTGAGTAAAAGTTTATTGTACTGTCTCCTGCTTCCCCCCCCCCCCTCCCTCCACTCCCACTCCCACCCACCCACCTACTGCACAAAAGCATATTTAGGATTGCTGTATCTGTAACGTAATCCAACTTTTATTAAACTTTCATTCGATACACATCCTCCACTGACTGGAAGAAAGAAGAGGTTCTCATTCTCGCTGACCTACACTGCCTCTGTGCTTCCAAATGTTTTAATTTTAATTATTTTCCAGATCTTCAAACCCTTGCTCTATCTCTGCAACCCCCTCCCCTCCGACATCCTTCAGTCTACTGACTCTAACCTTTTGTTCTTCCCCCTCCCTTCGTCCCACCTCAGCCCCACTCTCCGGAATTACTTCCCCAAACTAGTCCACCTCTCCACGTCGCCATCTTTAAAAACCTTCATAAAGCCTGCCTGATTGAACAAGCCTTCAATCAACCCTCCTGACTTGCCCATCATGGCTCTACATCAACTCATTTATTCTTTTAATGTTTTGTCCCCGCTCTGTAAAGCACCTTGGGTAATTTTCTGTGTTAAAGGTGAGTTATTGATGGTCAAACATGCTATAAGGAAGGTCTGAAAGTAAGGTGGAGCGGAGAGAGGTCCTTGTGTTGATAGATGACTATATCTGAGCTGGACCTCCCATTGAGTGGGGGGGGGGGGGGCGAGGAGGAGGTGGGGAGGGGGGAGAGGGAGGAAGAGGAGGGTCTTCAAATCCTTGCTCTATCTGCAACCTCCTCCACTTGCATCCCCTCCTACTTCCTTCGCGCCCCTCCCCTGCTCTCTCCCTCCTCACCCCGTCCTCCTTCCTGCCCCATCCCCCCACCCCCGCTCACTCCCTCCTCCCTCCCTCCGTCCCCCCCCACCGCCCTCTCCCTCCTCCCCCCACCGCTCTCTCCCTCCTCACCCCCCGCTCTCTCCCTCACCCCCCCCCGCTCTCTCCCTCCTCACCCCCCCCCCCCCGCTCTCACCCTCACCCACCCCCCCCGCTCTCTCCCTCACCCCCCCCCGCTCTCTCCCTCCTCACCCTTAACCCCCCCCGCTCTCACCCTCACCCACCCCCCCCGCTCTCTCCCTCACCCCCCCCGCTCTCTCCCTCACCCCCCCCCCCGCTCTCTCCCTCACCCCCCCCCCGCTCTCTCCCTCCTCACCCCGCCCTCTCCTTCCTGCCCCATCCCCCCACCCCCGCTCCCTCCCTCCTCCCTCCCTCCGTCCCCCCGTCCCCCCTCACCGCCCTCTCCCTCCTCCCCCCACCGCTCTCTCCCTCCTCACCCCCCGCTCTCTTTGCCCCCCCCCCCCGCTCACTCCCTCACCCCTCCCCGCTCTCTCTCTCTAACCCCCCCAGCTTTCTCCCTCACCCCCCCCCCCCCCGCCCCGCTCTCTCCCTCACCCCTCCCCCCCCGCTTTCTCCCTCACCCCCCCCCCCCCGCTTTCTCCCTCACCCCCCCCCCCCCCGCTCTCTCCCTCAACCCCCCCGCTCTCTCCCTCCTCACCCCTCGCTCTCTTCGCCCCCGCTCACTCCCTCACCCCTCCCCGCTCTCTCTCTCTCTCTCACCCCCCTGGCTTTCTCCCTCACCCCCCCCCCCCTGCTCTCTCCGTCACCCCCCCCCCCCGCTCTCTCCCTCCACCCCCCCCGCTCCCAGCTCTCTCCAACCCCCCCGCTCTCTCCCTCCACCCCCCCCTTGCGCTCTCTCCCTCCACCCACCCCGCTCTCTCTCTCCACCCACCCCGCTCTCTCCCTCCACCCACCCCGCTCTCTCCCTCCACCCACCCCGCTCTCTCCCTCCATCCCCCCCCGCTCTCTCCCTCCACCCCCCCCGCTCTCTCCCTCCACCCCCCCCGCTCTCTCCCTCCACCCCCCCCGCTCTCTCCCTCCACCCCCCCCGCTCTCTTCCTCCATCCCCCCCGCTCTCTCCAACCCCCCCCCCCCCCCGCTCTCTCCCTCCACCCACCCCGCTCTCTCCCTCCACCCACCCCGTTCTCTCCCTCCACCCCCCCCCCCGCTCTCTCCCTCCATCCCCCCCACTCTCTCCCTCCATCCCCCCCGCTCTCTCCCTCCATCCCCCCCCGCTCTCTCCCTCCATCCCCCCCGCTCTCTCCAACCCCCCCCGCTCTCTCCCTCCACCCCCCCCCGCGCTCTCCCTCCACACCCCCCGCTCTCTCCCTCCACCCCCCTCGCTCTCTCATTCCCCCCCCTGCTCTCTCCCTCCACCCCCCTGCTCTCTCCCTCCACCCCCCTGCTCTCTCCCTCCACCCCCCTGCTCTCTCCCTCCACCCCCCTGCTCTCTCCCTCCACCCCCCTGCTCTCTCCCTCCACCCCCCTGCTCTCTCCCTCCTCATCCCGCTCTCTCCCTCCTCTCTTCTCTCCCTCTCTTCCTTGTCTCTCTTTCCCCCCCCCCCCTTGTCTTCGCTACCCTTTCTTTTCTCCTCTTTTTCGTCTGCATCTCTCTCTCTCTGTCTCTTGCTCCCTGCTCTCTTTCTCTTGCTCTCTCCCCTCCCCCTAAAAGCTAAAAGCTGTCGGTCACATATAATATGGAAGTCTTCAGTCAGTATTCTCCCTGGGAATATGAAGCAGTATGTTTGTGATGTAGTAGAATCACCGAGCAGGAATTTGCAGTATTCCTTAGTACCTTTTCTGGAATGCTTTGCATGGAATGAGAGCAGTTGGTTGTGTTGCAGCCAAACTACATACACTACAGTGCTGTTGGTAAACTATGTCAAGCGTCTACTGGATTAAAATGAGGCTTACCATATAATTTGGTTTGCACATGTGGTGAAATGTGTAATCTGAGCAAAGTAGATTGCCTTTATGGAATTGACAGTCAGCTCATATACACAGCAGGGATAAGTACTCTTGGGGATAGACAAAGAAAGGTTGGGTTGTCAGTTGGCATTCACTGATCTGATATTCTTACTCCATGTGTCATTTATATTCTTCACTTTCGGCTCTGGAAGTGGACAGTGAGGTGAAACTGTTGTTGAATGTGTGTATCTGGACAGCAGTGTTACTGGGAAACACCCTGGATTGTTTCAGACATGGCACACTTGGCCTATAACGGCTAGCGTGTCAATAAGACTTCTTTAAGTGTTTGTTTTATATATTAAGCATGCACACAACACACGCACACACACACAGCAAAGCCTATGGGGCAAGTGAATGGATATTGGTATGCTCTAGGGGAGACTGGACTGCCAGCAGCTGAAATGATCTGTTGGGAAAATCCCTTTGATAAGCAGCCACGAAAAGGAAGCGATTTCAGATGCAGTTCTTGAGAGTGTGCACAAACTGGATACAGATGTGAGGTTGCGAGAGGGGACCTTGGTAAAAGACTTCCAACTTTTCAAACGCACGTATCTCATTTAAGAAAACACCCTTGGTCCTCGGTAATTGGCCAATCTTTGCCTATTGTTCTCTGTCCCCCACCACCACCAACACCGCTCATAGAGGAAAGGGGCACTTTACTGAGGACAGGAGTACACACTCGTGGATCAAATTATCAGTGAGCTTGAGAGACAAATACGTGAAGCTATGGCGAAAAGTGGTCATCGATGAGAATGACACTTCAGTGCAATCTTTGCACAGCATATACAAGGACACCTGCATAATCCCTAATCATAATCGTATCTGTCGTGTTGTACTAATCGTCTCCCTTTGGTATAAAATGAGCACATATTTTGTGAATATTTCAATCAAAGCTTTGATACATGAAGCATTTTCAAAATGCCATTGTGTGTCTTTTAGCAATACCCCATTGGGAGTGTTCCAACACAGCCAGGAGTCCGGTGGCCTTTTCCCTCTTTCTTTCACCACCCTTTTCCCCCACCCCGAAATTATCTCATTTTCTACCCACCTCTTGTTCCGTATCCTGAGTAGAGGGGTCAGGTCCTGACCACATCCTGTCCTCCAAATGGCTGCTAGGAGGTGAGCCACTCTTGGCCAACCCTCCCATCGGATCCACCTCCCCTCCTGCCCATTGACAAATTATCATTCCGGGGCTTAGAGGGTTTTACATTATGAGGAGTGATTGGATAAACTTGGCTTGTGTTCATTCCCTTAAGTATAGAAGATTGTGGGATGATCTGATTGAGGTGTTTTAAATGTAAAAAGAGATTCGATAAGGTAGATATAGAAAATTTCTCTGGGGTAATCAAGAATGAGGGGACACAATCTTAAAATTAGAGCTGGGAAATCAGAAACCAGTGGAAATGTTGAACTCTTCCCCCAACAGGCTGTTGTAATGTATTTGCTTCAAGCGTTCTTTGCTTCAGAATTCATAGCAGCACATTGCTAATTTAGAACTAGTTGGTTTATTGACAAAAAATTTAATAATCACACTACACATTACCAATTCATCCATCTGCCACATCATGGATCCCCCGAACCCAACTGGCTGGGGTTTTATTGAGTCTTATGAACATCACGTGACAGGCTAAGCCACTCCCAACTCAACAGCCCCACCAACCTGTGAGCATGCTCACCGGGGCATACATTACAGCTGTGGACGCTGTGATGTAGAAAATAATAGCAGTAGTAGGCCACTTGGCCCTTCGAGCCTGCACCACCATTCAGTATGATCATGGCTGATCCTCCATCTCAACACCATATTCCCGCTTTCTCCCATATCTCTTGGTGCCTCTTGTGTCTAGAAATTTATCTATCTCCTTCTTAAAAATATTCAGTGACTCGGCCTCCACAGCCTTCTGTGGTAGAGAATTCCACAGGTTCACCACCCTCAGTGAAGAAATTTCTCCTCATATCAGTCCGAAATGTCCTACCCCGTATCCTGAGACTGTGACCCCTTGTTCTAGAGTTCCCAGCCAGGGGAAACATCCTCCCCACATCCAGTCTATCCAACCCAGTCAGAATTTTATACATTTCAATGAGATCCCCTCTCATTCTTCTAAACTCCAGTGAATACAGGCCTAGTCAACCCAATCTCCTCATAAGACAGTCCTGCCATCCCAGGAATCAGTCTGGTGAACCTTTGCTGCACTTCCTCTGTGGCAAATATATTTTTTCTTGAGTAAGGAGACCAAAACTGCACACAATACTCCAGGTGTGGTCTCACCAAGGCCCTGTATAACTGTAGTAAGACATCCTTGCTCCTGTACTCAAATCCTCTTGCAATGAAGGCCAACATACCATTTGCCTTCCTAACTGCTTGCTGCACCTGCATGTTTGGTTTCAATGACTGTGTACAAGGACAACCAGGTCCCTCTGTACATCGACATTTCCCAAACCATCACCATTTAAATAATACTTCGTCTTTGTTTTTCCTACCAAAGTGGATAACTTCACATTTATCCATGTTATACTGCATCTGCCATGTGTTTGCCCACACACAAACCTATCTAAATCGCCTTACAGCATCTTTGCCATCCTCCTCACAATTCACAATCCCACCGAGTTTTGTGTCATTAGCAAACTTGGAAATATTACACTTGGTTCCCTCATCCAAATCATTTATATATATTGTGAATAGCTGGGGCCCAAGCACTAACCCCTGTGGCACCCCACTAGTCACTGCCCGCCACCCCGAAAAAGACCCGTTTATTCCTACTCTCTGTTTCCTGTCAGTTAACCAATTTTCAATCCATGCCAGTACATTAGCCCCAATCCTATGTGCTTTAATTTTTCACACTAACCTCTTATGTGGGACTTTATCAAAGGCCTTCTGAAAATCCAAATACACTACATCCACTGGTTCTCCCTTATCTATTCTATCAGTTACATCCTCAAAAAACTCCAGTAAGTTTGTCAAACATGATTTTTCTTTCATAAATCCATGTTGACTTTGTCTAATCCCATTGTTGTTATCTAAGTGTGCCATTGTCACATCCTTTATAATAGACTCTAGCATTTTCCCTACCACTGATGTTAGGTTGATCGGTCTGTAGTTCCCCGCTTTCTCTCTCCCTCCTTTTTTAAATAGTGGGGTTACATTTGCCACTGTTCCATAATCTATAGAATTTTGGAAGATGACAACCAACGCATCCACTATTTCCATGGCTACCTCTTTTAATACTCTGGGATGCAGATCATCAGGCCCTGGGGATTTATCGGCCTTCAGTCCCATTACTTTCTCCAGCACTATTTTCTTGCTAATAATCATTTCCTTTAATTCCTCTTGCTCACTCGACCTTTGGTTCCCTAGCAATTTGAACTTTCAAGACTGAGATCGCTAGATTCTTGTTGGGGTATGGAGCAAAGGCAGGACAATGAAGTTGTTGCACAGATCAGTCGTGATCTAATTGAGCAGGCTCAAGGGGCTGAATGACCTATTCCTGTTTCTATGTTCCTAGAATGCTGCAGCCATCTTATTTTCTCATCCGCTGGAAGTAGTCTAGGTGAAGCAGATTGCTGCAGTGGCCAGTTGTTGGTTATGATGATATCTTGGAGTAGGAATTTCAAGTAACCAATGCTTCTGGCCACCTGTGCATTTAAACCATGTGGATTCAGATCTCTTGCAGGGCAGGACACATTGTTTAGCGGGTGCTGCTTTGATGTTTATTGGACATGTACGAAGTTGTCGAGCACAGGTGGGAACTTGCACAACAGTTTCATGTCATTTTCTACTGATCAAAATTGAAGAAAAATTCCTGACTCAATAATTTTGCAATACTGTTTATAGTTTTGATTTTGGGAGTGAAGTTAGTAAAGAAATGTTATTCTTAACTTAGGTTGGGAGATGGTAGTAATGGAGAACAGCAGTTTCCCAGTATCCATGTCTTGCAATGCCGCTCTGGTGCAGCACTATGTGTTGCTGAGTGACACTCCATTCCCACCATCGAGGAGCGCTCCATAGTGCACGAATGACAGGTGTGCACTTCTCATGCCAACTATCCTCACTGCGTGAGATTAGCTGTTAGCGGCAGATTGCTACCCACTGGGATCTGGGTTGTCAATTCATACACACAACCCTTGCACCCAGGAAAGAAAGGAGCGCTTCAACCCACCGGCCTAGATTGGGTTCAAAGCCAAATGAGCGCGCACGATATTTAAAACCCAAGGCGACATGCAGCCCTCCAACATCAGAGGAGTAAGACAGTTTGAGAGCTTCCTTATGCCCATAGAGTGTTAGCAGTAAGTAGCTGAGGCATACAGGCCAGGAGGGTTTGAATCATGGATAGAAATTTACAGCACGGAAGGAGGCCATTTCGGCCCATCATGTCTGCGCCGGCCAACCAAGAGCTACCCAGCCTAATCCCACTTTCCAGCTCTCAGTCCGTAGCCCTGCAGGTTGCGGCACTTCAGGTGCACATCCACGATCTTTTTAATTGTGGTGAGGGTTTCTGCCTCTACCACCCTTTCAGGCAGTGAGTCCCAGACCCCCACCCCCCTAGTTTGTGCTGACCTGGCCAAGGCAGCAGGGCACTAGAATTGGCTGGCAGGCACTCTCCTGGGCTAGGGAGGGCAGAATCAGCCAATGGGTGCTGTTGCTGGCACTGTGCAGCAACTCCTGCTGGGCGTCCACAATGTAAACATCGCCAAGACTAACAGGGCTCGGCTGCTGGTAGCACCAGGAGAGGAAGGCAGAGTTTTGAGGATTAAAAGCGAGTTTTGTTGAAATTGAACTGTGACCATGGGAACATAATACTCTTGGCTTTAGGTGTAATCTGTGCTGGTAAGGTAGAGCCCATTTGCTTTGTGCCTTGTTAGGGCGAAGAATGTTGTGGTGTTGACGTAGGCTGTAGTTGCAGTTACGTGTTTCTCATGGTTGCCAGTTGAACCCATTGTGAGTGAGAGAGAGGGTGTGATGTGATGTGCTACTGCCCATCAGTATATGAATGTAGATTGTGTGCTTGCATGAGGTGCGTTTGTGTCCAGTCCGGTTTGCTCTGTGTCACTTTGGATCATGTACTGATATTCATGCTGCCTTTTTGTGTCTATCTCCTCCCCCTCGTTTATCTTATGTTCCCTCAGAGGGTGGTGAATCTTTAGAATTCTCTGCCCCAGAGGGCTGTGGATGCTGAGTCTCTGAATACATTCAAGGCTGAGATCAATAGATTTTTGGATTCTAGGGGAATCAAGGGATATGAGGATTGGGCGGGAAAGTGATCGATGATCAGCCGTGATCTTATTGGATGGCGGAGCAGGCTCGAGGGGCCGAATGGCCTACTCCTGCTCCTATTTCTTATAATCTTATGTTCTTGTGTTTTTGTTTTGCAGACTACCAACTACGAACACAATGAAGGAAGACTGCGCCCAAAGAGTGATGGGAGGGGAGAGATCTAATTCAGTGGATTGTGTAAAAGTGTTAGGTGTATTCATCATGTTTCAGGTCCCTGTCATAGCACCGTCTTTCATGAAGAAGATAAAACATTTCAAATGCACTCATCCATGGAACTGAAAGGAAAACAGGCATTGTTTTTCCCCTCTGTCCCTGTCCCTGTCCCCACACATCGCCAAATTCCCCCCACCCCTTTGCTCCCTTTGGATAGTTAGACTCCGATTTTTTTCGTTAACTTTTTTCTCTGTGCTGGAGCAAGTGAAAGCGGGCCTGAACTTGGAGTGCTCCCGATGGGTCCCAGCTTTGTTGCCTCGGCTTAGCACTTGTGTTTTGATGCGAGCGGGATTGTGATTGGCTGACTGTTGCGCTATATGTGTCTTGTCTTGTCTCGATGCCCAAGCACTGAATTAACGTGGAACAAACCCCATGGCCATCATGCACTCCAAGCAGGGTTCCCGTTCCTTCAATACCCCTTTAACTTGGGAAAAGCACCTGCAAAAACTAAGAACAATACATTGCCGTCCTCACCAGTTTATAAATGGTTTTCCAAGGTTCGTCCAAATTTTTGTTTTCTTTTTTTTTTAATATAAATTTAACTTAATACTCAGAGTGATGTCTTAATAGCAGCTGTCCCTGTAACAGGGCATTTGCTCAGGCCTGGCTGGTTTGGCATTTGCTCAGGCATGGTTGGTTTAGTAGCTGGTGTTGCTATCAGTGTTGCCCCTAATGTTTGGGGGGAGCGTATGGTCCCTTTATGCTGCGTGGCCTATTCAAAGATTCGTGTGTGCACAAGTTCACGGTTGAAGAGCCGGCCCCGGGCTACACCGGACGAACGGACAACTGTGCAGCCTCGCAGCTTAGAGGGGACATCGGTTGCCATCCCAGAGCTTTCCACGTGTCAGGGCCCACACGTTGAAATCGGACATTGCACTGAATTCCAGTGGCGCCGATCAGGCCCAGCTCACCGCCATGTTTTGTGCCAACTCGATCACACTGCCAATTTAACCTGGTAGCAGGTTCCTCGCTGAGTCTGCACAGAAAGGCCAATGCATTCCTCCCCCCGATTAGCCCTCTCTCCACCCCTGCCCCCCTGCACTGCCCAGCAGGCACGCTGTACAGCTCTGATGTACCTACATGTTGATTTTACTTTTGGAGGAGGGAGCTATGAATTTTTTTAAAGTCTTACCTGTTAAAATTGCTAGAAAGAGCTGCAGCAATCAGGCCCACACAGACGCACTCGGAGCCCTGATTGTGGACTGTTTCTCGGTACAAACAGTCATAGATCGGAATCAAAGGCAGATCTGGCCCTCAAACGGCAGGGATCACGGGCCTGGCTCAGGTAGCAGGTCGCTTCAGAGAAACACGGTCCCAACAGTTAACTCTTTTGTACGCTATTGTTTTTTAAAATATATATATATAAATATATATGTGTGTGTGTGTGTGTGTAATGCTGTATAAAATGTTTAAAGAACAGTGTTAGAATGAGTGCTGATGAGCTGCCGGATTGAGATGGTTCTTGGCTGGCACAGGATTATGTAGTTCTGGGCCAGAGGATCATCCAGTGACACTGTTACTGTGTAAAGGACTCTGTTGTTGGGATCTGCTACTCAGTGGTGCAACAGCCTGCAGCGGAAGTGTTTGCAGGGTTGTCTGCACCGTCAGCAGAACGGGCTTTCTGCTTGACGTGATTCAGTGCCAGGAGAAGCCGCAGCTTGTAAAGGTATCCAGGCAGCTCCCCCAGGGCTCAGGACCCTCATGGTACTGAGTCAGGCAGAGCAGGTGGCCCCACCTTTGATCCTCGGTGTGTGCTGATTGCTTGAGACAGCAGTGGTGCTTCTAATTGGCCAGAGAGAGACCATTGGCTTTGGGGCTCCCAGTCCTTCTGGCTATCCGGCGACCACTCCTATTAAGCCCCTGTACCTGGCCCTTAAAATGAGTATCGACCGGCTGTGATTCCTCCTGTGGTTGAATAGCTGGCCACTTGGGTGAGGCAACAGGGTCCGCTGCTGCTTGCCGCGTGATTTAAGTGTAGGGAAGGGACAGGTTGTGCTGACGGAGCGACACTGCGTGCATGTAGAACCAAAGGCCCACATTGAGCAGCCAATGTTTGCAGCGGTCGGTGCCTTGTGAAAACAAGCGTGGTGCCTGCTCTGTGGTACCTCTTGCTCAGACCCTGAAGCTTTCCTGTCGCTATGTCTGTTCCAGGGCATACCACAGTTACCCAGGACAGGGCGGAGCTGAGGTTGGCCAAGCAGCTAAAGCGGGAGCATCCCATCGAGGAGGATAGAGCCAAAGGACCTTCCAGCCTTTTACAATGGGTGATCAGTTCCACCAGCCTGTGCTTCAGGTCCCTTATACATCCCACCGTCTTCATCCCTCAACAGCTGACGGGAAGATATTGGCCCATGGATTTAGCACGGGGGTTCTCTGGCACAAGTCCCAGAACAGCAGCCTGTAATGGCAATATTCTGGGGGTTCCGCCACCCTCCCACTGAAGTTGGAGCAGAATCCTGGGGGAATTCCAGGCCAATGTCCCTGACCCATGCAGGCCAGCACAGATTCCATGTTGTGTGGAGTTGGCTGGTAGTCCAGGCCTCAGTCAGGGATGGTAGACCTGGGTGGAGAGAGGAGTGAGGGAGGGATCAGGCAGGCTGCTCCCTGCTCCTAGTGCCAGCGAACACCCCACCGGAAGTGTAGGTATGTGGATGTTGGGATATTGCCGAGCTCGGCTGTGAGGTCCGCCACAGTCACCTAGCTTGTTGGTACTCACGGTGGAAGCTGTCACACAATCACTGGCCACTTGTGAAGAACTGGAAAGCTGTCTCTCTCTGGAGCCTTAACCCAGTAAAGGCGTCAATGTATTCAGAGCAATTGGAGGGGGTGGGGGGAGAATCATTTTTTTTTAATCCCAGCAGCCTTGTAACTTAGCATAGAGTAGTGACGTTAATATTTGAAACGACTGGTGTGTGGAGCACTAACAGGCACCGCAGTGGCAGATACGGCTTGGCATCATTGCCGAGTTACTAATCCCAGCCTGGTTGCTGACCCCTGGACGAGCACACCACAGGCAGCCTGGTGCCTGCTTTACACCACCTAGCAACCAGTGTTGGACAGAAGGAGTACTTACCCTTTCCCCAAATGTCCTGGTGTGCAGAGTTCCCCCATTCAGCCAAAGGAAAGGGTAGGGTTTGCTCTGATGGCTTGAATTTGCCTTTGGCAAGGCACAATTGGGTTGAATAGAACTGAATGATGTGAAGCAGCACAGACTGTCCTTAGAAAATAACAATTGTTTACAAACTAAAATCTTTCTGGACTACAGAGTGCGGAGGTAATATATTTCTGATTTCCCGATCTTGTGAAGCAATGAATCTTCCCCCTCGGGCCTTATTCTCTGGTGGTCTCGCTTTGAGCAGGAAGGTGCTCTCCGTGGCAGCAGCCTGGGGAGCTGCCTTGTGCACTGGTGTTTCGGTCTGTGTGTGGTGACTGTCTCTCAGTGTTGGCACTGAGGCACAACTAAGCTCGATACCGCCAGCCACCTGAGCGCTGCCAGGGGCAGGGGATGTATGTGGCCATGTATAGCACACTCCTAAAGCAGCTTGGAGGATAGCTAAAGTCAAAAGTGGCCTTTAAGTTCCAGGAGGCAGATAGAACATTGGGGAACCTGGTGTTGAGCAGTCTGACACAGCTGCTTTAAGCATTGGAACATTTCCACCATAATCACCCCCAGACTCCTGATTTTTTTTTAAAGGAAATGTAATGACATACCTAAAAGGATTCATCTGGAGTCCGATAATTTGAGTTCTCGGAAGCCATTTTTCACCAAGCATTCTTTAGAGGACTGTGTGTCCCAAAGATAGGCGAATCCCAAACTCTGTGAACCTAAAGCATGCCATAGATTTACATTGAGGGCCGCGGGGTCTGATTTCCGGCCATTCCCCCTCACCGGAAGTTGTGGCTGTTCAGCGAGGCGAGGCTTCGTTTTATTTTCTACACCCAGAGTGAGCCAAAGTTCATCTCAAGCAGCAATTCTTCGCCATTGGCTCGCTAGTAATTACCATTGGTCATTCCGACAGCCACATACTAATGTACATGTTTCTATTATAGTCCCAATGAGTCATTCCATATTTTCCAAATATGTATAAACGCACAAACTGCTAGAGGGGAAAGAAAGAGCAGCGAGCATCACTGCTCCCTCCCTCTCCACAGACACTCCTGGGGGGATATGCGTGTGTGTTGGGAACAGCGGTAAGCTCCATGGTCGAATAGCGTGTCAACACCCAACACCCAATGCCCAGGCTCCTGGACAAACTGGAGCGGGAGGGAGGCCCGGCATCTTTCGTCTCTTTCAGGAAAGGAAGTTAAAGTCGGGGTGAAATCCAACATCGTTGTCCACAGGGTCATGTGGTGATCAGGATCTCACCCCATCAGCTGAATTTGATTTCATTTAGCTCAGTTTGGGATCCTGTCGTTTCTCTGATTTTCATGGGGTGGGGGTGAGAGAGGAGGAGAGTTTTCTGGACAGTGTTCTCCAGGGGCGAGCAGTTCTGTAGCCTGAGACAGCTCCATTTCATTTGCTGTCTGCTGTCTCTAGGCCAGTTCTGTTGTGCACTCTTCCATATTCTCTCAGTTTTGATGGTTGCAATGTCGGAATGTGAACGGTGGTTGAAGAGACCGTGTCTCATGATAAGGTCCGGAATATTTCCAAAATGTTAACCTGGTGCACCTGTTACAAGCAGCAAGACCAGAAGCAGCTTGCTGGTGAGAACTGTCTGCCCTCTGGAGCAGCCTGCGCGGAGAGAGCTAGTAAACGGAGCCACCTCACTCCTGGCTGTCCTCAGCTGCACTTTGTGGGAAAGCCAAAACACACCGGTGCAGCAAAGTCACTGGGAAGTTTGCCTTAGCTGTGCTCTAACAGCTCATCGTACTGCGTTTAGTTTGTCACTGGGTGTCTGCATTTCTCTGTATACGCGTTCCCCACTCAAAGGAGAACTGGCGGAGGAAAGATTTCTCATACAGTGACACTGTCTTCACCTCCCCATCCCAACCCCTCCCACTGCCCCCAACACTCGCTGAGCAGAGAGGCGCCATCAGTTAGCGAGGCTACCCAGTCAGCCTGGCCTTGCTGCCTTGTCTGTGGGCCGCAGTGTGTGGGAAGTGCTGAATGTTAGCTGTCCTGCAAGCTTTGCCTGGCTCCAGAAGGCGGATGGTCCTCTGAACATCTTCCTATTACCGAGCTGTGCAGGTGCCCGGGTAAACTGAGACACGTGGCGCCTTAGGTTTCTTCAAGCTTGTTTCTTTCTCTGCCTGTTACAGATGTTGAGTTCATTTACCTTCCTTCCGTGATGTCAATTTATCATATTCTTTACATCACTAATAATAAAAAGAAATGACAACGCGCAGTGTGGTGTGTGTGCTTTTTACATGGAGCTTCCCGGCAAGATGCATTAACCCTGTGACGTGCTAACCAGTGTAATGATGACCGTAAGCAGACGGGCGATATGTTCAAAATCATGTGATAATCAGCACGCATTAGTGCGTTAGGCGCACAATATTGAAAGTGTATGATGCGCAGTCAGTAATACTGAGTGTGTACGTACACACTTTGTCATAACTTTTCTTGGTTTGGTACATTTCTCTAATTCTATTTTATAATATTCAGTGGTTTAGAATTTACAGAAATGTAAATATCCGTCACCTTTCATGTGGGCTCAGCTCAGTGATCAGGAATAAGCTGGGATATGTCATCCAGAAAATCAAAACAACCCGTGGCTCGAGACTTTTCAGCCACTTTTCATTTGTATCATTGGCTGTCCTTGTATACAGCAGCAGCCACACTAGCTGGTGTTTTGCAGTGTGTTTATAAAGCAGCGGTTGATACTGTGAATTTTGGAGAAATTCTGCAAGGGTCTTTCTGACCAAGGCACTACTGAGGCATGGTTTCCTCACCTGTGATAAAGGCTATTAGCCTTTCCGACTACTATCTGTACCTGTGCACTAGCCTTTAGTGAACGTGTACATGAAGACCTAAATCCCTTTCCTCCCCCACAGATCTGAGTTTCTCATCACTGAGGCAAATACCCTGCTCTATACCCAACCAGTTTTTGGTAACTGTCTTCAAAACTTAGACCTATTTCCCATTCTCCACCCCACAAGCTATCCTCATGGTTTCATTGTCTGACATGCAAACATATAAATACAAGTCTTTCTTGGAGATAGAGCCAGTTTTCTTTTACTTTGTGCCACAAATGCAGGCCAATTTTGCGCGCTGAACCTGTCCCTATCTACGGCTGTCAGACGTTGCACGAACTTCTTTCTCTGAGAGACCTTGGGTCATTAGAAGAACATAAGAAACATGAGCAGGAGTCGGCCATACGGCCCCTCGCACCTGCTCCACCATTTAATAAGATCATGCCCTCAACTCCACTTCCCCGCCTGTTGCCCCTAACCCTTGACTCCCTTATCATTGGAGCAAAGAGGCTCCCAACTGATTAATGTTAGTTGATTAACCCATCTCCCAGAGATGAAGAGACTGTATTTGGACCCATGGTAACACCTAATTCTAAGTTCAGAGTGTTTTCCATTTTAGAAGTGACATTTGCACAGCACTGAAGAACCTTCACTAAATGTCAGTTGAACTTTTACAAAGAACATCTCCGACATTGTATTTTAATATTACTTCACCATCTGACTGCACGTTATGTTGGTGTCACAGTAACATGTGGAGTCATGTATTAAGCTGATCTCAGCCAAGGTTGCTGGGGAAGAGGAGAATGGAGCCAAGGTGTTTTACAGTGTCAGCTGTGGCTCAATGGTAGCATTCTGACCTCTGAAGCAGAAGGTTCAGGTCCACTCCAAGGATTTAAGCACATAATACAGGCTGGCAGTACTGAGGGAATGCTGCACTGTCTTTTGGTTGAGACGTTAAACTGAGGCCCCACATGCCCTCTCAGGCGGACATAAAAGATCCTACTGCATTATTTCAAAGAAGAGCAGGGCAGTTCTCCCCGGTGCCCTGGCCAATATGTATCCTTCAACCAACACCATCAAAAACAGATCATCACATTGCTGTTTGTGGGAGCTTGCTGTGCACAAATTAGTTGCCAAGTGTGCTACAATATAACACTGCAAAAGTACTTCATTGGCTGTATAGTGCTGCGGGATTGAGGTCGGGAAAGGTGCTATATAAATGGATGTACTTTCCATCAGCATAGGGAGAGCAAATCAGGAACTCGCCCTGGAGAAGGTGGCCGGCCACAGTGAACAAAAACTAGAGGACTGGAGAATGTCACTAAATGGGACAGAGGGAGAGAGAAATGATACCACACTGGGTTGGAATTTCACCATTCCCCGTAGACTTTCAACATCCCACTAACACTGGAAATTGCGTCACCAAAGTTGCATTGCGCAAGGAGTCAACATTTTTCAGGCATTGAACATGATCGGTTTCTCATTTAAATAAGTCAAGATCTCAGGCAAATATCTATTCATTCAGCATAACTTCAATGCACATTACGTAAATCAAACAAAGAGCGAAACTGGTTTTCAGTCCGCTTCCTTTTCATTCATAGATGATGCACGCTAAGCTGTCACCTGCAAGATCTTGGAATGTCGTATGTGCCACAAGGAGTTTCTTCGAGTGGGCTAAGAGTTGTGTAATTAGAAGATAGCACACTGCCACCATTGCGATCATACTTATACAAGTTGACTCAACCCTGTAATGCACAAATGACAAAGCCACAGGTGTCTTATGACTGACCACGGTGTCAGTTTAGGGATAAATATTGAGGGATAAATATTGGCCAGGGCACTGGGAAAGCTCCCTTGCTTTCTTCGAATTGTGCTGAGAGATCTTTAACGTCCACCTGAGAGGACAGACACTGCCTCGGTTTAACATCTCATCTGAATAACGCCACCTCTGACAGTGCAGCGCTCCCTCAGCACTGGATTTTGTGCTCAGGTTTCTGGAGCGGGGCTGGAACCCACGACCTTCTAACTCAGAGGCCTCTG
Organism: Pristiophorus japonicus; assembly: GCF_044704955.1. Taxonomy (NCBI): domain Eukaryota; kingdom Metazoa; phylum Chordata; class Chondrichthyes; family Pristiophoridae; genus Pristiophorus; species Pristiophorus japonicus. The sequence continues at coordinate 57,661,340 of NC_091994.1, read as the reverse complement.
AGTCAAGGAGTGAACCGTACAGTGGCGGTTTTTCCTTGCCGCCCCCCCCACCTCACCTGACTTGCCAAGAAGTGATGAACTCAATGGACTGGGGTAAGCTAAACAGAGCTTTGAACTGTCTTGAGTTAACAGCTTCCATCTGGAGCCAAGTCCTTGCTTAAACTAAATGGGAACACAACCCCAATTGTTATATTTCTTCACCTAATAAATTCCTTACAGAAATATTTAGGCATCCTTTGTGTGCCACCATGAACACCTCACATTTTACATAGAATTTTACAGCACAGAAACAGGCCATTCATAAGAACATAAGAAATAGGAGCAGGAGTCGGCCATACGACCCCTCGAGCCTGCTCCGCCATTTAATATGATCATGGCTGATCCGATCATGGACTCTGCTCCACTTCCCCGCCCACTCCTCATAACCCCTTATCCCCTTATCGTTTAAGAAACTGTCTATTTCTGTCTTAAATTTATTCAATGACCCAGCTTCCACAGCTCTTTGAGGCAGCGAATTCCAACCCTCTTGAGAGAAGAAATTTCTCCTCATCTCAGTTTTAAATGGGCGGCCCCTTATTCTAAGATCATGCCCCCTAGTTCTAGTCTCCCCCATCAGTGGATACATCCTCTCTGCATCCACCTTGTCAAGCCCCCTCATAATCTTATACGTTTTGATAAGATCACCTCTCATTCTTCTGAATTCCAATGAGTTGAGGCCCAACCTACTCAACCTTTCCTTATAAGTCAACCTCCTCATCTCCAGAATCAATCTAGTGAATCTTCTCTGAACTGCCTCCAAAGTAAGTATATCCTTTCATAAATATGGAAACCAAAACTGCACGCAGTATTCCAGGTGTGACCTCACCAATACCCTGTGTAGCTGTAACAAGACTTCCCTGCTTTTATACTCCATCCCCTTTGCAATAAAGGCCAAGATTCCATTGGCCTTCCTGATCACTTGCTGAACCTGCATACTATCCTTTTCTGTTTCATGTACAAGTACTCCCAGGTCCCGCTGTACTGCAGCACTTTGCAATCTTTCTCCGTTTAAATAATAACTCGCTCTTTGATTTTTTTTCTGCCAAAGTGCATGACCTCACTTTCCAACATTATACTCCATCTGCCAAATTTTTGCCCACTCACTTAGCCTGCCTATGTCCTTTTGCAGATTTTGTGCGTCCTCACACATTGCTTTTCCTCCCATCTTTGTATCATCAGCAAACTTGGCTACATTACACTCAGTCCCTTATCCAAGTCGTTAATATAGATTGTAAATAGTTGGGGTCCCAGCACTGATCCCTGCGGCACCCCACTAGTTACTGGTTGCCAACCAGAGAATGAACCATTTATCCCGACTCCGTTTTCTGTTAGTTAGCCAATCCTCTATCCATGCTAATATATTACCCCCAACCCCGTGAACTTTTATCTTGTGCAGTAATCTTGTGTTGCACCTTGTCAAATGCCTTCTGGAAATCCAAATACACCACATCCAATGGTTCCCCTTTATCCACCCTGTTCGTTACATCCTCAAAGAATTCCAGCAAATTTGTCAAACATGACTTCCCCTTCATAAATCCATGCTGACTCTGTCTGACCAAATTTTGCTTTTCCAAATGCCCTGTTACTGCTTCTTTAATAATGGACTCCAACATTTTCCCAACCACAGATGTTAGGCTAACTGGTCTATAGTTTCCTGCTTTCTGTCTGCCTCCTTTTTTAAATAGGGTCGTTACATTTGCAGTTTTCTAATCTTCTGGGACCTCCTCAGAATTTAGGGAATTTTGGTAAATTACAACCAATGCATCCACAATCCCTGCCGCTACTTCTCTTAAGACCCTAGGATGCAGGCCATCAGGTCCAGGGGATTTATCTGCCTTTAGTCCCATTATCTTACTGAGTACCACCTCCTTAGCGATTGTGATTGTGTTAAGTTCTTACCCCCCATAGCCCCCTGACTATCCACTGTTGGAATATTGTTAGTGTCCTCTACCGTAAAGACGGATACAAAATATTTGTTCAGAGTTTCTGCCATCTCCATGTTCCCCATTACTAATTCCCCAGTCTCGTCCTCTAAGGGACCAACATTTACTTTAGCCACTCTTTTCCTTTTTATATTTTCAACCCAACTGGTCTGTGCCGGTGTTTATGCTCCACACAAGCCTCCTCCCACTCTGCTTCATCTCACCCGATCAGCATGCATTTATCCAGCTTCCCCTTAAATGCATCTGTGCTATTCGCCTCAATCACTCCCTGTGATAGCGAGTTCCACATTTTCACCATCCTGCCTCACTTTGTGTACTTACAATTTACAATGAACTAATACAGATTGCCGAGTTGTGCTAACACAAAGAAAAGCTGTAACAGACTGCAGTGGTTCAGATAATCCAGAGAACGTGAGTTCAAATCCCACCATAGAAGTTTGAGAATTGGAATTAGTTAAAAAAAAATTTTTAAAGAGAAAGCCGGCCTCAGTAAAATGACCATGATGCTGTTGGATTGTTGTAAAAGCCCAACGGGTTCATTCATGTTCCTCAGGGAAGGAAACCTCCCGTCCTTACCCGGTCGGGCCTATATGTGACTCCTGTCCCACACCTGCATGGTTGACTCCCAGCTGCCCTCTGAAGTGGCCTGGCAAGACACACAGTTGCACCAGGGATGGGCAATAAATGCTGTCCTTACCAGTGAGAATGAAAAAAAAAGATTGAGAAAACGCAGAGAAGATTGGAAAAATCGCTGGACTGATACTAACGGGCAAGGTAGTTCTTTTGCAGCTTGACAAAGTCAGAAGGTGATTTGCCCTCTTCCTGTGTCTCACATGTGGCAAGGGGCTAGAGCCCTTATTTAAGGGAGGAACTTAGTTTATAGCCATGACTTAAGCTTGACTTTACTGACTAGTGAAGTCTGTACTTTACGCTCCATTTAATTTGTAGCAGGTTTGCATACCAGCCGCCTGTCAGAGTGTAAAGACGCAATGCCAGCGTAAAATGTTCCATTTGATGTTACCTTATTGAGCACTGGCACATCAGGGATTAAGGGACACTCTAGCTCTGTAGATTCCTTATATACAATTCTATAAAGGCCCTGATCTCCAGTGTGGAAGTATTTGCAGAAGGCCTCCCTACAGGTTGTGTGTGTGGCAGTCAAAGGCATGCACGTTCCGGATGAAGGTATAAGGGCCTCAATTTTCATTTGAAAACAGCACAATAAAATAATATTGTAAAATACTTGCTGGATACTTATCTCTCTGCATGTTGATGGTGCACAGCTCTCCTTTCTAATGCTTGTCACTTGAAGTTTACTGTGAATTAGTTCTGCAGACGTGGCACAAGAAATCGCGTGTTTAAGTCAAAAGCTAAATACTGCGGATGCTGGAAATCTGAAATAAAAGCAGAAAATGCTGGAAATACTCAGCAGGCCAGGCAGCGCCTGTGGAGCGAGAGAAACAGTTAATGTTTCAGGTCAGTGACCTTTCATCAGAACTGCAAAAGATTAGGGTGTGGATTTTCGGGTCTTCTGCGCTCTGTTTTACGCCCCGGAGCGGCAGCAATGGCGGGATGGCGGGGGTGAGGTGTTCTGGGCAGGCAGTCAGCCTCCAGCGCCCCGCGGCGATCCTTGGGTTCCGTTTAGCGGCGGCGCGGAGCAGCACGTGGTCGCGACACCAGCGTGAATTTTGACTTCAGTCCGCCCCGCAGCGCGTCCCGCACTGACCCCTGGGAAATCGGGCGGTCCCACCATCCCAACAGCAGAGAGGTCAGTAATTGACTCCTGAGGGACGTGTGGTTGATTTTTCTTCTAATTTTTTTTTGCGATTTGTGTTGTGGCGTGGGCAATGTATTGGGAATGTTTCTGTGGGTTCCCCTCCCCCCAGGCATCTCTGGGAGCGCTCCCGACCCAGCTCTGTAGCTCGGGAGTTTCCCACGCTAACACCCCGAGAGAGAGGTATACAACGCCTCCCTTCGCGCTGCGCCCCCTGACCCAAGGCCCAGCTGCCCAATGTTACTGACTGAGGCGCAAACTGTTCCCAGGCGCTAACGTTCCCACCCTGCTGCCATTACCGCCCTGAAAACATCAAAGCCGAAAATCCCGCCCATGAGATGTAACAAGTTTTAAGCAAGTGCAGGGAAAGGGGGAGGGGAGGAAAGATCAAAAGGGAAGGGCTGTGATAGGGTGGAAGGCAGGAGAGATTCAATGACGAACAGGATGCTGGTGCGAGGAGAAAGGAGATGGTAATGGGACAAGTAAAGAAACAAAAGGTGGGTCTAGAGGAGCTGTAAATGGCAACAGCGGAATCATTACCAGCACCTGTGTCCCCCCAAAAATGGAGAGAAAGTGGGAGAATGGATGTTTAGTGCGGCGGGAGGAGGGGTAATCTGTGAGAATCAAGGCGTCAAAGCCCATGGTGAAGGACACCACAAGTTACTGATTGGAGCGTGGGCAGGTGCAGCAGGAGCGGTGAGGTCGGGGCGAAGGAACGGTGAGTGATCATGGAGCGATGTGTTCGGGGCCCAGGAGAGACGAGGGCCCAGGGGCAGCATGGGCCAGCCCACACTGCGATATTCACTGGAGTTCAGAAGAATGAGAGGGGACCTCATAGAAACGTTTAAAATTCTGATGGAGTTAGACAGGTTAGATGCAGGAAGAATGTTCCCAATGTTGGGGAAGTCCAGAACCAGGAGTCACAGTCTAAGGATAAGGGGTAAGCCATTTAGGACCGAGATGAGGAGAAACTTCCTCACCCAGAGAGTGGTGAACCTGTGGAATTCTCTACCACAGAAAGTTGTTGAGGCCAATTCACTAAATATAATCAAAAAGGAGTTAGATGTAGTCCTTACTACTAGGGGGATCAAGGGGTATGGCGAGAAAGCAGGAATGGAGTACTGAAGTTGCATGTTCAGCCATGAACTCATTGAATGGCGGTGCAGGCTAGAAGGGCCGAATGGCCTACTCCTGCACCTATTTTCTATGTTTCTATGTGCGCACTAGGTCTGTGCAGCAGAGCTGGTCTCCTAGTTAATCCTTGCCACTGGACCAAGACCTAGCTCTGCCAAGCCCGTGTGGTGGCTGGTGTGCAATGGTCACCACGCGTCAAAAAAATCCACGCACAGGCATCTTCCACCCTTCAAGATGTAGTTCAGGATCTGGAATATTAGGTCCTTCATTGAAACACCTGCGAACTCATCCCTTTTTGGCGTGGAAGCAAGTCATATTCGATACGAGGGACTGTCTATGGTGATGATGAATCAAGGTAGCTGTGGGAGTAGGTGGGCTTATAGTAGATATTGGTGGACAGCCATTCCCCAGAAATAGAGATAGAGAAGTTGAGGAGGGGAAGGAAAGAGTCGGAGATGGACCATGTGACAACGAGTGAGGGACCAACCACGTGTGGACACGTTGGAAATGCCTCTCAGTCCTCAGAAATTTATTCGTGGCAGTTCTTTGAAACCCTGTTTCTTGTGATTAAACTGCAGCTGTAAAGTACTGACACCGTTTGGTTCAGGAAACTGGGATGGTGCATTTCAATCCACACCGCTTGGACAGAGGTGATGATGGCCTCTGATGGGCGATCACAGGGCTGAAGTGAGATGAGTTTGGGCAGCACCTTGGCAACCTACAAGATGGATGGGTGACCTGAATCTGCCCACATAGATCGTATCGTACAGAGCTGCCCTTGAATGTAGTGTTAATTACCATTAATTCAAGTCTTGACTGAGGTCTCAGAGTCTAGACTTTTCCAGTTGTATTGTGTGCCCCTGTGAGGATGCTCATTATCACCCCCGGCAACCAAATTTTAATTTGAGTGTACAATGTCTAAAGTTTAATTTGTTAATTTGTCGGTTCTACTGCCCCTTTTGGGGGGGGAGTGGGGGGGCACTTGATTTATGGTTTATTTAAAATAGTTGTAGAGCTGTTGAGTTGGGAGTGGTTTAGCCAGTCATGTCACGTTCACAAGACTCAATAAAACCCCAGCCAGTTGGGTTCGGGGGATCCACGATGAGGCAGGTGGTTGTGAGCCTGGTGGATGAACTGGTAATGTGTCGTGTGATTGTTAAACCTTTGCTAATAAACCAACTCGTTCTTAATAGCAATGTGTTGCTATGGATTCTTAAGCAAAGAACCCGTGCAGCAAATAGATTACAGCAGTTTGAATTCCGACAGCCACCCGCTAACAGTAAATGGATTAGGGCTAATGTTAGAACCTCGATTATCCAGTCACAGACTGACGCACAGCCAAACCCAAGCCAATTTGTTTCCCATATTCCCCCCATCCCCAACCTATTTATTTCCTGGTTGCTAACGCTTTGCTGATCCCAGGAATGTGAGTAGATTTCCAGAACCTCGCCCAAGCGACTGATCTCCGTGTGTGAACTGGCACAATGAGTGTCAGATGGATCTCAGAGTTGAGCCCAACTCTCCCCTCACCCAATGTCTACGCGCAGGCACTTTACAACAGGGGTCATTGGATAGCAGCAGGAGCACAAACCCTTGCTAATTTTAGTGTTGTAGCTTCTCAGCCACCAGCCCAGCTGCGATCAGTTAACTCATCGTAGCCCAGGGATCACACCAGCCGCTATTTAGTCTGTGTGGTGTAGAACCACGCAATCACCCACAAATCCTTGCCCCCGGCTTGATTAGGAAACCACAGTAAACCTTGCAGCCTCAATCTATAATCGCTTCATCTCAATATTTCAATGCCGCTCTCAATCAGCACTGATGCTATGCTGCTGGGAAGGAGTTACAAATGAAAATCAGGAGAGGACCTGTCAATAACGCTGTTAAATGGTGGCACTCTCACCTGTGAGTCAGAAGGTTGTGGGTTCAAGTCCCACCCTGAAGACTTGAGCACATAATCTGGGCTGACACTTCGGCACAGTACTCAGGGAGTGCTGCACTGTCGGAGGGGCAGTACTGAGGGAGTGCCGCACTGTCGGAGGGGCAGTACTGAGGGAGTGCCGCACTGTCGGAGGGACAGTACTGAGGGAGCGCCGCACTGTCGGAGGGGCAGTACTGAGGGAGTGCTGCACTGTCGGAGGGGCAGTACTGAGGGAGTGCTGCACTGTCGGAGGGGCAGTACTGAGGGAGTGCTGCACTGTCGGAGGGGCAGTACAGAGGGAGTGCCGCACTGTCGGAGGGGCAGTACTGAGGGTGTGCCGCACTGTCGGAGGGGCAGTATTGAGGGAGTGCTGCACTGTTGGTGGGGCAGTACTGAGGGAGCGCTGCACTGTTGGAGGTTCCATCTTTCGGATGAGGCGTTAAACTGAGGTCCTGTCTATCTCTTCAGGTGGACCAAATAGATCCCATGGCACTATTCGAAGATGACCAGGAGAGTTATCCCCGGTATCATGGCCAATATTTATCCCTCAACCAACATCAGTAAAAACATAATTTGGCAATTATTTCATTGCTGTTTGTGGGAGCATGCTGTGTGTAAATTTCTACATTTCAACAGTGACTACACTTCACAAAGTACTTCATTGTTTGTAAAACACTTTGGGACGTCCTGAAAGGGGCTATATAAATGCAAGTTATTTTCCTTCAATTCTGCATGTCAATTCAATTCCCTCATACTTCCTTGAATTATGTCATCAGCATCCTGTTCCCACATAGATATGCAAAACTTAAAGTAATGCAACGTAAAGGTTAATCACAAATCCTTAAAATTTTTTAGTGAGAGTCACTCTTTTGTGGGGGCCCTGATGGTGAAATCCAGTCTGTAACTGCCAGTGAATTTCTGAATGTTTCAGCTGTATAAGAAGGGGGCACCGTTCTGACAGCGTACAGTTTGTCACAGTCTGTCGGCCCCAGAGCCCAGCCAGCAGGCTCACAGACAAGCACTCTCGAGAGGAGCTAGGTGGCACTGTGGACTAAGCTGAGCGCATCTCCTCAGCGAAAGGCTGTTTGAGTTGTGTCATTCCTGTAACAAACAACCTTTCAGAAATCAGTAGCAGTGTGACCTGTGGTGGTATCCTCGCACAGGTCAGAGTTCAGCCCACTGGCACGTTCCGATGATGTGTCTTTGCAGGGTAAATGAGGGAAGGCAGGACAGAGACATTCACTGTCCCACTATCCGAACTACTCTAGCACCAAGTGGAAAAGTGCCTGTGGAGAACCGGGAGCAAAATAAGTGAAAACAGTGATTACAATTTATAAATGCAAAATTGTATTTTTAATGTTGATTTTGTAGTAATATTGCAATAATAACAACATTGAAGCCTGGATGGGTGCAGACACAATGGCATGTAAGAAGCTCGACACCATCCGAGCTTTTGGTTGGACTGGTATCCACGCCACCAGACTGCATATCCACTCCCACCATCAGTGGCGCACCATGGCCGCATCAATTCACCAAGATTATCACACAGCACCTCCCTCGCCTGCAGCCTCACCACTGAGACCTATAAGGGTACCAATGTCGTGGGAACACCACCTCCAAGTTCCCCTCCAAGTTACACACCATCCCAACTTGGACATATATCGGCCGTTCCTTCATCATCACTGGGTCAAAGTCCTGGAATTCCCTAACAGCTCTGTGGGAGCACCTTCACCACATGGACTGCAGTGGTTCAAGAAGGCGGCTCACCACCTTCTCACGGCAACTAGGGATGGACAATAAATGCTGGCCTTGAATATATATAGTATAGCACAGAATCATAGATATTTCAGCACAGAAGAAACTATTTGGCTTGTCATTGCCTATAGAACATAGAAACATAGAAAACAGGTGCAGGAGTAGGCCATTCGGCCCTTCTAGCCTGCACCGCCATTCAATGAGTTCATGGCTGAACATTCAACTTCAGTACCCCATTCCTGCTTTCTCGCCATACCCCTTGATCCCCCTAGTAGTAAGGACCTCATCTAACTCCTTTTTGAATATATTTAGTGAATTGGCCTCAACAACTTTCTGTGGTAGAGAATTCCACAGGTTCACCACTCTCTGGGTGAAGAAGTTCCTCCGCATCTCGGTCCTAAATGGCTTACCCCTTATCCTTAGACTGTGACCTCTGGTTCTGGACTTCCCCAACATTGGGAACATTCTTCCTGCATCTAACCTGTCTAACCCCTTCAGAATTTTAAATGTTTCTATGAGGTCCCCTCTCATTCTTCTGAACTCCAGTGAATACAAGCCCAGTTGATCCAGTCTTTCTTGATAGGTCAGTCCCGCCATCCCGGGAATCAGTCTGGTGAACCTTCGCTGCACTCCCTCAATAGCAAGAATGTCCTTCCTCAGGTTAGGAGACCCAAAACTGCACACAATACTCCAGGTGTGGCCTCACCAAGGCCCTGTACAACTGTAGCAACACCTCCCTGCCCCTGTACTCAAATCCCCTCGCTATGAAGGCCAACATGCCATTTGCTTTCTTAACCGCCTGCTGCACCTGCATGCCAACCTTCAATGACTGATGTACCATGAATGCTTGCTTCATTGACTGCAGTCCATTACCCTGTTGAGGACAGCATTGCCGAGAGCATGCAGAAACCAAGCGCAGGCAGCGGAAGGAGCGTGCGGCAAACCAGTCCCACCCACCCCTTCCCTTAACCACTATCTATCCCACCTGTGACAGGGACTGTGGCTCTCGTATTGGACTGTTCAGCCACCTAAGATTTTAAGAGTGGAAGCAAGTCTTCCTCAATGATGATGAGGGCAGCAAGCCAGTGGATCTTGGTAAGGACAGGGATCATGTACATACAAAGCCTTCGAGTGGGAGAGGATTTGACTCATGGAGTTCAGGATTAACTGGAGTTGGGAAGGGTGCAGGAGGGGAGGCCGACAGGGAGAGCATTAGAGACTTCAGTTGTAGAGGCAACGTAGGCATGGGTTAGGGCTTTCCCAGTGAAGGGAGCGAGGCGGAGCTGGTGAGCAATGTCCTGGAGACTCAGGGTGGACCAGAACAATGAGGTTATCCACCGCATGGCCATCAGGACAGCTACTGGGACCGGAACCAGAGAGCTGGAGATCCTGGCAGGAACCCAGAAGGATGGCTTTGGTTTTGCCAACATACAAAACATTGGGAGGGAAATTGCGTCTCGCCCCGTTTTGGGGGGGGGGGGTTGGGGGTTAACAGCCACGAGGCGGGAGTTCCTGTGCCAGGTGTGGAGGTCCCGCTCCGCTTGCAATAATGGGGCTACCCTCCCGCCCCCCCCCCCGCCCGAGAGCAAGTGAAGCGCAGAATAACACCCTCTGCTTGTTCTGTGGGACGGAAACAAAAGGAGAGGGCTGCAGCACTAAACTCAAGCCAGAAATTGTGCATGTTCACTATTGCTACCTACACAAGCAACAGGCGGCCCCTGCTGTGTGGTAATGAAATAGTTACTGCGGCCGAGAGATTGTTCAGGTGCTAAGCAGCCCACTAAGTCTCCAAAATGGGGGGCAAGAATGGCAGTGTCTATTATATTGGGCAGGCACTAGGTCCTTTGCACATGCAAACATGGGCTCACCTGAATTCCTGGGCCAAATTGTGTAACATGATTATCCAAATAAAATCTTTGCAACAGAATATGAAACAAATAAATCCCCAGTGGTAGATGATACTTGTCCCAAAGTACTAAGAGAGACAAGTGAGTATTGTGAGGCATTGCCAGTCATTAGGAGGGAGCCACTAGCCACTGAAGAGGAACTGATATATTAGAGACAGGCCAATGGGGTATCTATTATCCAAAAGAAAGCAAAACAGATAAGTAAGTGAGTGGAGACATCGGTCTTACTTCAACATCGAGCCAAATAATGGAATCGGTTACCAGGAGTAAATTTGAAGGTTAGTTGTACATTAATAATAGAATCAACATGGATTCAGAACTGGAAGACTCTACCAGACCAAAGCAGTTATATCCCCAACGGATTGTGAAAAGCCCTGTGATGTCCATAGACTCCGAACAGCCACTTGACAAAGTTCTTTGGAAAGACGACTTGGTAAGTTCAAAGTTGAGAGTGGATAAGAAGTTAGCTAATGGTTAGAGGGGAAATGCTTGTGTGGGGTGAGTACTGAGTGGGGATCAGTATTGAGTCCAACTTACATCAATGATTTGGATTCAGCACAAGCTATTCCCTGCATTACATCAGCGACTTCACTCCAAAATGCCTAATGGGCTGTGAAGTGACCTCATTGAAACATAGAGAATTCTGACAGGGCTTGAGAGGGTAGATGCAGGGAGGATGTTTCCCCCGGGCTGGGGAGTCTAGAACCAGGGGTCACAGTCTCAGGATAAGGGGTCGGCCGTTTAGGACTGAGATGAGGAGAAACTTCTTCACCTGAGGGTGGTGAATCTTTGGAATTCTCTACCCCAGAGGGCTCAGTCTTTGAGTATATTCAAGGCAGAGATCGATAGATTTTTGGATATTAAGGGAATCAAGGGATATGGGGATCGGGCGGGAAAGTGGAGTTGAGGTAGAAGATCAGCCATGAACTCTCTGAATGGCGGAGCAGACTCGAGGGGCCGAATGGCTTACTCCTGCTCCTAATTCTTATGTTCTAAGTGCTTTGGTATGTCCTGAGGTCGTGAAAGGCGCTATATAAATGTAAGTTCTTTCATGATACCAAACTGGGAGGGCAGTGGAATTGGAGTAGTAAGTGGGCAGGACAGGAGCAGGCTTTAGTGCCGATGAATGTGAAGTACTGCCCACAGGAAGGAAACAGATAAGACATGTATTCCATGAATGGTGTTGAACTAGCTATTGACCAAGTTGAAAAAGGCCCTAGAGTTTTAGTGGATTCAACATGGCAACCAATGCAGAGAAACAGTGTGGGAAAGGAAAGAGAGTTGACCTTATTGAGATATATAAGTTTATAAGCTATGTGGAACAGGAGAACCTGACTATTACTTTCTATGAAATTGTGAGAATATGACACGGGGACACGTAAAAGGCAAATTTCGGATTGATGTCAGGGAATTCTTTACACAAAGAATAATGGAGGAGAAAGTCTGGGAACCACTTAAGATCAAGAAAGAAAGATTTGCCTTTCTAGACCACCTTTCACAACCTCCGGGTGTCCAAAGCACTTTACAACCAATGCAGTGTAGTCACTGTTGTAATGTGGGAAACGCGGCAGCCAATTTGTGCACAGCAAGCTCCCACAAACAGCAATGTGATAATGACCAGATAATCTGTTTTTGTTTTGTTGTTTGAGGGATAAACATTGGCCAGGACACCGGGGATAACTCCCCTGCTCTTCTTCAAAATAATCCCATGGGATATTTTACGTCCACCTGAGAGCAGACGTCTCATCAGTTTAACGTCTCATCTGAAATACGGCACCTCCGACAGTGCAGCGCTCCCTCAGCACCACACTGCAGTGTCAACCTAGATTTATGTGCTCAAATCTCTGGAGTGGGACTCGAACCCACAACCATACAAGTGGGGATGTAGGATCTACCTGGATGGAGGAGATGAGATAGTCTTCTTGAGCTACAATTATTTTGTGATGTGCTCTTCAGTTCAATGGTGGCTGGTTACTCAATCATAAGTCGCCTGATAAAGATTAAGTTTGAGATAATTGGCCAAAGAACCAGAGGAGAGATGGGGAGAATTTATTTTGCGCAGCGAGTTGTTGTGATCTGTAATGCACTGTTGGAAAGGGCGGTGGGAGCAGATGCAATAATAACTTTCAAAAGAGAATTGGATAAAAACAAGGAAAGGATAAAGTTACAGGGCTCTGGGGAAAGAGCAGGGGGGGAGTGGGACTGACTGGACAGCTCCTTCAAAGAGCTGGCACAGCCACGATGGGCCAAATGGCCTCCTTGTGTGCTATGTGATTCTGTGCCAGTGATCAGGAATGGAAATATTGAGCAAGTGGCAAAGCAGTGACTCCAGGAGCTTATTGTAATCTGGAAGAAAGATTAGCAGGGCCTGGAGTGCTCACAGAGCAGCAGGGTTGTCTGAGGAGAGATCTCGTCACACAAGAGCTGGTTACAGATTAACTGTGACTCTTTTCACTGAACAAGACCGGCAGATACAGGCCACCTAGAGTGAAAAATATTATCTTTAATTATAGGGCTCAAATTATTACTGTATAATTCATGTTTATTTTATTAAATTTCTTGTCTTTATACTATTTGGAGCTGCAATGATGATCACTATCCCTCTGACAACTGGTTTTAAACATGAGAATGCTAAAAATGGAGCCCTGGCTGTCTCGCCTGTGTGACAGAAACACAACGCAGACAGTATCTCGGCGGGTAATGGTTGTTTATTGATGGAGATGCCAACCTTTGGTTTTCAGTGCACATCTGCCCAAAGTTATAGGGGAGGGAAATAGTCAGGAACAGCACACCAGTGCTGCATGGCCTAAAGTGAGTGTCTGGGGCCTGGGTGTATTCATTCGTAATTAAGATGCAATGAAGATTATTTTGTTTTTAAAGAGGCTTTAACGTTACACTCGATGCAGTGAGTTACAGTCGGTGCGGTGAGTTACACTCGGTGCGGTGAGTTACAGTCGATGCGGTAATGATACGGTCGGCGCAGTGAGTTACACTCGGTGTGGTGAATTACAGTCGGTGCGGTAAGTTACACTCGTTGTGGTGAGTTACAGTCGTTGTGGTGAGTTACACTCGGTACGGTGAGTTACACTCGGTGTGGTGAATTACAGTCGGTGCAATGAGTTACAGTCGGTGTGGTGAGTTACAGTCGGTGTGGTGAGTTACACTCGGTACAGTGAGTTACACTCGGTGTGGTGAATTACAGTCGGTGCAATGAGTTACAGTCGGTGTGGTGAGTTACAGTCGGTGTGGTGAGTTACACTCGGTGCAGTAACGTTACACTTGGTGCGGTGAGTTACAGTCGGTGTGGTGAGTTACACTCAGTGCGGTGAGTTACACTCGGTGCGGTGAGTTACACTCGGTGCGGTGAGTTACACTCAGTGCGGTGAGTTACACTCAGTGCGGTGAGTTACACTCGGTGCGGTGAGTTACAGTCGGTGCGGTCGTTACAGTCGGTGTGGTGAGTTACAGTCGGTGCGGTGAGTTACAGTCGGTGCGGTGAGTTACAGTCGGTGCGGTGAGTTACAGTCGGTGTGGTGAGTTACAGTCGCTGCGGTGAGTTACACTTGGTGCGGTGAGTTACAGTCGGTGTGGTGAGTTACACTCGTTGTGGTGAGTTACACTTGGTGCGGTGAGTTACAGTCGCTGCGGTGAGTTACACTTGGTGCGGTGAGTTACAGTCGGTGCGGTGAGTTACACTCGTTGTGGTGAGTTACACTTGGTGCGGTGAGTTACAGTCGGTGCGGTGAGTTACAGTCGGTGTGGTGAGTTACAGTCGGTGCGGTGAGTTACAGTCGGTGTGGTGAGTTACAGTCGGTGCGGTGAGTTACAGTCGGTGTGGTGAGTTACAGTCGGTGCGGTGAGTTACAGTCGGTGCGGTGAGTTACACTCATTGTGGTGAGTTACACTGGGTGCGGTGAGTTACAGTCAGTGCGGTGAGTTACAGTCGGTGCGGTGAGTTACAGTCGGTGTGGTGAGTTACACTCATTGTGGTGAGTTACACTGGGTGCGGTGAGTTACAGTCGGTGTGGTGAGTTACAGTCAGTGCGGTGAGTTACAGTCGGTGTGGTGAGTTACAGTCAGTGCGGTGAGTTACAGTCGGTGCGGTGAGTTACAGTCGGTGCGGTGAGTTACAGTCGGTGTGGTGAGTTACAGTCAGTGCGGTGAGTTACAGTCGGTGTGGTGAGTTACAGTCAGTGCGGTGAGTTACAGTCGGTGTGGTGAGTTACACTCAGTGCGGTGAGTTACAGTCGGTGCAGTGAGTTACAGTCGGTGTGGTGAGTTACAGTCGGTGTGGTGAGTTACAGTCGCTGCGGTGATGTCACACTCGGTGCGGTGAGTTACACTCGGTGCGGTAACATTACAGGCGGCGATAATGTTTCAGATGGCGGTGTGCTGATATTGTCTAACAAGTGTTGCAGCAGGCAATGTGAGTTTGCAATCGAATGAGAAAAGAAGGGGCTGAAATTGGCCTCCACCCACAACGGGACGCACCTGCCGATTTTTAAGTGTTCCGTGTGTCCCAAAGAATGGGGCGGACATTCCGGCGATTTTCAGCACTTTGTTTCTTGTTTCTGGTCGGACTGATGTCAGTTTCAGGAGCGGGACGGAATTGGTGGCGGTCAGAGCGGCTGTCACTCCAAGTCATCAGCGCCTTGTGTCGCGCCGATGCATCACAACATCTCTCCCCTTCAGCTAAAGGGGCGGGCCGCTGCGTACTCTGCAGATATGTTAGTGGCAAACACTGGGCCACCAGGGAGGGCTTCAGCCGGGCAAGCGGCCTGCCACCCAAGAGGGTGTGCCCGATGCAGCAGAAACACGGGCGGACTGGAAATCCGCTCCCACCGCTCCCGCCCGGGGGCAATATAGGAAGGGTTGCCCATCCTCTGTCCCCGCTCGGTGAGGCCTCTCCATCTCTTGGAGCTTGTGGAGGGGGCAATGTCAGGTACTGTTTGTTTGTCTGTTTCAGAATCCTATGTGACATGGCAGGAACAGACAGACTCTGTCTCTAGCTTGCTTATACGTAGAACTTAAATAATTATCACAGGAGCATTCTGAATGATTTAAAGAGAGAAAATCCGATGACGTGAACCCGAATCATTTGTTCGTGAGTCCTATAATTAAAGAGGATGTGTTTCCCTGGAGGTATTTTTAAACAAACTGTGATCATCTCTCTGTGCCACTCAATGCTTGGTCATCAGAATTGTGGAGTCTGGTTTGCGGCTAACTGCAGCCGTCTGCTCCACATCACCCTCACCGTCACATGGCCGACCATCGCCTGTCGTCCCTGGCACTGGCTTATTGGCAGCGTCGGCAACTTATTGCTGTGCTGAAATAAAACACAGGCACAGCGGGTCGGGCAGCTTCTGTGGAGAGAGAAACAGAGTTAGCGTTTCAATCTGATGGTCTATTGTCAGAATAGTTGTTGTGACTGGACACCCCCCGGGCCCTGGATTGCCGACACGTGACATCAACAACAACAACAAAATGGCCCAAGGTACTTCACAGCAAAGTTATCCAAAAACCATTGACACCAAGCCACACAAAGTGTTATGTATGTAATAATTCGATAGACTGAATACTGTAAACTAATACAGGTACAAACCTGGCTCTGCTTTATTAGGGCCCAAAGTGATTACATGATGGCTTGCCTTTTATACCTGGACCACACACATGTATGTACAGCCCAATGACCTCCGACAGTGGCACCTGGTGGCTGGTAACCCCAAGCATACATACATGACACAAAGGATATTAGGGCAGATGGCCAGAAGCTTGGTCAAAGAAGTAGGTTTTAAGGAGTGACTTAAAGAAGGAGAGGTGGAGAGGTTTAGGGAGGGAGTTCCAGAGCTCGGGGCCCAGGCAACAGAAGGCACAGCCACCAGTGGTGGAGCGATTATAATCAGGGATGCTCAGGGGGGCAGAATTAGAGGAGCGCAGAGATCTCGGGGGATTGTGGGGCTGGAGGAGATTACAGAGATAGGTATTTCAAAACAAGGATGAAAATTTTGAAATCGAGGCGTTGCTTAACCGGAAGCCAATGTAGGTCAGCGTGCACAGAGGTGATGGGTGAGCGGGACTCAGTGCGAGTTAGGACATGGGCAGCTGAGTTTTGGATCACCTCTAGTTTACGTAGGGTAGAATGTGGGAGGCCAGCCAGGGGTGCGTTGGAATAGACAAGTCTAGAGGTAACAAAGGCATGGATGAGGGCTTCAGCAGTAGATGAGCTGAGGCAAGGGCGGAGACGGGTGATGTTACAGAGGTGGTAATAGGCGGTTTTAGTTATGCTGTGGATATGTGGTCGAAAGCTCATTTCAGGGACTAATATGATACCAAGGTTGTGAACAGTCTGGTTCAGCCTCAGATAGAAGTTGGGGAGAGGGATGGAGTCAATGGCTGGGGAACGGAGTTTGTGGCGGGGACCGAAAACAATGGCTTTGGTCTTCCCAATATTTAGTTGGAGGACATTTCTGCCGACTGGATGTCGAACAAGCAGTGTGACATTTTAGAGAGAGTGGAGGGTCGAGAGAGGTGGGTGAGGTAGAGCTGGATGTCGTCAGGGTAGATGTGGAACCTGACGCCGTTTATTTGGATGATATAAACCGCAAATCATTCTGGGAGATCATAACCAGCGAGAGAAATGCTTCCAGGGAATGTTACCCTCTGTGGTACAGTTAAAGTTAAGTGGCCAGGTTTATGCTGAGTTTATGGAAAGAATTTGCCTACATTTTTCACAAGAATCAAACTAGCCCCCTCGGCCAGTCCCGACTTCAAATATCATCAGCTGAGAAAGACAGCTCCGTTGCAATAATGTGTA
Source organism: Pristiophorus japonicus (assembly GCF_044704955.1). Taxonomy (NCBI): domain Eukaryota; kingdom Metazoa; phylum Chordata; class Chondrichthyes; family Pristiophoridae; genus Pristiophorus; species Pristiophorus japonicus. Next base: position 57,644,053 of record NC_091994.1, on the reverse strand, counting down.
AACAGTGTCTGGTGTCAGGACCTTGGATGAATGAAGCAGATGGTAACATGTAACCTGCTATAGTGTCTGTAGAAATACAGCCTGTGAAAGGTGCTGATAGAAGAAGTTGCTAATGACATTAACTATCCATGCCCACGGCACTTCAGTTAGTTTTACATATACCGCATCTCATTACACGCTGCAGCAGTTATTAATGTTTGCTTTTCTCAGACTATCTCTGAAATCAGCTCTGCCTGCTCCACAGGTATTCTTTACAGTCAGTAGTCTATCTGCTGATGGTTTAACTGTATGATCAACTGAAGATTATTGTGCTGAACTATCAAATAACAGTTAGTACTGTGCTCTGTTCTGGTATTACCATCATCATCATAGTCAGTCCCTCGGAATCGAGGAAGACTTGCTTCCACTCTAAAAATGAGTCCTTAGGTGGCTGAACAGTCCAATACGAGAACCACAGTCCCTGTCACAGGTGGGACAGACAGTCGTTGAGGGAAGGGAGGGTGGGACTGGTTTGCCGCACGCTCTTTCCGCTGCCTGCGCTTGATTTCTGCATGCTCTCAGTGATGAGACTCGAGGTGCTCACCACCCTCCCGGATGCTCTTCCTCCACTTAGGGTGGTCTTTGGCCAGGGACTCCCAGGTGTCGGTGGGAATGTTGCACTTTATTAGGGAGGCTTTGAGGGTGTCCTTGTAACGTTTCCTCTGCCCACCTTTGGCTCGTTTGCCATGAAGGAGTTCCGAGTAGAGCGCTTGCTTTGGGAGTCTCGTGTCTGGCATGTGAACAATGTGGCCTGCCCAGCGGAGCTGATCAAGTGTGGTCAGTGCTTCAATGCTGGGATGTTGGCTTGGTCGAGGACACTAATGTTGGTGCATCTGTCTTCCCAGGGCATTTGTAGGATCTTGCGGAGACATCGTTGGTGCTATTTCTCCAGCGACTTGAGGTACCTACTGTACATGGTCCAAGTCTCTGAGCCATACAGGAGCGTGGGTATTACTACAGCCCTGTAGACCATGAGCGTGGTGGCAGATTTGAGGGCCTGGTCTTCAAACACTCTTTTCCTCAGGCGGCCGAAGGCTGCACTGGTGCATTGGAGGCAGTGTTGAATCTCGTCGTCAATGCCTGCTCTTGTTGATAAGAGGATCCCGAGGTATGGGAAGTGGTCCACGTTGTCCAGGGCCACGCTATGGATCTTGATGACTGGGGAGCAGTGCTGTGCGGTGAGGACAGGCTGGTGGAAGACCTTTGTCTTACGGATGTTTAGCGTAAGGCCCATACTTTCAGAAGCCTCAGTAAATATGTTGACAATGACTTGGAGTTCAGTCTCTGAGTGCGCGCAGACGCAGGCATCGTCTGCGTACTGTAGCTCAACGACAGAGGTTGGGGTGGTCTTGGACCTGGCCTGGAGACGGCGAAGGTTGAACAGCTTCCCATTGGTTCTGTAGTTTAGTTCCACTCCAACGGGGAGCTTGTTGACTGTGAGGTGGAGCATGGCAGTAGAGAAGATTGAGAAGAGGGTTGGGGCAATGACACAACCCTGTTTGACCCCGGTCCAAACGTGGAATAGGTCTGTAATGGATCCATTGGTAAGGATCATGGTCTGCATGTCGTCGTGGAGCAGGCAGAGGATCGTGACAAACTTTTGGGGGCATCCGAAATGGAGGAGGACGCTACATAGACCCTCATGGTTGACAGTGTCAAAGGCTTTTGTAAGGTCGAAGAAGGCCATGTATAAGGGCTGGCGCTGTGCCTTGCATTTTCCCAGCTGTCGCGCTGCAAAAAGCTTGTCTGTTGTGCCCTGTAGAGGACGAAATCCGCACTGTGACTCCGGGAGGAGCTCCTCGGCCATAGGGAGAAGACGGTTGAGGAGGACTCTTGAGACAACTTTCCCAGTGGCTGATAGCAGGGAGATTCCTCTGTAGTTACCGCAGTCGGACTTGTCCCCTTTTTAAAGATGGTCACGATCACTGCATCTCTGAGATCTCCTGGCATGCTCTCCTCCCTCCAGATGAGAGAGATGAGGTCTTGTATCTGCTCCAACAGTGCCTCTCCACCATACTTCAGTGCCTCAGCGGGGAGTCCATCCTCTCCTGTAGCCTTGTTGTTCTTGAGCTGTCTTATGGCTTTTTCTACCTCGTGCAGTGTCGGGGTCTCACTGAGGTGGTGGCGGATCGCATGCTGCGGAATGGAGTCTAGAACACTCAAGTCAAAGGCAGAGTCTCGATTGAGGAGATCTTCGAAGTGCTCCTTCCAGCGGGCCCTGACTGCCTCGGTGTCCTTGATGAGTGTTTCCCCGTTCTTGGCCAGCAGTAGGGTGGGGCCTTGGGTGTTTGGACCGTAGGTGGCCTTGACTGCGATGAAGAATCCTCGCACATCATGGCTGTCGGCCAGCTGTTGTATCTCCTGTGCTGTATTACACGGGAATACTCTCACACTGTGCTCTGTATCACTAGTACCAATCGCTCATTCAAACTTAGATGACAATGATTATGTTAGATTAATATCTGATTGTTATGACCCATGTTGCAATGGCCAGGACACCTGTTGAATGCAGTGCCCACCTTTGAATGGCTCCAATGGATCTTGCACCTGTGTAGATAGAGCCTTCAGATCAGCCTGTTATTGAAGAAAACTTCTCCCATCATACTGTGCCCTCTCAGAACGGCACTGAAGTGTTATCTTAACTGACGAGTCCAGTGGGCGTGAGTGTTTCAGTCAGGATCGGACAGAACAGTGGAGGTTATAAAACCTTCACTAGTCGCCACAAACCATCATCTCCATCACAGCTCTCTCCACCATCAATATGGAAATTCTCCTATTCCACGCCAAAAAGGAATGAGTTCACAGGTGTTTCAATGAAGGACCTAACATTTCAGATCCTAAACTACATCCTGAAGGGTGGAAGATGTCTGTGCGTGGATTTTTTTAACGTGGGGTGGCCGTTGCACACCAGCCACCACACGGGCTTGACAGAGCTAGGTCTTGGTCCAGTGGCAAGGATTAACCAAGACGACTGGAGACCAGCTCTGCTGCACAGACCCAGTGCGCACACATATCGCAGTGTGGGCTGGCCTGTGCTGCCCCTGGGCCCTCGCCTCTCCTGGGCCCCGAACTCTCGCCTCTCCTGGGCCCCAGTCACGTCCCTCTACAATCTCTCGCTGCTCCTTCGCCCCCTGACCTCGCCGCTCCCGCTGTACCTGCCCACGCTCCAATCACCGACCTGGATTATTGGGACATCCAATCCAGTTTACTACAAATACACAAGATTCATGGCCAGCTAATCGTTTTTTTTTGGCATGTGCAGGAATGTTGGCCAGGAAGCTGATAGAACTCCCTGTTCTTCAGCAGTGCCGCGGTAGACATTATATACCCGCTTCAAACAGACAGACAGGGTGTCCCGCTGTAACAGGGACCAAGACAACAGACAACAACAACTTATATTTATGTAGCACCGTTAACATAGTAAAATGTCCCAAGGTGCTTCATCAGGAACATAATCAGACACAAATCTGACACTCAGCCACATAACATAGAAACATAGAACATAGAAACATAGAAAATAGGTGCAGGAGTAGGCCATTCGGCCCTTCGAGCCTGCACCACCATTCAATATGATCATTGCTGATCATTCATCGCAGTACCCTTTTCCCGCTTTCTCTTCATACCCCTTGATTCCTTTAGCCGTAAGGGCCATATCTAACTCCCTCTTGAATATATCCAATGAACTGGCATCAACAACTCTCTGCGGCAGGGAATTCCACAGGTTAACAACTCTGAGTGAAGAAGTTTCTCCTCATCTCAGTCCTAAATGGCCTACCCCTTATCCTAAGACTGTGTCCCCTGGTTCTGGACTTCCCCAACATCGGGAACATTCTTCCCGCATCTAACCTGTCCCGTCCTGTCAGAATCTTATACGTTTCTATGAGCTCCCCTCTCATCCTTCTAAACTCCAGTGTATAAAGGCCCAGTTGATCCAGTCTCTCCTCATATGTCAGTCCAGCCATCCCTAGAATCAGTCTGATGAACCTTCGCTGCACTCCCTCAATAGCAAGAAAGCCCTTTCTCAGATTAGGAGACCAAAACTGAACACAATATTCCACGTGAGGCCTCACCAAGGCCGTTCACAATTGCAGTAAGACCTCCCTGCTCCTATACTCAAATCCCCAAGCTATGAAGGCCAACATGCCATTTGCCTTCTTCACCACCTGCTATACCTGCATGCCAACTTTCAATGACTGATAAACCATGACACCCAGGTCTCGTTGCACTTCCCCATTTCCTAATCTGCCGCCATTCAGATAATATTCTGCCTTCGTGTTTTTGCCACCAAAGTGGATAACCTCACATTTATCCACATTATACTGCATCTTCCATGCATTTGCCCACTCACCTAACCTGTCCAAGTCACCCTGCAGCCTCTTAGCGTCCCCCTCACAGCTCACACCGCCTCCCAGTTTAGTGTCATCTGCAAATTTTGAGATATGACACTCAATTCCTTCATCCAAATCATTGATGTATATTGTAAAGAGCTGGGGTCCCTGTGGCACTCCGGGAGATATTAGGGCTGATAACCAAAAGCTTGGACAAAGAGATAGGTTTTAAGGAGTGTCTTAAAGGAGGAAAGAGAGGTAGAGAGGCGGAGAGGGAGGGAGTTCCAGAGCTTGAGGCCCAGGCAGGGGAAGGCACGGCCACCGATGGGCGGATGAAGGAAATAGGGGATGTGCAAGAGGTTAGAATTAGAGGAGCGCAGCGATCTTTGAGTGTATAAGGCTGGACTTGGTAACAGAAAGAGAGAGGGGAGTAGCCATAGAGGTATTCAAAAAAAGGATGAGAATTTTTAAATCGAGATGTTGCCTGACCGGGAGCCAATGTAGGTCAGCGAGCACAGGGCTGATGGGTGAGCGGGACCTGGTGCGAGTTAGGACACGGGGCAGCAAAGTTTTGGATGAGCTGAAATTTATGGAGGATGGAAGGTGAGAGGCCGGCCTAGAGAGACTTGGAATAGTCAAGTCTGGAGGTAGCAAAGGCACGGATGAGGGTTTCAGCAGTAGATGGGCTGAGGTGGTGGGGGGGGGGGGGAGGTGTGTGATGTTACGGAGGTGGCGAGGATTAAGGAATCGTAGGCTCAGATCAGGATCAAACAGGGCACCAGGGTTCTGGCTGGTGTGGTTCAGCCTCAGACAGTGGCCAGGGAGAGGATGGAGTCGGTGGCTGGGGAATGGAGACTGTGAGGAGGACCGATGAGAATCGCTTCGGTTTTCCCAATATTTAGTTGCTCATCCAGTACGGGATGTCAGACAAGCAGACTTTACTTGCCCGCAGAAAGTAGACCAAGTAATGGTGAGGGATGTGAACAAGCGTGGAGAACACCAGCATCGGTGAAATGGAGAAATGGGGCGCTTTGCATGTTGGCCAATGGCCAGCTTAGTGCAAGGAGAATGATAGGTACCATAAGTGGCTGCACATTTGCATTTCCTTCCACAAGTAAATACTGCCAAGTGCCACGCAATGGGAATTGTTTGGAGATTTTAATGTGCTTCAGATCTTCAGCACATCACAACTGATGCCAGATGCAAGAAGCGCATAGATTTTGTTGTCTTCGAATTTGAGGCTATCTGTTTCACTGCCTCAGCCTCCTCCCAGCCTAATCCCTTCAGCCCCACCCCCACACTGGCCCCTGACACCACTAGATCATCTCCACACAGCCCTGAGCCCAGAGCTCCAACCCGCAGAGCCCTAAGCCCGGAGCCCTGACCCCACAGCCCTGACCCCCGGAGCCCTGAGCCCGGAGCCGTGACCCCACAGCCCTGAGCCCGGAACCCTGACCCCACACCCCTGACCCCCGGAGTCCTGGCCTCAGAGCCCTGACCCCTGGAGCCCTGACCCCCACAGCCCTGACCCCCACAGCCCCGAACCCCAGAGCCCTGACCCCCGGATCCCTGACCCCCGGATCCCTGACCCCCAGAGCCCTGACCCCCGGATCCCTGACCCCCGGATCCCTGACCCCCCCAGACCTGACCCCTGGAGCCCTGACCCCCAGAGCCCTGACCCCCGGATCCCTGACCCCTGGAGCCCTGGCCCCACAGCCCTGACCTCTGGAGCCCTGATCCCCGGAGCCCTGACCCCCGGATCCCTGACCCCCCCAGACCTGACCCCTGGAGCCCTGGCCCCCAGAGCCCTGACCCCTGGAGCCCTGACCCCCACAGCTTTGACCCCCATAGCTCTCACCCCCACACTCACCCCTGACCCCCACAGCCCTGACCCCCAGAGCACTCTATACCAGACTCACTTCCTCTGTGAGGCCCACCCTCAAAGCTCCCTTTACCCCGTCACCCTTCCGATTCACATCGCTGACCAATGAAACCATTCCTTGTGCCGCGTTTGGGACAGTACCAAGTACTCCCTCTCTTTAGGGACTATTCCTCCTCCCTTTCAAAACTGCCTTACTAACTCCACCCCCTAACAGACAACCCTCAGTGGCCACATCCTCACCAGTTACTGCTCCATCTCCAATCTCTATGTCGAAGGTTCTGGAACAGTCTGTTGCCATCCAAATCTTTGCCCACCGCTCACTGTTTCAGTCCATCGGGTTGAAAAATTTGTGTTCGCCAGCAAAGTTGACGGTGTCACTGGATTTAACGGCTGCTGAAAATGACCGCAACACTAACGGAGTGAAATTAGTCTGGGGGGCATGGAGATAGGTGGCACAGGGATCGCTAGATCTTTGGCTATTAGGGGATAGAGCGGGAAGGTGGAGTTAAGGTTGAAGATCAGCCATGATCATCATAGGAATTGAGGAAGATGCTTCCACTCCTGAAGTGAGTTCTTTGGTGGCTGAACAGTCCAACACGAGAGCCACAGATTCTGTCACAGGTGGGACAGATAGTCGCCGAGGGAAAGGGTGGGTGGGATGTTAGCCTGGTCGAGGACGCTAACGTTAGTGCGTCTGTCCTCCCAGGGGAGGAAGATCAGCCATGATCTTATTGAATGGCGGAGCAGGCTCGAGGGGCCAAATGGCCTACTCCTGCTCCTATTTCTTATGTTCTTATGTCTGCCTCTCTCTCTCTCGCTCGCTCCGATCTCCATCTCCCCCTCTCTCTTCCTGGCTCCCCCCCCTCTTCCCGTCTCTCTCATTCTCTCTCTCTCCGACTCCCACCTCTCTCTCTCCCCATCTCTCTCACTCTCCCTCTCCCCGTCTCTCATTCTCTCCGATCCCCATCTCGCTCTCATCCCGTCTCTCTGTCACTCTCACTCTCTCTCTCTCTCTCCTCCGTCTCTCTCACTCTCTCTCCCCGTCTCTCTCTCTCACTTTCTCTCTCCCATCTCTCTCACTCTCTCTCCCACCTCTCTCACTCTCTCTCTCCCGTCTCTCTCTCACTCTCTCTCCCGCCTCTCTCACTCTCTCTCTCCCATCTCTCTCTCACTCTCTCTTCTGTCTCTCTCACTCTCTCTCTCTCTCTCCCCTGTTTCACTCTCACTCTCTCTCTCTCTCCCCATTTCTCTCTCTGATTCTCTCTCTCACCGATCCCCATCTCTCTCTCCCCATCACTCCCGTCTCTCTCTCTCACTCACTCTCTCCCCCCGTTTCACTTTCACTCTATCTCTCTCTCTCTCTCTCTCGCTTCCCCATCTCTCTCTCTTTCACGGTCTCTTTCTCTCTTTCTCTCTCTCTCTCTCTCCCTCATCTCTCTCACTCTCTCTCTCCCATCCCCTCCCCATCTCTCTCACTCTCTCTCTCTCTCTCCCATCCCACACCCTCCATCTCTCTCGTTCTCTCTCTCTCTCACTCTCTCTCTTCCCCATCTCTCTCTCCCCGATCTTCTCTCTCTCCCATCCCCCCCACCATCTCTCTCACTCTCTCTCTCTCCTGCCTCTCTTTCTCTCCCCCGTATCTCTCTCTCCCCGTCCTCTCTCTCCCCCTTCTCTCTCGCTCCCCCGTCTCTCTCACTCTCTCTCTCTCCCATCAACCCCCCCGCCTCTCTCACTTTCTCTCCCTCCCCCCGTCTCTCTCTCCCCCGTATCTCTCTCTCTCCCCTGTCTCTCTCTCCCCCGTCTCTCTCTCTCCCCCGTATCTCTCTCTCCCCCATCTCTCTCACTCTCTCTCTCTCTCCCATCACCCCCCCAGCCCCGTCTCTCTCACTCTCTCTCTCTCCCATCAGCACTCCCCCCAATGCCTCTCTCACTCTCTCTCTCCCCCGTATCTCTTGTCATGTATGTAACCTTCATGTAACTGTAACCTTTTTGTAACAACACTGTACACTGTATACACCCAAGAAATGCACACCTTGACCACAGGGGGTGAACTTGTGGGAGACACTCCTCACCTGGTCATCCAGGTATATAAAGGGAGATCCCACGCAGGGTCATCACTTCTTGGTCCTGTGAATAAAGGTTCAGGTCACAGAGTGATCTTGTCTGCAGAATGTGCCTCGTGTGAATTTATAGTAGTGTGTAAGGACACTACATTTGGCGACGAGAAACGGGAATCAATGACTCACGAGAATGGGAGAATGGCCACCAGTAGCACAGAGGAACGGTACTGTGTTGGTGAGGACTGGGACGATTTCGTTGAGAGGCTCCAGCAGAGCTTTGTCACGAAGGACTGGCTGGGAGCGGCAGCGGCTGACAAGCGAAGGGCGCATCTACTGACCAGCTGTGGACCTAAGACGTACGCGCTGATGAAAGACCTGCTTGCACCCGAGAAACCGGCGGGCAAAACCTTTGAAGAGCTCAGCAAACTGATCGGTGAGCACCTCAAACCGGCAAGCAGTATACACATGGCCCGACACCAATTCTATACACACCGCGTTGGGAAGGACAGAGCATACCAGACTTCGTTGCGGACCTTCGGCACTTGGCCAGCCTCTGTAAGTTCACAGATGCCCGCAGGGGGGAGATGTTATGGGATTTCTTCATTGAGGGCATTGGGCATGCCGAGATTTCCAAAAAGCTAATTGAGACCAAGGACTTGACCTTGGAAGCGGCAGCATTGATGGCTCAGACCTTCATGGCGGGGGAGGAGGAAACCAAGATCATATACGCGCGCAACCCTGCTCCCAACGTGGTGATGGAGCAGGGAGTTAACATGGTAAACGCGACTCAGAACCCCGCAGGCAGGCAAGGGCAATTCGACACCACCCAGGCAGTAACAGACTCTAGAGTGGGTCCTCAACAGAGACAATGGCAGGTTGAATGGACATTTACACCATCACAGTGGACAGTACATCCCAGGATGGGGCCATTGACATCCACTAACAGAGTGCTCAAGAGTAATCAAAGAGATAATCAGAGAGGAATGTCTGGCAACAGTTCTTTTGTTCACAATAATCTCAGCTCATGCTGGAGGTGCGGGTGCAGACACGCTGCAAAAACCTGTAGGTTTCAACAATTTATCTGTAGAAATTGTAACTTCAGTGGACATTTAGCCAGAATGTGCAGGAAGCCCGCAGTGAGGCTAATTTACGAGGCAGATGAACCACAAGAGAGGTGTGTAAGGCAGGTTCATGCTTGGGACAAAGCAATGGGCGCTGAAGTTCAGCGGGTTCATGCGGCAAACATCCATAGCTCATATACAAAAACGCCACCTATAATGATGAAAGTCCTATTAAATGGCATCCCGGTATGTATGGAGCTGGACACAGGGGCCAGCCAGCCACTCATGAGTGTCCAACAATTCGAGAAACTATGGCCACTCAGAGCTAGCAGACCCAAACTAGAACGCATTGACATGCAATTACGGACATACACCAAAGAGATCACCCCAGTGCTAGGCAGTGTAATGTTGGTGGTCACACATAATGGATCAGAGAACCGGTTGCCACTCTGGATTGTCCCGGGAAATGGTCCTGCGCCTTTGGGGAGGAGCTGGCTAGCTGAGATGAACTGGAAATGAGGGGATGTGCGCGCCATTTCATCTGTGGAGCGAAGTTCATGCTCACAGGTCCTATTTCAACCTGGTGTCGGGACTTTCAAAGGTACCAAAGTAGTGATTCGCATCACCCCGGACGCCAGACTAGTGCACCACAAAGCCAGAGCTGTGTCGTATGTGATGCGGGAGAAAATTGAGAGTGAGTTGGACAGGTTGCTAAGAGAGGGCATAATTTCGCCCATTGAATTCAGCGACTGGGAAAGCCCCATCGTCCCTGTCCTAAAAGCAGATGGCTCGGTCAGGATCTGTGGCGACTACAAGGCCACTATCAACCGAGTGTCACTACAAGACCAATACCCGCTTCCGAGAGCGGAGGTTTTTTTTGCCACGCTGGCAGACGGAAAGCTGTTCACCAAGTTGGACCTCACTTCAGCCTACATGACCCAGGAACTGGCCGAAGAATCCAAGCTACTGACCACCATCACCACACACAAGGGGCTGTTTGTCTACAACAGGTGTCCGTTTGGCATTCGATCAGCGGCCGCTATCTTCCAAAGGAACATGGAAAGCCTGCTCAAATCCATCACTGGAACAATCGTATTTCTGGACGACATCCTTATCACTGGTTGAGACACTGAGGAACACCTCCACAATCTGGAGGAGGTGCTATGCCAACTGGACCGGGTAGGCCTGCGACTAAAGAAGTCCAAGTGTGTGTTTTTGGCCCCAGAGGTCGAGTTTTTGGGCAGGAGGGTTGCCGCATAAGGGATCCGGCCTACCGAATCCAAAACGGAGGCGATCCGTCGCACGCCCAGGCCCGGCAACACATCGGAGTTGCGTACATTTCTGGGACTCTTGAATTATTTCGGGAACTTTCTTCCGAACTTAAGTACATTGTTGGAACCACTACACGTGCTCCTGCGAAAGGGTTGCGATTGGTTTTGGGGGGACTGTCAGGAATGGGCTTTCAATCGGGCACGGAACCTGCTTTGTTCTAATAAGTTGTTGACCCTGTACAACTCCTAGAAGAAATTGGTTTTGACATGTAATGCATCATCCTATGGAGTTGGGTGCGTGTTGCAGCAGAGTAATGATGAGGGCCAACTCCAACCTGTGGCTTATGCCTCCAGGTCGCTCTCCCAAGCAGAAAGGGGATATGGAATGTTTGAAAAGGAAGCACTCGCATGTGTCTACGGGGTGAAAAAGATGCACCAGTACCTTTTTGACAAAAGGTTCGAGTTAGAAACGGACCACAAGCCGTTAACATCCCTGTTGTCAGACAGCAAGGCTGTCAATGCCAATGCGTCAGCTCGCATACAGCGATGGGCTCTCACGCTGGCTGCGTATGACTACACCATACGGCACCGGCCAGGCACCGAAAATTGCGCTTACGCGCTCAGCAGGCTTCCACTGGCCACCACTGAGGGGGCAGCGGAGCAAAGCGCCGAGATGGTCATGGCTGTCGATGCCTTTGACAGTGCAGGCTCCCCCATCACAGCCCGCCAGATCAAACTCTGGACCAATAGAGATCCCCTCCTATCCTTGATTAAGAAATGTGTCCTGACTGGGGATTGGGCGCCCGCACATGGAGCATGCCCCGAGGAGGTCAGACCGTTTCACAGACGGATGGATGAGCTCTCCATCCAAGCCGACTGCCTACTATGGGGCAGCCAGGTAGTCATGCCCCAGAAAGGAAGGGAAGTATTCATCAGGGAACTCCACAGCGAGCACCCAGGCATCGTGCTAATGAAGGCCATTGCCAGGTCACATGTATGATGGCTGGGAATTGACTCAGACCTGGAACACCGTGTTCGCAGGTGCACGACATGTGCCCAGCTGGGCAATGCCCCCAGGGAAGCCCCACTCAGCCCGTGGCCCTGGCCCACCAGGCCATGGTCACGTATTCACATAGATTACCGGGCCCGTTCATGGGAAAAATGTTCCTCATTGTTGTTGATGCGTACTCGAAATGGATCGAGTGCATCATATTGAACTTGTGCACGATATCCACCACTGTGGAGAGTCTGTGTGCGGTCTTTGCGACCCACGGCTTGCCGGACATCCTGGTTAGCGACAACGGCCTGTGTTTCACTAGCTATGAATTCCGGGAGTTCATGTCGGGTAATGGCATCAAACATGACAGGACAGCACCGTTCAAGCCGGCTTCCAATGGCCAGGCAGAACGTGCGGTCCAAATCATAAAACAGGGCATGCTCCGGATTCAAGGACCCTCCCTTCAGTACTGCCTATCGCACCTCCTGCTGGCCTATAGGTCCCGACCACATTCGCTCACGGGAGTCCTGCCCGTGGAACTACTCATGAAACGTACACTTAAAACTCTGCTGTCCTTCATTCACCCAGTCCTGTCAGACATTGTTGAGGGCAAGCGCCAGTCCCAAAATGAGTGCCATGACCGTAACTCAAAGGGGAGATGTATAGAAATCGATGACCCTGTATTTGTTCTTAATCACGCTTTGGGGCCCAAGTGGCTTGAGGGTACTGTAATTGGTAAAGAGGGGAATAGGGTCATAGTGGTCAGACTTAACAATGGACAGATATGCCGCAAGCATCTGGATCAAGTAAAAAAAAGGTTCAGCATGGACACTGAGGAACCTGAGGAACATCATGAGATGCTGCCCACACCACCGCCAGTGAACGAGCAACAAGAACCGTCAGCAGCATGCACAGTCCCCGCGGTCAGCCTGGACGAGCCGGAATCACCACAGAGGACAGAGACACATGCCAAGGCTCAACAACCAGAGCCCCCACTGCGGCACTCCACGAGAGAGTGTCGACCGCCTGAAAGACTTAATCTTTGACCCCACAAGACGTTGGGGGGAGGTGATGTCATGTATGTAACCTTCATGTAACTGTAACCTTTATGTAACAACACTGTACACTGTATACACCTGAGAAATGCACACCTTGACCACAGGGGGTGAACTTGTGGGAGACACTCCTCACCTGGTCATCCAGGTATATAAAGGGAGGTCCCACGCAGGGTCATCACTTCTTGTTCCTGTGAATAAAGGTTCAGGTCACAGAGTGACCTTGTCTGCAGAATGTGCCTCGTGTGAATTTATAGTAGTGTGTAAGGACACTACATCTCTCTCTCTCCCCGATCCTCTCTCGCTCTCTCTCTCTCCCCCGTCTCTCTCTCCCTGATCCTCTCTCTCTCCCCCGTCTCTCTCTCCCACCTCTCTCTCTCTCCCTATCGATACAAACCTCTCTGGGGCCTTGATCCACAGAACTGAACAAAGGCGAGGTCACGTTTCACTGCATTGTGGGTACTGTGCATGTGCAGAAGGACACGAATATGTCCGTGTAAATAATCACTTTGAAAAGAGTCTTCTTCGTCTTAGGCGGTCCCTCATATCGAGGATGACTTGCTTCCACGCCGAAAAGGGATGAGTTCACAGGAGTTTCAATGAAGGACCTAATATTCCAGATCCCGAACTACATCCTGAAGGGTGGAAGATGTCTGTGCGTGGATTTTTTTAACGTGTGGTGACCGTTGCACACCAGCCACCACACGGGCTCGACAGAGCGAGGTCTTGGTCCAGTGGCAAGGGTTAACCAAGACGACTGGAGACCAGCTCTGCTGCACGGGCCTAGTGCGCACACATATCGCTGTGTGGGCTGGGCCCGTGCTGCCCCTGGGCCCTTGCCTCTCAGGGGCCCCGATCACGTCGCTCTGCAATCTCTGGCCGCTCCCTCGCGCACCTCGCCGCTCCTGCTGTACCTGCCCACGCTCCAATCACTGACCTGGATTGTGGTGACGTCCAATCCAGTTGCCCTCTTCACTGCCGGCAGACCCTCCTGCACCAGCTCGCGCTGCTCCCTGGAGTGCGATGCTCCTTTTAGCCCCGACCTGTCGCAGAACATCTGAAAAGAGTAAGTGCGGTGTGACTCGACCTTATTGGACACCTTGTAGGAGTCACCAGGAGAAAGGGAGGTGCTTGTTCATCGGCATCTTACCAGGGGGTCCCCGTGGTCTGCAGGAGGAATGGGAGGACACGAGGCCAGGCAGAGCAGGGCGAGGTGGGCACAGGACATCCCTACCCCTCTTGACCTCCTCCACCAGGACCCCCAGTGCCGTGTCCGAGACCCTGTGCGCCCTCTCCCTCGGTCCCTGAGCCACCCTGCAACGTTTTGCTGTGTGCCAGCCAGCACGCCCCGCACCTTCAGTGGGAGTGGGTACGAGGAACCCACATTTACTCCTCCATGAAAATTGCGTCCAATCAGCTCGAGTGCTAAACCTGCAGGGTTCTGGTTACAGCACAGAAGGAAGCCTTTCGGGCGGGGGAGTGGGACTGGCTGAGGTGCTCTTGCAGAGAGCCGGCACGGGCTCGACGGGCCGAATGGCCTCCTTCTGTACCAATGTTTTTCTTTCAGATACTTATCCAGTTCCCTTTCGAAAGCCGCGATTGAGTCTGCCTCCACCACTCTCTCAGACAGCGCATTCCAGATCCTAACCACTTGCTGCATAAAAGAGGTTCTCCTTGTGTCGCCTTTGGTTCTTTTGACAATCACACCTCCAGGCAGTGTTCAAATTACGGTAATCAGCAATTAGAATCAAAATTGTGCACTCGATCCAGACGTGTCTTATTAGCACAGCACGCATTTAGAGCCTGTTTTCACCCTCTGGCCAAAACAACACCCAGAATCTCTGAAATATGCACAGATCTCAGGATCGGTTCTGTCTGTCTTTGACTGACAGTTCCTTGCTAAATATGAATGGCGAGCTATCCCAGGGAATCCCCATTATCCTTCGTGGATATAAAAAAAGCCCGTCTGGTTTGGGACCTGACAGTCAGGCCGCTTTCAGCTGGCTAAAGAAACTCACAAGAAGACAGGTTGGCAACTCTCAGCCGCAGGAATGCTGAGACGGTTTGGAAGTGCCGATTAGGTGAGAAACAGTGCGGGGGAGGTTTTAGTGTCTGGTATTCATCAGGTGGGTGGGGAATCTGCTCCGCCCAGCCCATGACACCACCGGGAGGCCCAATCCATTCTTGTGGTTGACCTCATGTTAATATGCATGGAAAGCTGCCAGCGCTGAGGTGGAGGGGCAACAACGAGGTCCAACACCGCCTCCAGTGCGCCAGTGCAGCCTTCGGCCGCCTGAGGAAAAGAGTGTTCAAAGACCAGGCCCTCAAATCTGCCACCAAGCTCATGGTCTACAGGGCTGTAGTAATACCCACCCTCCTGTAGGGCTCAGAGACATGGACCATGTACAGTAGACTCCTCAAGTCGCTGGAGAAATACCACCAACGATGTCTCCGCAAGATCCTGCAAATCCCCTGGGAGGACAGCCGCACCAACGTTAGCGTCCTCGACCAGGCCAACATCCCCAGCATTGAAGCACTGACCACACTTGATCAGCGTCGCTGGGCAGGCCACATTGTTCGCATGCCAGACATGAGACTCCCAAAGCAAGCGCTCTACTCAGAACTCCTTCACGGCAAATGAGCCAAAGATGGGCAGAGGAAACATTACAAGGACACCCGCAAAGCCTCCCTGATAAAGTGTAACATCCCCACCGACACCTGGGAGTCCCTGGCCAAAGACCGCCCTAAGTGGAGGAAGTGCATCCAGGAGGGCACTGAGCACCTCGAGTCTCATCGCCGAGAGCATGCAGAAATCAAGCGCAGGCAGCGGAAGGAGCGTGCGGCAAACCTGTCCCACTCTCCCTTACCCTCAACGACCATCTGTCCCACCTGTGACAGAGACTGTGGACTGTTCAGCCACTTCAGGACTAGAAGCAAGTCTTCCTTGATTCCAAGAGACTGCCTATGATGATGATGATAGAAAACATAGAAACATAAAAAATAGGTGCAGGAGCAGGCCATTCGGCCCTTCGAGCCTGCACCGCCATTCAATATGATCATGGATGATCATTCCCTCAGTACCCATTTCTTGCTTTCTCTCCATACCCCTTGATCCCTTTAGCCATAAGGGCCATATCTAACTCCCACTTGAATACATCCAATGAACTGCCATCAACAACTCTTTGCGGCAGGGATTTCCACAGGTTAACAGCTCTCTGAATGGTGAAGTTTCTCCTCATCTCAGTCCTAAATGGCCTACCCCTTATCGTTAGACTGTGTCCCCTGGTTCTGGACTTCCCCAACATCGGGAACATTCTTCCTGCATCTAACCTGTCCAGTCCCATCAGAATCTTATGTTTCTATGAGATCCCCTCTCGTCCTTCTAAACTCCAATGTATAAAGGCCTAGTTGATCCAGTCTCTCCTCATATGTCAGTCCAGCCATCCCTGGAATCAGTCTGGTGAACCTTCGCTGCACTCCCTCAATAGCAAAAATGTCCTTCCTCAGATTAGGAGACCAAAACTGAACACAATATTCTAGGTGAGGCCTCACCAAGACTGTTCACAACTGCAGTAAGACCTCCCTGCTCCTATACTCAAATCCCCTAGCTATGAAGGCCAACATACCATTTGCCTTCTTCACCGCCTGCTGTACCTGCATGCCAACTTTCAATGAATGATGAATCATGACACCCAGGTCTCGTTGCACCTCCCCTTTTCCTAATCTGCTGCCATTCAGATAATAGTCTGCCTTCGTGTTTTTGCCCCCAAAGTGGATAACCTCACATTTATCCACATTATACTGCATCTGCCATGCATTTGCCCACTCACCTAACCTGTCCAAGTCACCCTGCAGCCTCTTAGCGTCCTCCTCACAGCTCACACCGCCACCCAGTTTAGTGTCATCTGCAAACTTGGAGATATTACACTCAATTCCTTCATCTAAATCATTAATGTATATTGTAAATAACTGGGGTCCCAGCACTGAACCTTGCGGTACCCCACTAGTCACTGCGTTTCATTCTGAAAAGGACCCGTTTATCCCGACTCTCTGCTTCCTGTCTGCCAACCAGTTCTCTATCCACGCCAGTACGTTACCCCCAATACCATGTGCTTTGATTTTGCACACCAATCTCTTGTGTGGGACCTTGTCAAAAGCCTTTTAAAAGTCCAAAAACACCACATCCACTGGTTCTCCCTTGTCCACTCTTCTAGTTAGATCCTCAAAAAAATTCCAGAAGATTTGTCCTGCATGATTTCCCTTTCATAAATCCATGCTGACTTGGACCGATCCTGTCACTGCTTTCCAATGCGCTGCTATTTCATCCTTAATAATTGATTCCAACATTTTCCCCACTACTGATGTCAGGCTAACCGGTCTATAATTACCCATTTTCTCTCTCCCTCCTTTTTAAAAAAGTGGTGTTATATTAGCTACCCTCCAGTCCATAGGAACTGATCCAGAGTCGATAGACTGTTGGAAAATGATCACCAATGCATCCACTATTTATAGGGCTACTTCCTTAAGTACTCTGGGATATAGACTATCAGGCCCCACGGATTTATCGGCCTTCAATCCCATCAATTTCCCTAACACAATTTCCCGCCTAATAAGGATATCCTTCAGTTCCTCCTTCTCACTAGACCCTCGGTCCCCTAGTACATTCGGAAGGTTATTTGCATCTTCCTTCGTGAAGACAGAACCGAAGTATTTGTTCAATTGGTCTGCCATTTCTTTGTTCCCCATTATAAATTCACCTGAATCTGACTGCAAGGAACCTACGTTTGCCTTCACTCATCCTTTTCTCTTCACATATCTATAGAAGCTTTTGCAGTCAGTTTTTATGTTCCCTGCAAGCTTCCTCTCGTACTCTATTTTCCCCCTCTTAATCCTTTGTTGAATTCTAAATTTCTTCCAGTCCTCAGATTTGCTGCTCTTTTTGGCCAATTTATATGCCTCTTCCTTGGTTTTAACACTATCCTTAATTTCCCTTGTTAGCCACAGTTGAGCCACCTTCCCTGTTTTATTTTTACTCCAGACAGGGATGTACAATTGCTGAATTTCATCCATTTGATCTTTAAATGTTTGCCATTGCTTATCCACCGTCAACCCTTTAAGCATCCTTTGCCAGTCTATTCTAGCCAATTCACACCTCATACCTTTCGATCAGGACCCTCATTTCCGAATCAACTGTGTCACTCTCCATCTTAATAAAGTAGTCTACCATATTATGGTCACTCTTCCCCAAGGGACCTCACACAACAAGATTGCTAATTAGTCCCTTCTCATTACACATCACCCAGTCTAGGATGGCCAGCTCTCTAGTCGTTTCCTCGACATATTGGTCTAGAAAACCATCCCTAATACACTCCAGGAAATCCTCCTCCACCGCATTGCTACCAGTTAGGTTAGCCCAATCAATATGTAGATTAAAGTCGCCCATGATGACTGCTGTACCTTTATTGCACACATCCCTAATTTCTTGTTTGATGCTGTCCCCAACCTCACTACTACTGTTTGGTGGTCTGTACACAACTCCCACTAGCGTTTTCTGACCTTTGGTATTCCGCAGCTCCACCCATACCGATTCTACATCGTCCAGGCTAATGTCCCTCCTTACTATTGATTTAAATTCCTCTTTAACCAGCAGCAAGCACTGCCCTCAGAGGGAATTTGCATCAGCCTACAAGATATCCACGCTGTTACACCGGAAGCTTTGGCCTGGATATCCGACTTAGATATTGACGTTTGATGTGCTTTGCTACTTTGCTACTGTGAGTTCGGGGACCAGAAGAGGCGAGGGCCCAGGGGCAGCACGGGCCAGCCTTCACTGCGATATGTGTGCGCACTAGGTCTGTGCAGCAGAGCTGGTCTCCAGTCGTCCTGGTTAACCCTTGCTACTGGATAAAGGCCTACCTCTGTCAAGCCCGTGTGGTGGATGGTGTGCAACGGTCACCACATGTTAAAAAAATCCACACACAGGCATCTTCCACCCCCTCAAGATTTAGTTCGGACTTGGAATTTTAGGTCCATCATTGAAACACCTGTGAACTTTTTGGCGTGGAAGCAAGTCATCCTCGATTCGAGGGACTGCCTCTGATGATGATGATGCTTTGCTACTCCCATACAGAGCAGTGTGCTGGATCACCTCCAATGTCACAGGATCATGACATACGTTAGGTCAATCAGCTCATCCATTTAGTCCCCCACCACACCAGGCCATGCAATTATTTCTTAGATGATTCTGAGCATTGTGTGGATCTGGACCTGTTCAAATCTTCTGAATTCTTCAAAATAGAGGAACCTCGATCTAAACCCAGTCCAGCCATCTTTGGAGCTGTCCAGTCTCGCATTGCCCAGGGCTACATTGTGGGAACTGTTTGAGGGAGTCAAATAAGGAGTTAAAGCTTGTTTGTATAATTTGCACATTGTGAATTCTTGTTTTGTCTGTACAATCATCAAGATAAGGGAGTAAGCCTTAAAATAAATGGTTTCAGCAAATGTCTCACTCTGCACACACATTAGTGAGCTGGATATGTGTAACGCAAACTCGATGACTCCAGGTAAGGAAGACTTTTACCCTTTGCGTGCTGACAGTCCCACAAACATGTGTACAGGCTGGGTTCTCAGTCATCACGTATCATGGGGAAATCATTGCTCCAGCCCACACACAGCTCTTTCATCTGAGGTGAAGAGTATTTGAACAGCCAGTTTAATCTTTCAATAATAAAACGTTGAAAGACAGGAAGTCAGAAGGTGTGGTGAAAATAATGTAGCGCTTGCGATAACATCGAAAGTGGTGATTATGATTAATCTCCCATCTCTGTCAATGAATGAAAGTGAAGTCCTGGTAATGTCACAGCAAAGTTACATTAGAAAGAAGCAGTCACTATAACATCACAGCCCCGTCATCTCAATAATATCTCAGTGCTCCACTGTCCAAGGGTATCAGGGTATGGAGAATGAGAAATCCATCAGACCTGCTCCTCCCATGGACCAATCCACCAATCACTGTGCTTGGTTTTCTCTCCCTTTGAGGCCAAGGATTGAATGGGGATTCAGAGGTCAATTCACGTCACTGATGCCAGCTGTGGCTCAGTAGGCAGCTCTCTCGCCTCTGAGTCAGAAGGTCAAGGGTTAAAGCCCTACTCCAAAGATTGGACAGATGTGACAGAGCGCGGGCGAGACACCGGTTACTGCGCAATAATTGGGCAGTTCAGCGGGATACACGCAGCGTGTAAAACCAGAAGGGGAGAGGGCTGACTTTCCTCACCGTTTTCAGCACAATCCCCGTGCACTGCAGGAAGATTGGGCGGCTGCCATTAAAATGCTTCTCAGAGTCTCCTCCTTGTGTCCCAGCAGCCTCCTGCCTGGTCTCTTTTGCACGAGGCAGTTAAATTGAAACTATTTCACCTTCTCTGGATCTCAGTCCCTGACTCCAGTGGCAGAATCTGTCAATTTGAAAAACTGCCGCTGAAGAAACTTCTCCTTCAGTAAGTTGCATTCTGGTCCAGGTGTTGGAACCCATTACCCTGACAGTAGACGGCTCGACCTGTGATTGGTCAGCACTGAGTGCCGGGCCCTCCACCAATGGGCCAGAGGCTTCGGGCGGAGGAGGGAAGTGGGACCCTCGATGGAGGAAATGCCGTCAAAAGACGGATCAGTTAATCCAACATTTACATAGCAGCTTTAATGTAGTAAAACTTCCCAAGGTGCTTCACAGGAGCATTATCAAACACAAACTGACACTGAGCCAAAGAAGGAGACATCAGGGCAGGTGATCAAACCCTTGGTCAAAGAGGTAGGGGTTAAAGGAGTGTTTTAAGGAGGAGAGAGAGGTCGAGAGGCGAAGAGTATTGGGTAGGAAGTTCCAGAGCTTGGGGCTGAGACAGCTGATCCTTGAATTAGCCAACGGTGTCCACCATCTGCAAACCATGAGCCAGCCACGGTCAGAACAATCAATGATAGAGTGATCCTGGGCAGTCCCAGGGTTCAGGGGGAATGAACAGTCACAGCAGCTCCAACCGATGATGAGGATTAAGTGAATACTTTGGCATAGAAATTGGCTTTCTTGGTGCCTCCCGTTATCGCCTCCGGGTGGGCGCTAACCACTTACCAAGCGGGTGTGGCGAGATCAACAACTCCCACTAACTTCGGCGGGAGGTTTGCGATGGCAGTAACACGTCGCGCCCCGATCTCCTGCGCCTGGAGATCGTGGTGTCATCACCGTGCGCATCTACCGGACCCGAACTTGGGTCCCACCCCCTGCAGCATCGCCGGGCGACAACATCGACAGCTGCAGGAGGTGTGGATCGGGAGGCTGGGAGCCAGGGGGGGGGCGAGGGTTAAAGGGGAGGGAGCCAAGGTAAGTACAATATTTCAAAAATGGTGCTTTTCAATTTTTTGGATTCCTCTTCGGCTGCGTTCTATCAGGCCGGCACAGCGGGAGTGCGCGGGACTGATCGGGGCCGGCACAGCGGGAGTGCGCGGGACTGATCGGGGCCGGCACAGCGGGAGTGCGCGGGACTGATCGGGGCCGGCACAGCGGGAGTGCGCGGGACTGATCGGGGCCGGCACAGCGGGAGTGCGCGGGACTGATCGGGGCCGGCACAGCGGGAGTGCGCGGGACTGATCGGGGCCGGCACAGCGGGAGTGCGCGGGACTGATCGGGGCCGGCACAGCGGGAGTGCGCGGGACTGATCGGGGCCGGCACAACGGGAGTGCGCGGGACTGATCGGGCCGGATCGGGGCTGCCGTCGGGGACCAGCTCACTGTCCGGGTAACTCTCCCCCTCCCTGATGCATCGCAAGCTCTGCACCTCAGACTCCAGCTCAACAACTCTGAGCCGAAGTTCCTTGAGCTTCAGACATTTACCGGAGCTCGGGATCGCGATGCTCTCCACACACCACCTGCCCTGCCCTCTCTAACCTTGTTTTAGTTATTAATTAATTAGTTAAAGCTTTTATTCAATCGATGGTTTACTTTTATTGTTTAATTATTTTATCTGTTTTAACTTATTAATTTAATGAGTACTAGTAAGTTACAAGTTCTCAGCTTTTAATTTAATCCCCTTCCCTAAATTAGAGGGAAAAAAAGCTGCAATACTCACCAACCAATCACTTACCTGTTCTCCTGTGACGTAATTGTTGTTTTTAAATTGGACCTCCCCGCTGTCATAGAATCACAGAAACTTACAGCACTCTATCCTATCCTCCCTCATAGGAACTTACAGCACTCTATCCTATGCTCTCTATCCAGACCCTCATCATTTTATACACCTCAATCAGGTCTCCCCTCAGCCTTCTCTGTTCCAAAGAAAACAGACTCACCCAACATCTCCATTCATTCCTCATAGCAAAAATTCTCCAGTCCAGGCAACATTCTTGTAAATCTCCTCTGTATCCTCTCCAGTGCAATCACATCTTTCCTGTAATGTGGTGACCAGAACTGCACACAGTATTCCAGCTGCGGCCTAACTAGTATTTTATACAGTTCAAGCATAACCTCCCTGCTCTTGTATTCTATGCCTCGGCTAATAAAGGCAAGTATTCTGTATGCCTTCTTAACCACTTTATCTACCTGGCCTGCTACCTTCAGGGATCTGTGGACCTGCACTCCAAGGTCCCTTTGTTCCTCTACATTTTTCAGTGTCGTATCAAAATGTATTCCTTTTCCTTGTTAGACCTCTCCAAATGCATTACCTCATACTTATCCAGATTGAATTCCATTTGCCTCTGTTCTGCCCACCTGACCAGTACATTGATACCTTCCTGCAGTCCGCAGCTTTCTTACTCATTATCAACCACACAGACAATTTTAGTGTCATCTGCAAACTTCTTAATCATACCCCCTATATTCAAGTCTAGATCATTGATAGATGCCACAAAAAACAAGAGACCTACTACTGAGCCCTGCAGAGCCCCACTGGAAACATCCTTCCAATCACAAAAACATCCATCAACCATTACCCTTTGCTTGCTGCCTCTGAGCCAATTTTGGATCCAACTTGCCACTTTGACCTGGATCCCAGGGGCTATAACCTTTGTGACCAGTCTGCCATATGGGACCTTATTAAAAGCTTCGCTAAAATCCATGTACACTGCATCAAACGCACTGCCCTCATCGGCCCTCCTGGTTACCTCCTCAAAAAATTCAATCAGGTTACTCAGACACCATGGAGCTGAACTTCAGGGTTTGTATGAGGCCCGTTTACGCCGTTTAATGCCGGCCATGCGGCGGAATCGAATGGCCGCTGCGTTGCAGTTCATTGGCCACTCCGACCCAAATTCAGCTCGGGGGTTTTTCGGCGTGTCGCCAATTCTGCCCGCTGCTGCCGACTGGCGCAACCGCGTCACCTTAATGTGCACCATCGCTCTCCCGCACCGACAGAATGGTTCCCCCGCCGCGCGGTGCCCCTGGCAGCTTTCTCTGTCAGTGCACCTTCTCCTCACTATGTGCGGCCCGACAGCGCGGCGGCCCTTCAAGGGGAGGACCCATTGCCGCGGCCGCCATGTCTTTACTTTTCCCGGCCGACTTCCCGATCGGCCGGCAAAATATTGCCCATAGGTTCGGCCGGGCCGCCAACAGGCAACCTGCCACCCCCTCTTGAGTGCCAGGCCACTGGCCCGGCCGAAACCCGCCCTGGTGCCCCAGTGGCCTGAGATAAAAAAATGATGGATTCTGCCCCCTTTAACGGAGGGGAGAGTGTGATGACGCACATGCGCAGTGACATCACCACCGCTCTGGCGCTGCACTTCTGCCCCCACTATGACTGACTTCTGGTCCAAAGTTAAAAAATGACTAAGTGCCGAAAATTATCAGAAAGGCTTCCTCAACGAACGCGGCAGAAAAAAACCCAAAGAAAAGGGCAGGTGCACCAGCTTTCTGGCTGTCCTGAATTTCGGCCCCTAACAGTCCTCCCGTCGTCCGGCACAACATCTATCGCCAGAGAGGACTGGAAAATGATGCTCAGAGCCTCTGCTATTTCCCCTTTTGCTTCTCTTAACTGCCTGCTATACATTTGATCTGGACCTGGGGATTTATCCACTTTCAAAGCTGCTAAGCCTAATACTTCCGCTGCTTTAATTGCCTCTCATTGGCTCCAGTGTCTCAAATTTTAAAATTCTCATCCTCATGCTGAATTCCATCCATGGCTCCGTCCCTCCTTATCTGTCACGTAACGTCCTCCAGCCTCTCGGTTCCTCCGACTTTTGTCTTGTGCATTTGCCCTACCTTCGCCCACTATTAGTGGCCTTGCCTTCAGCCGCCTAGATCTCACTCTCTGCAATTCCCTCCGTAAAATCCTCTGCTTCGCCACCTCCCTCTCCTTTCAGACCATCCTAAAAACCAACCTCATTGACCAAACTTTTAGCCCCTCTCCTAACATCTCCTTCTTTGGCTCAAGATCCATTTTGCTCACAAATCTGTGAAATGCCTTGAGAAGATTTGCTAAAGGGGCTGTATAAACACTAGTCGCCATGGTTTCACACCTTATTCTCAGAGATGAACTTTGAATTGTCATTTGGAAATGCTCTCCTTGATATTCTCCTTTGCACAACATTTCACAATATTACATTTCTGCCGTTTTTAGCATTTGAGGTAGATCTGTCGCGCCTACATAACTTCATGCCTCTAAACTTCAAAAGGATTCCCACATGTTTTTGATGGCAATCTCTGCACTCGGATAGGTAAAGCATTGTTTAACCACAGATAGGCCACTCCTTTAGCTTTGAACAGGCCAGTCTGGTTTCTGGGGCAACTTCAAGGAATGAAAACAGCGTGGGAAAGCTGTTCACATGATTGGGATGCATCACATGTTTATTGGTCTGCGCACATATACACAGAAACATACACATAACAGAGACATACATATACACAGAAACACACACATACACAGAGACATACATATACACAGAGACACACACATACACAGAGACATACATATACACAGAGACATACATATACACAGAGACACACATATGTACAGAAACGTACATCTGCACATGTACATCATTTAGTCGGGGCATAGTTTCACAATAAGGGGCCGCCCATTTAAAACGGAGACGAGGAGGCATTTCTTCTCTCAGAGGGTTGTAAATCTGTGGAATTCTCTGCCCCAGAGAGCTGTAGAGGCTGGGTCATTGAATATATTTAAGGTGGAGATAGACAGATTTTTGGGTGATAAGGGAGTGAAGGGTTATGGGGAGCGGGCAGGGAAGTGGAGCTGAGTCCATGATCAGATCAGCCAAGATCTTATTGACTTGTGGAGCAGGCTCGAGGGGTCGAATGGCCGACTCCTGCTCCTATTTCTTATGTTCTTATGATCAGACTTTCTATATATATATTGTCAAACTATCTATTTCTAATCGTTATGATCCTGTCCCCAGAGCCTCTTAAGCTTATGTGAGCTATTTATTTTTACCTGCTGTTTTTCCCTCTCCTCTCATTTTTCACTGTCTATATCCCCTTGCCCCTCTACTCCTGAATCTCCCCAGGGCCAACCTGGTCTGTATGGGTCAGCACGGTGCACTCTCTTCGGAGAATGCATCTCGATACAAACATTCCATGTCATTCAGCATCAAAGTAGTTCGGTTTGGAGCCAATTTCTTAGTCTCAGGCCCAGTTAGGCTAAGACCATCCATTCTGGGTAATTCAATCCTCCCCATATTGCTATTTACAAAATATATTGGATATTTTTTACTTATTATTCTGAAATGGGCGACACCAGTAAGACAGTATTTATTGATCATACCCAGGGCATTAAGGGGGAGGAATTTGCATCCTTTGTGCCTCCAATTAGCGCCCCCAGAGTAAAATTGGGCGGAAGTTAGCAGAGGCACAAAGCCGGCAGCGCCCCACTTCCACCGGTAGAGCCACGGATCACTGCCGGGGCGACCATGACACCATTGCTGTGCGCAGCGACCCGCTTTTGCCCCACGAATGATGTCCGCGCCAGCCTCACGGGTCGCGAACCGGGCCGCACTCCGCTCCGGCCTGTCACGGTCTATTTCGCAGTGTCCGTGCCGGCCGGCTGGCGATCACGGCACCCCCGCATCCCCGATGGTGAAGTGGCGGCCCCTCACCCCACTACAGAGCTTACAGCATCCCCTCCCCTCCTTTAACGGAAAGGCCGCGCAATGCTGGAAAAGTCGCGCGCTTACCGCCCCGGTCGCGCCCACGGACAGGAAGTGGAACGCCCAACATTGCGCCTCACTTCCTGTCGGGGGTGGGAAGCCCCAATTTCACGGCTGGGGCGGGACTTCCGCGCCGGGCACAGGAAGTTCCACCTCGCCTCGGTGCCGGGCACAGGAAGTCCCACCTCGCCTCGGTGCCGGGCACAGGAAGTCCCGCCTCGCCTCGGTGCCGGGCACAGGAAGTCCCGCCTCGCCTCGGTGCCGGGCACAGGAAGTCCCACCTCGCCTCGGTGCCGGGCACAGGAAGTCCCGCCTCGCCTCGGTGCCGGGCACTGGAAGTCCCACCTCGCCTCGGTGCTGGGCACACGAATTTCCGCCTCGCCTCGGTGCCAGGCACAGGAAGTCTCGCCTCGCCTCGGTGCCAGGCACAGGAAGTCTCGCCTCGCCTCGGTTCCGGGCACAGGAAGACCCACCTGTCATGTTTGTAACCTCACATAACTGTAACCTTCATGTAACAATACTGTACACTGTATACACCTAAGAAATGCACACCTTGACCACAGGGGGTGAACTTGTGGGAGACACTCCTCACCTGGTCATCCAGGTATATAGAGGGAGGTCCCACGCAGGGTCATCACTTCTTGGTCCTGTGAATAAAGGTACAGGTCACAGAGTGACCTTGTCACCAGTACGTGCCTCGTGTTGATTTGCTGTCGTGTGTAAGGACCCAACATTTGGCGACTAGAAACGGGAATCAATGACTCAAGAGAATGGCCACCGGTAGCACAGAGGAATGGTACTGTGTTGGTGAGGACTGGGACGATTTTGTTGAGAGGCTCCAGCAGAGCTTTGTCACGAAGGACTGGCTGGGAGATGCAGCGGCTGACAAGTGAAGGGCGCATCTACTGACCAGCTGTGGACCTAAGACGTACGTGCTGATGAAAGACCTGCTCGCACCCGAGAAGCCGGCGGACAAGACCTTCGAGGAGCTCAGCAAACTGATCGGTGAGCATCTCAAACTGGCGAGCAGTATACACATGGCCCAACACCGATTCTATACGCACCGACGTCGGGAAGGACAGAACATACCGGACTTTGTTGCGGACCTTCAGCGCTTGGCCAGCCTCTGTAAGTTCGTAGACGCCTGCAGTGGGGAGATGTTACGGGATTTCTTCATTGAGGGCATTGGTCATGCCGGGATTTCCAGAAAGCTAATTGAGACCAAGGACTTGACCTTGGAAGCAGCGGCATTGATGGCTCAAACCTTCATGGCGGGGGAGGAGGAAACCAAGATCATATACGCGCGCAACCCTGCTCCCAACGTGGTGATGGAGCAGGGAGTTAACATGGTAAACGCGACTCAGAATCCCGCAGGCAGGCAAGGGCAATTCGACACCAATCAGGCAGTAACAGATTCTAGGGTGGGCCCTCAACAGAGACAATGACAGGTTGAACGGACATTTACACCATCACAAGGGACAATACGTCCCGGGATGGGACCATTGACACCCACAAACAGAGTGCTCAAGAGTAATCAAAGAGACAATCAGAGAGGAATGCCTGGTAACAGCTCTTTTGTTCACAACAATCTCAGCTCCTGCTGGAGGTGCGGGGTCAGACATGCTGCGAAGACCTGCTGGTTTCAACAATTCATCTGCAGTAATTGTAACTTGAGTGGACATTTAGCCAGGATGTTTAGGATGCCCGCAGCGAGGCTGGTTTATGAAGTGGATGAACGACAAGAGGGATCTGCAAGGCAGGGGTATGCCTGGGACACAGCAATGGATGCTGAAGTTCAGCGGGTCCAGGTGGCAAACATCCACAGCTCATACACAAAAACGCCACCTATGATGATGAGAATACTGTTAAACGGCATGCCGGTACGCATGGAGCTGGACACAGGGGCCAGCCAGTCACTTATGAATGTCCAACAATTCGAGAAACTGTGCCCACTCAGAGCTAGCAGACCCAAATTGAATGCATTGACACACAATTACGGACGTACACCAAAGAGATCATCCCAGTGCTAGGCAGTGCAATGTTGGTGGTCACACATAATGGATCTCAGAACCGGCTGCCACTCTGGATTGTCCCGGAAAATGGTCCCGCGCTTTTGGGAAGGAGCTGGCTAGCCGAGATGAACTGGTGCTGGGCACAGGAAGTCCCACCTCGCCTTGGTGCCAGACACAGGAAGTCCCACCTCGCCTCGGTGCCGGGCATCGGAAGTCACGCCTTGCCTCGGTGCCGGGCACAGGAAGTCCCGCCTCAGTGCCAGGCACAGGAAGTCCCGCCTCGCCTCGGTGCTGGGCACAGGAAGTCCTGCCCCTCACATCAGTGCCGGACACAGGAAGTCCTACCTCGCCTCGGGGCCGGGAACAGGATGTCTCACCACTCGCCTTGGTGCCGGGTACAGGAAGTCCTGCCTCACTCGGTGCCGGGAACAGGAAATCCCACCTCAGTGCTGGGCACAGGAAGTCCCACCTCGGTGCCTGGCACAGGAAGTCTCGCCTCAGTGCTGGGCATAGGAAGTCCCGCCTCTCTCTGGTTACCGCCCCACCCTCCCGACCCCTCAGCCAAACAGGGCGATACCGAATTTTGACCCCTAACAACTACAGAGAGTGAACTGGAGCATTTATAGGTCAGACCAGGTAGGGGCAGCAGATCGTTTCTCAGATCAATGTTCAAGAATCATCGATCCAGCAGCTTTCATTGCCATTGGTTCTGAAGTCAGCCCCCAAATTCCTAGAGTTATTGAACCCAATTTCACAACATACCATGGTGGGATTTGAAGTCATGACCTCTGGGTTACTCATCTCGCCCCGTAACCGCTAGCCTCCGAAAACAGCACTGAGACATTTAATGTGGAGTGAGGCTCCGTGGACCTGTCCCCAGCGATGGACTGTATCCCCAATCTCCGGCCTGCCCCAGTCTGGCACTTCTATCTGCCCACTCCAGCTTCAGTTGTTTGCCCAATCCAGCTGGGAGCCAAACGTAGTTCTCTTCCCATAGGACACATACAGAGAGAGCCTGTCATAGGGAACACAGAGAGATCCCATCATAGGGAACACAGAGAGACCCCGTCATAGGGAACACAGAGAGAGACCCCATCATAGGGAACACAGAGAGATCCCATCATAGGGAACACACAGAGAGACCCCGTCATAGGGAACACACAGAGAGACCCCGTCATAGGGAACCCAGAGAGACCCCGTCATATGGAACACACAGGGAGACCCCGTCATAGGGAATACACAGAGAGACACTGCCATAGGGAACAGACAGAGAGACCCCATCATAGGGAACACAGAGAGAGACACCGTCATAGGGAACACAGAGAGAGACCCCGTCATAGGGAACACACAGAGAGACCCCATCATAGGGAACACACAGAGAGACACTGCCATAGGGAACAGACAGAGAGACACCGTCATAGGGAACACAGAGAGAGACCCCGTCATAGGGAACACAGAGAGAAACTCCATCATAGGGAACACAGAGAGAGACCCCGTCATAGGGAACACACAGAGAGACACTGCCATAGGGAACAGACAGAGAGACACCGTCATAGGGAACACAGAGAGAGACCCCGTCATAGGGAACACAGAGAGAGACTCCATCATAGGGAACACACAGAGAGACACTGCCATAGGGAACACAGAGAGAGACACTGCCATAGGGAACACAGAGAGAGACTCCATCACAGGGAACACACAGAGCGACCCCGTCACAGTGAACACACAGAGAGACACCGCCATAGGGAACACAGAGAGAGACCGTCAGAGGGAACACACAGAGAGACCCCGTCACAGTGAACACACAGAGAGAGAGACCGTCATAGGGAACCCACAGAGAGACCCCGTCATAGGGAAGCCACAGAGAGACCCCGTCATAGGGAACACACAGAGAGACCCCGTCATAGGGAACCCACAGAGAGACCCCGTCACAGTGAACACACAGAGAGACCCCGCCATAGGAAACCCACAGAGAGACCCCATCATAGGGAACACACAGAGAGAGAGACCATCATAGGGAACCCACAGAGAGACCCCGCCATAGGGAACCCACAGAGAGACCCCGTCATAGGGAACACACAGAGAGACTCCGTCATAGGGAACACACAGAGACCCCCAGTCAGAGGGAACACACAGACTTCCTCCCCCCTCCCCACCCGCCCCCCCGTCCCATCAGAGTGAGCTGGATTTGGACAAGGACAGACCAATGCATCACCCTGCCCCCTCCTCCATGTAAGCACTGGGAGATTTTGACTCAGTATTCCTGTGGGATCTCCCCAGCAGTGAAGTGGTTAATGATGAACGGTAGAAATAATTCAATCTATTGACATTTCGTTCATATCTAAAGCACAAGAAGAATTCAGCATTCTTTGGCACCAAGCCAATGAGCTTATCAAAAACTCATTCTGCTTATATCTATGAGATAAGTCATGAACTTTGGATTTTCAAGTGCGAATTAGACTTCATGTTGCTTGATATCATAAATTGATTGTAATTACATTGCAAAGGTCAGCCAGCATGGCAGAGTGTACCGAGGAGCGCTGAATAACAACAAAAGAACGTAAGAACATAATAAATTAGGAGCAGGAGTAGGCCATTTGGCCCCTCGAGCCTACTCCACCATTCAATAAGATCATGGCTGATCTTCTACCTCAACTCCACTTTCCTGCACTATCCCCATATAGAAACATAGAAATTTACAGTGCAGGAGGAGGCCATTTCGGCCCATTGTGTCCGCGCCGGCCGACAAAGAGCCGCATGGACCTTCGTCAGCAGCCCTCAAGGTTACATACAAACCCATGAACAATGACGGAAAGGCAAAGAGCACCCAGCCCAACCATTCCGCCCCACACCAGTGCAACACCCTTATACTAAAATCATCGACACTCCACCCTGACTGGAGCCATGTGATCCCCTGGGAGAGGCAAAAAACAGATAAAAACCCAGGCCAATTTAGGGAGAAAAAATCTGGGAAAATTGCTCTCCGACCCAGACAGGCAATCGAAACTAGTCCAGGAGATCACCCTGGCCGTATTCTATTCCCTGCAGTACTTACCATTATATCTGCGCCAAGCAACAAAAGATCATCTAGTCTAATCCCAATTACCAGCTCTAGGTCCATAACCCTGCAGGTTACGGCACTTCAAGTGCCCATCCAACCATCTCTTAAAAGTGGTGAGGGTTTCTGCATCCACCACTCTTCCAGGCAGTGAGTTCCAGATTCGCAAAATCCAGTGTAAAGAAGCCCCCCCCCCCCCAAATCTCCCCAAACCTTCCACCAACCACCTTAAAACTATGCCCCTTCGTAATAGCCCCCCTCCACCAATGGAAATAGACCCATACTATCCACTATGTCCAGGCCTCTCAATATTTTATACACCTCGATGAGGTCTCCTCTCAACCTCCTCTGTTCCAATGAGAACAAACCCCAGCCTATCCAATCTGACCTCATAACTAAGATTCTCCATTCCAGGCAGCATCCTAGTAAATCTCCTCAGCACCCTCTCTAATGCAATCACGTCCTTCGTATAATACAGCGACCAGAACTGCACGCAGTACTCCAGCTGTGGCCTAACCAACGTATTATACCATTTAAGCATAACCTCCCTGCTCTTATATTCTATGCCTTGGTCAATAAAGGCAAGCATTCCGTATGCCTTCTTAACCACCTTATCCACCTGGCCTGCTACTTTCAAGGACCTGTGGACAAGCACTCCAAGATCCCTTTGTTCATCTACACTAAGTGGCCTACCACTTTATGTGTATACCCTTTCCTTATTAGCCCTCCCAAAGTGCATCACCTCACACTTTGCCACTGCTCTGCCCACCTGACCAGTAGATTGATATCCTCCTGCAGCCCATAACTTTCCTCTTCATTATCAACCACACAACCAATTTTAGTGTCATCTGCAAACTTCTTAATCATATTTCCTATATTCAAATCTAAATCGTTGATATATACCACAAAAAGCAAGGGACCCAGCACTGAGCCCTGCGGAACCCCACTGGAAACATCCTTCCAGTCACAAAAACATCCATCAATCACTACCCTTTGCTTCCTACCTCCAAGCCAATTTTGGATCCAACTTGCCACTTTGCCCTGGATCCCATGGGCTTTAACCTTCATGACCAGTCTACCATGCGGGACCTTATCAAAAGCCTTGCTAAAGTCCCTATCCTACATCGTATGCACTACACTCATCGACCCTCTTGGTTGCCTCCTCGCAAAATTCAATCAGGTTAGTCAAACACTATCTTCCCTTAACAAATCTGTGCTGACTGTCCCTAATTAATCCTTGCCTATCCAAATGTAGATTTATCCTGTCTTTCAGGATTTTTTCCAATAATTTTCCCACCACTGAGGTTAGGCTGACAGGCCTGTAATTACTCGGCCTATCCCTTTTTCCCTTCTTAAACAAGGGTACTACATTAGCAGTCCTCCAATCCTCCGGCACCATGCCCAGATCCAAAGAGGACTGGAAAATGATGGTCAAGGCCTCTGCTATTTCCTCTTTTACTTCGCTGAACAACCTGGGATGCATTTCATCCAGGCCTAGGGACTTATCTACTTTCAAAGCTGTTAAACCCTTTAATACTTCCTCTCTCATTATATTTATTTCATCCAGAATATCACACTCCTCCTCGATAGCAGTATCTGCATTGCCCCTTTCCTTTGTGAAAACAGATGCAAAGTATTCGTTAAGAACCCTACCAACATCTTCTGCCTCCACACAAAGATTACCCTCATAGTCTCTAATAGGCCCTACCCTTTCTTTAGTTACCCTCTTACTCTTAATATATTTATAGAACATCTTAGGGTTTTCCTTAATTTTACTGGCCAAGAATATCTCGTGCTCTCTTTTAGCATTCCTAATATCCTTTTTAATTTTGCCTCTTAACTTTCGATATTCCTGTAAAGATTCTATAGTATTTAGCCATTGATATGTGACATAAGCGTCCCTTTATAAATATAGGTTGTGAATAGCTGGGGCCCAAGCACCGATCTTTGTGGTACCCCACTAGATACAGTCTGCCAACCCGAAAATGACCTGCTCTCTGTTTTATGTCCATTAACCAATCCTCAATCCATGCTAGCATATTACCCACAGTCCCATGAGCCCTAATTTTGTTTAATAAACTCTTAAGTGGCACCTTATCAAATGTCTTCTGCAAAACCAAATACAACACATCCACTGGTTCCCCCTTATCTATTCTACTAGTTACAACCCCAAAAAATCTAACAGATTTGTCAAACATGATTTCCCTTTCATAAATCCATGTTGACTCTGCCCAATCCTGTTATGATGTTTTAAGTTACCATGTCCTTAATAATAGATTCTAGCATTTTCCCTACTACTGAGTTAAGGTTAACTGGTCTGTAGTTCCCCGTTTTCTCTCTCCTTCCTTTCTTAAATAGCGGGGTTACATTAGCTACCTTCCAATCCCTGGGAAGCATTCTAGAATCTATGGAATTTTGGAAGATGACAACCAATGCATCCATTATCACTATAGCCACCTCTTTCAAAACCCTAGGATCTGGCCCAGGGGATTTATCGACTTTCAGTTGCATTAATTTCTCCAGTAATTATTTTTACTAATACTAATTTCTTTCCGTTCCTCATTCTCGCTAGACCCTTGGTTCTTTACTATTTCTGGGAGGTTTTTTGTGTCTTCTTCCGTGAAGACAGACGCAAAGTATTTGTTTAATTTCTCTGCCATTTCTTTATTCCCTATTATAATTTCTCCTGTCTCTGCCTGTAAGGGACCCACATTTACTTTTGCTAATCTTTTCCTTTTTACATACCTATAGAAGGCAAGTTTTGCCCATTTACCGTTGAAGAGACCGCTAAGCTCCTGACGGTACTTTGGGCGGAACTTTGGTCAAAAAATAGAAAAAAACCCGCCTGGTGGGAAAAATGGACGTTGCATGTGGATTCTCGGCGATAAACGCGATCTTGGTCAAATTATGTTCGATGCTAGAGTCGGGCCTTGGGAGGGGGAAAACACAAAAAATATTTTTTCAAAAAATAAAAAATAAAAGATGGGAAAACATTCACAGGACCCTTTCCCACTGAAATGCTGCAAAAGAATGAGAAAAAACATGTTCACTTCCCTTTTTTTGCAGGGTTTCATACCCACTGTCCATCGAAAGGCTGCTCTGACTGGGCGTTTTTTTTTCAAGAAGTACGGATCACCGCTCCCACCAAACTCGGGCGGGAGCGGTTTTCCCAGTATTGCACGTCGGCAGTCCGCTCTCCAGCGATATTTCGAAACTGCTGGCGTAAGGATTTGATAAAATTCTCACCGATGAAACAAGGAAATACTGCCGAGAAACGTGGTGGTGGGCTGATGAAATTCAGGCCCTATATATTTGTTGTAAATTATGTATTAATTCTTTAAATGCTAGCCATTGCCTGTCTACCATCATAACTTTTAATGTAGTTTCCCAATCTACCTTTGCCAACTTGCCCCCCATACCTACGTCGTTTGCTTTGTTTAGATTTCAGACCTCAGTTTCGGCACTCAGTGCCAATATGGCAGAGTGTGCACCGGGGAGCGCTGGATACCACCGTGCCAATATATCTCTTTGGTCGGCGTCGGTGCAAAACAATTTTCCCCTCGATGCAGCCGGAACCTCAGAAATCTTATCACCCCCTCCGCTGGGATTGAAGGAGTTTTCCTGCACTTTGGCGGGGATGGAATGAGCTTCTTATCAGTCAGTTGCATCTCTGAGATGAAAACATTGAAATCAAAGATCCAATTTTAGCTCCAGGTATTTTGTTTTCTACATATATATCCTTTCTCCACATCCCTAAATTTAACCTCGCCTCTCCTGAAAGCAGTGCCTGATCCTGGGGTGCACTTCCATGTGCCCCAGTCACCCTCTGTACCTTACCTAAGTGCCAGTGCTCGACCCCAGACAGTAAGTGCCAGTGGATGGCAGCACAAAGAACCCGGGTCCTGCCAAACTTGATTGTTGAGCTCCCTAACCGGAAGACCCTGAAGGAAATGCAGCACCTGAGGTCCCTGGCCGGCGATTGGAGCTGCATCCCTATATGGCCCAGTGGTCCACTGAGGACTCCAGTTACCCATTTGGAGGAACACTTACTCTCAAATGAGAAATGGTGGAGCTGACTGAAAACTCGGTCAGATCTGAAATTAGAAGCACATCAGTTTTAAGTGTGGAGCAACTAGGTTTATAAGAACATAAGAAATAGGAGCAGGAGTTGGCCATACAGCCCCTCGAGCCTGCTCCGCCATTTAATACGATCATGGTTGATCTGATCATGGTTGATCTGATCATGGACTCAGGTTCACTTCCCTGCCTGCTCCCCGTAACCCCTTATTCCCTTATCGGTTAAGAAACTGCCTATCTCTGTCTTAAATTTATTCAATGTCCCAGCTTCCACAGCTCTCTGAGGCAGCAAATTCCACAAATCCACAACCCTCTGAGAGAAGAAATTCCTCCTCACCTCAATTTTA
Organism: Pristiophorus japonicus; assembly: GCF_044704955.1. Classification (NCBI taxonomy): domain Eukaryota; kingdom Metazoa; phylum Chordata; class Chondrichthyes; family Pristiophoridae; genus Pristiophorus; species Pristiophorus japonicus. The sequence continues at coordinate 57,608,733 of NC_091994.1, read as the reverse complement.
AATGGGCAGTCCCTTATTCTAAGATTATGTCCCCTAGTTCTCGTCTCCCCCATCAGTGGAAACATCCTCTCTGCATCATAATCCTTAATTTATTAAATAGGCACAACCTGAGATCAATTGGAGGTTCATTACTCTGGGAGGGAGATTTCCAGATTGGGACAGCACTTGTAAATTCCCAGAGCCAGGTCAAAGAAACCAGCACAGAAATAATTCTCTTTCTCTGCTTTTACACTCCTGGCACTTTGAAATATAATGCAAGTGCATATGGAAAGAAGGACTTGCATTTATAAGTGGCAATCTTCCTTTGCTCCTGGGAGATAGTCTTCAGGCTGGGTATCCCCTGCACATTGGCCAGGGATTTCCTGGGGGGTTTAAGGTATGTGCCAAATGCTACCATAGTGAGGAGAGGGATAGTCATTGAGGGGGCACCTAGAATAAACAGGTCTTCGACCCTGCATCTGTGCAGCACTCCCTCGAAGCAACATCCTAGATTATAAAGAAAGACTTGCATTTATATAGCCCTTTCACAACCACCAGACATTGCAAAGTGCTTTACAGCCAATTAAGTACTTTTGGAGTGTAGTCACTGTTGTAATGTGGGAAACACACAGCAGGCTCCCACAAACAGCAATGTGATAATGAGCTGATAATCTGTTTTTGTTATGTTGATTGAGGGATAAATATTGGTCAGGACACTGGAGATAACTCCCCTGCTCTTCTTCTAAATAGTGCCATGGGATCTTAAACACACACCTGAGAGAGCAGGCAGGACCTCAGTTTAACATCTCATCCATAAGACAGCGCCTCCGACAGTGCAGCACTGGAGTGTCAGCCGAGATTTATGGCTCGAGTTCCTGGAGTGGGACTTGAACCCACAACCTTCTGATTCAGAAGTGAGTGTGCTACCCACTGAGCCACAGCACAAGTCCATTGTGGATGGTACTTGAACCCGTGACCTTCTGACTTAGAGGCAAGTGAGCCAATACTGAGTTAACTTATACTAATAATATATTTCTCTCTTCATGATTTGATTTGATCTAAACTGTAATATTTGAGATTCACTGTGGACTGCTGCACTGAAAGAACGGCTTCAGGTGACAGTTGTATAGAAGTTGGACAACTGCATAGGATTACATTATAAATGATGGTCAGAACACCAAGTGAACTTCCCGACTCCTCTTCAGGTAGTGACATGGAATCTTTTGTAGCCACTCACAGGGCAGATGGGGCCTCGGTTTAACGTCTCATCCAAGACACAGCCCCTTCATTAATGCAGCGCTCCCTCAATACTCCACGGCAGCATCAGCCGAGATGCTATGCTTAAGTTTCTGGAGTGGGACTATGAACCCACGACCTTCTGACTCATGGGCAAGTGTGCGACAAATGGAACCGAGCTGCCACACATGTTGAGTGACTGATTGCTGCCTAAAACCTGCAAATTCACAGTGGCGAATGACTTCTGACCATTTACAATATAACACTTTATCTTATACACTCTCTCCTGTCCCTCTCCATTGACCTTGTGTCAGGGATGCCTGGCTCTGTGGGGAGAGTAAGTTCCAGCCATCAGTCGGAGCGGCCACAAGAAGTGAGCAGGAAGAGTTTGCGGAGCCTGTGCTGGCTGTGAGAGAAGAGTCGAGGGGAGATTTCAAAGCATCACGTGGAAGGTACTGTTTATTATGCACATTTTTCTCCTTCAATTTTCTTAGAATCATACAGCACAGAAAGAGGCCATTCGGCCCATCGTGCCTATGCCGTCCCTGTGAAAGAGCGATTCCACTCCCTTGCTCCTTCCCCACAGCCCTGCACATTTACCTTTTCAATTATTTATCCAATGCCCTTTTGAAAGTTACTGACTCTGCTTCCACAGCCCTTTCTGGCAGTGCGTCCCTGATTTTCTCCCCTCAACCCTCTCAGGGTGGCATGGTATGGACCCCTGGGATCACTCGATCAGCCATTCCTCGGGTCTGAGCCAGGGCCATGTAGGTAATTACCTGGCAGGTAATCTGGCTCTCTGGGACTAGGTAATTCAGCACCGCTTTCTTCCTCATCTCTGTGAGTGATGGATGGTCGATCGAGATCTGGCACCCCCGGGCAATCTCTCCATTCCTCGGCCCGAGTGGCTAATGGTGACTCTCCCTCTGCCAGCGATCAGTGTGGGTCTTACCAGGCCTGAGCGGCTCAGAGCCACACCTACGACGTCACCTTGCTGAGTAATATTTTAGCACATATTTAAGATTGTTCTGTTTCATTGTCCTGAAGTATTACTGAAAGGGATGTCAAAGATAAAAATAATTTATCTTTAAAAAGCTATTCGTTTTTGAAAATCCACATGTATAGGTTACTGAGTCAGCCTGGATTACATTGCATAGAATGTACAGCACAGAAACAGCCCATTCAGCCCAACGGGTCCGTGCCGATGTTTATGCTCCACACGAATCCCCTCCCACCCTCTTCATCTAACTCCATCACCATCTCCTGCTATTCCTTTCTCCTCGTGATTATCCAGCTTCCCCTTAACTGCATCTATTTTAGTCACCTCAACCACTCTTGTGGTAGCAAGTTACACATTCTTACCTCTCTCTCTCAGCAAGTTTCTCCTGAATTCCTTATTAGAATTATTAGTGACTATCTTATATTTATGGCCGTTAGTTTTGGACTTCGGTAATATGGAGACCAGAACTGTGCACAGTACTCCAAGTGTGGTCTAACCAAGGTTCTATGTACGTTTAACTTCTCTGCTTTTCAATTCTATCACCCTAGAAATGAACCCCATTACTTTATTTGCATTTTTGCACAGTGTCAGCTGTGGCTTGGTAAGTATCACTCTTGCCTCTGAGTCAGAAGGTTGTGGGTTCAAGTCCCACTCCAGCGATTTGAGCCCAAAGACTCTAGGCTGACACTCCAGTGAGGTGCTGTCTTTCAGATGAGATATTAAACCAAGGCCCTGTCTGCTCTCTCAGGTGAATGTAAAAGATCTTATGACAATATTTCAAAGAAGAGCAGGGGAGTTATCCCTGGTGTCCTAGGCCAATATGTATCCCTCAATCAATAAAACAAATGATCTGATCATTATCACATTGCTGTTTGTGGGAGCTTGCTGTGTGCAAATTGGCTGCTGTGTTTCCCACATTACAACAGTGATGTCACTCCAAAAGTACTTCATTGGCTGTAAAGTGATTTGAGATTTGTGAAAGGTGCTATATCAATGCAAGTCTTTCTTTTTTTTCCCCATGGCCTCAATAGTCTGAGTTGCTATTATTAGTGATGTGTGAATGCATACCCCGAGGCTCTCTTGTTCCTCTACCCCATTTAGACTCTTTAATATAGTTTTATTTCATTGTCGTGAAGTATTACGGAAAGGGATTGCATAGATTTTTAAAACTTTATTTGTAAGGCTATTAGCTTTGGAAAAATCCACATGCAAACAAAACCGTGTTGTGTAACATAACCTTCCGGATGCTCCGGTGTTGCAACAGGGCAATAAGACTGCGTGGGAAGCTACCTTATCGTGTCTTACTCACCACTTCATGTTTTTTTAGGTGGTTGCCGTAGTGACCTGCATAGTTGTAGGGAAGCCCTTCGTGACTTGATGGAAAGAATGAGCTTGGGACGTCAGCAGCTCTACAGGCACTCCTGGGCGTGTGAGGAAAGGATATGTATGCAGCAAGGCTAGGGATGTCCTCCCCACCAGCGTGTCGAAGGTAAACACGCCTCTCTTGCCAAACACCATGACCTTTACATCTCCTAAGTGTTCATTCCATGAAATTTGCACTTATTCTTAAGAACACCATCAATAAAGTGGCCATAAAGAGCTTTTCCACTGAACGGACAAGATTCAATTCAGTGATAATTGTAAAGTCCTTACTCTACAGTATGAAACCACACGAGGCGCATTCTAGGGACAAGGTCACTCTGTGACCTTAACTCTTTATTCACAGGACTTCAAAGACGATGACCCTGCGTGGGACCTCCCTTTTTATACCTGTGTGATCAGGCAAGGAGTGTCTCCCACAAGTTCACCCCTTGTGGTCAAGGTGTGCATCTAGGTTGAGTGTATACGGTAATACAGTGGTGTTACGTTGTGCTTACGTACATGACATCACCTCCCCCCCCAAAGTCTTATTGGGATCATAGGTTTAGTCTTTCAGGTGGTCTATGCTCCCTCGTGGAGCGCCGCAGTTGGGGCTCTGGTTGTTGGACACTGACGTGAGTGTCTGTCACCTGTGGTGATTCCGGCCTGTCCGGGCTGACCGCAGGGACTGTGCATTCTTCTGATTCCTCTTGTTGCTCGTTCACTGGCGGTGTGGTGAGCTCCATCTCATGATCTTCTTCAGGTTCCTCCGTGTCGATGCTGAACCTTTTTTTTACTTGGTCCAGATGCTTACGGCATATCTAGCCATTGTTGAGTTTTACCATGATTACCCTATTCCCCTCTTTGTCAATTACAGTGCCCTCAAGCCATTTGGGTCCCATGGCATGATTGAGGACGAAGACAGGATCACTTATTTCTATACATCTCCCCCTCGAATTACGGTCATGGTACTCGTTTTGTGACTTGCGCTTGCCCTCAACTATGTCGCTCAGGACTGGGTGAATGAGGGACAACCGAGTTTTGAGTGTCCGTTTCATTAGTAGCTCTGTGGGCGGGACCCCCGTGAGCGAGTGCGGTCGGGATCTATAGGCCAGCAGGAGACGCGACAGGCGGCATTGTCGGGAGGGTCCTTGAATCCTGAGCATACCTTGCTTAATGATTTGGATCACATGTTCCGCCTGGCCATTGGAGGCCGGCTTGAACGGCGCAGTCCTGACGTGGTTGATGCCATTGCCCGACATAAACTCTCAGAATTCGTAGCTTGTGAAACATGGGCCATTATCACTAACCAGGATGTCCGGCAAGCCATGGGTTGCAAAGATCGCACGTAGGCTTTCCACAGTGGTGGATGACGTGCATGAATTCAGAATGATGCACTCGATCCATTTCGAGTACGCATCTACCACAATAAGGAACATCTTACCCATGAACGGGCCCGCATAGTCAACATGAATGCGTGACCATGGCCTGGTGGGCCAGGGCCACGAGCTGAGCGGGGCCTCCCTAGGGGCATTAACCAGCTGAGCACACGTCGTGCACCTGCGAACACAATGTTCCAAGTCTGAATCAATTCCAGGCCACCAAACGTGTGACCGGGCAATGGCCTTCATCAGCACAATGCCTGGGTGCTCGCTGTGGAGTTCCCTGATGAATGCCTCCCTGCCCTTCTGGGGCATAACTACTCGGCTGCCCCATAGTAGGCAGTCGGCTTGGATGGAGAGCTAATCCATCCGTCTGTGGAACGGTCTGACCTCCTCAGGGCATGCTCCATGTGCGGGCGCCCAATCCCCAGTCAGGATACATTTCTTAATCAAGGATAGGAGGGGATCTCTGTTTGTCCAGGTTTTGATCTGGCGGGCTGTGATGGGGGAGTCCAGATTTTGATCTGGCGGGCTGCGCTGTCAAAGGCGTCGACAGCCATGACCATCTCGGCGCTTTGCTCCGCTGCCCCCTCAGTGGTGGCCAGTGGAAGCCTGCTGAGCGCATCAGCGCAATTTTCAGTGCCGGGCTGGTGCCGGATGGAGTAGTCAGAAGCAGCCAGCGTGAGGGCCCATCGCTGTATGCGAGCTGATGCGTTGGCATTGACAGCCTTGCTGTCTGACAACAGGGATGTTAATGGTTTGTGGTCCGTCTCTAATTCAAACTTCCTACCAAAGAGGTACTGATGCATTTTTTTACACCATAGACACATGCGAGCGCTTCCTTCTCGACCATCCCATATCCCCGTTCAGCTTGAGAGAGCGACCTGGAGGCATAAGCCACAGGTTGTATTTGACCCTCAGCATTGCCCTGCTGCAACACGCACCCAACCCCATAGGACGATGCATCACATGTCAGAACCAATTTTTTACAGGGGTCATACAGGGTCAACAACTTGTTTGAACAAAGTAGGTTTCATGCCCAATCAAAAGCCCGTTCCTGACAGTCCCCCCAAAACCAATCGCAACCTTTATGCATGAGCACGAGTAGTGGCTCCAACAATGTGCTCAAGTTCAGCAGAAAGTTCCCGAAATAGTTCACAGTCCCGGGAATGAACGCAACTCCGATGTGTTGCAGGGCCTGGGTGCTCGTCGAATCGCCTCTGTTTTGGATTCTGTTGGCCGAATCCCATCTGCAGCAACCCTCCTGCCCAGAAACTCAACTCAGGAGCTAAGAACACACATTCAGACTTCTTGAGTCGCAGGCCTACCCGGTCCAGTCGGCGTAGCACCTCCTCCAGGTTGTGGAGGTGTTCCTCGGTGTCACGACCCGTGATGAGGATGTTGTCCTGGAATACGATCATTCCAGGAATGGATTTAAGCAGGCTTTCCATGTTTCATTGAAAAATCGCGGCCGCTGATCGAATGCCAAACAGGCACCTGTTATAAGCGAACAGTCCCTTGTGCGTGGTGATGGTGGTCAGTAGTTTAGATTCGTCGGCCAGTTCCTGGGTCATATAGGCTGAAGTGAGGTCCAACTTGGTGAACAGCTTGCCGCCTGCCAGCGTGGCGAAGAGGTCCTCCGCTCTCGGGAACTGGTATTGATTTTGTAGGGATACCCGATTGATGGTGGCCTTGTAGTCACCACAGATCCTGACAGAGCCATCCGCTTTTAGGACAGGAACGATGGGGCTCGCCCAGTTGCTGAATTTAACAGGTGAGATGATGCCCTCTCTCAACAGCCGGTCCAATTCGCTCTCGACCTTTTCCCGCATCACATACGGCATCGCTCTGGCTTTGTGGTGCACTGGCCTGGCGTCCGAGGTGATGTGTATCACTACTTTAGTGCCTTTTAAAGTCCCGACGCCAGGTTGGAATAGTGAATCGAATTGTTGAAGGATTGTGAGCACGAACTTCGCTCCATAGATGACATTGCGTGCACATCCTCCCATTTCCAGTTCATCTCGGCTAACCAGCTCCTCCCCAACAATGCGGGACCATTGCCCGGTGTAAAGTCCTGTCCCCTCAGTACAGATTCACACGAGGCATGTAGTGAAGTCAAGGTCACTCTGGACCTGCACCTTTATTTTACAGCTCTGGAATGCTGCACTTGCCTGAGACCTGCCCTTATATACCTGTCTCTTGCAAGTGCACCCCTGGTGGTAAGTTATGCTGGTGGTTACAGATCATATCTTATTACAGTCATGTATAGCATGTTAGGACACAGTTACATATAATAATGTAAGATACATGACATCACCCTCCCCCAAGGTCTTATTGTCTTTATAGGTTCAGTCTCTCAGGTGGTCTACGCTCTCGCGTGGAGCTTCTGAGTTGTGGTTCAGTTGTTTGCCTTGGTGTCTGTTTTTCTTTGGGTGTGGTTGCTGGTATCTCGCCTGGGCTGTCTGTTTCGATTGGTGTGATTGTTGTTGACTTGCCTGGGCTGTCTGTTGGGATTGCCCTTTCCTCAGGTTGTTCCCTCTGTCTGTCCACCAGGTGTGGTGCGAGTTCCACATTGTAGTCTGCCTCTGGTTCCGCAGTGTTGTTAGTAAATCTGCTTTTGACTTGATCTACATGCCTCCGGCAGGTTTTGCCATTGTCTATTTGTACTACCAGTAGCCTGTTTCCTTCCTTGCCCGTTGCTGTCCCTGCAAGCTATTTGGGACCCCTGCCATTGTTTAGTACAAACACTTTGTCCCCTGTCTCATTCCATCTCCCCCTCGAATTTCTGTCATGGTACTCAGTCAGCTTTCAGCGCTTTGCCTCAACGATTTCGTGCATGTCTGGGAGGATTAATGAGAGCCTTGTTTTTAAAGTCCTTTTCATCAACAGTTGAGTAGGGGGATCCCAGTCAGTGAGTGCGGACGAGATCTGTATGCCAACAGCAGTCGCGACAGGCGACCCTGCAGCGTGGGACCTTGGATTTTAAGCATGCCTTGTTTAATGATTTGCACTGCTCTTTCCGCCTGGCCGTTGGAGGCCGGCTTGAACGGTGCCGTCTTTACGTGATTTATGCTGTGGTCAATTATAAAGTTTTGGAATTCTGCGCTGGTGAAACACGGACCATTGTCACTGACCAATATGTCAGGGATTCCGTGCGTTGCAAACATGGTTGCGAGGCTCTCCACAGTGGTGGAGGTTGTGCTCGAGTTTAAAATGGTGCATTCGATCCACTTTGAAAATGCATCTACAACTACGAGGAACATCTCGCCCATGAATGGGCCCGCATAGTCTACGTGCACCCGCGACCACGGTTTGGTAGGCCAGGGCCAGGGGCTCAGTGGAGCCTCCCTGGGGGCATTGCTGAGTTTGGCACAAATGGTGCACCTTCGGACGCAGAGCTCCAGGTCCGCGTCAATACCAGGCCACCAGACGTGGGATCTGGCTATGGCCTTCATGAGAACGATCCCCGGGTGCTCGCGGTGGAGCTCCCGGACAAATGCCTCTCTGCCTCGCAGAGGCATGACTACTCAGCTGCCCCACATCAGGCAGTCTGCTTGTAGTGATAGCTCATGCATGCGCCTGTGAAAGGGTTTTAATTCCTCGGGGCAGGCATCGCGAACCTCTGCCCAGTCACCAGTTAGGACACATCTTTTTACTAAGGATAATGTGGGGTCGCTGGTCGTCCAGGCTCTGATTTGGCGAGCTGTCATGGGCGAACCTGTGGACTCAAAGGCATTGATTGCCATGACTATCTCACAGTCCTGTTCGTCAGACCTTTCTGTGGTCGCCAGGGGTAGCCTGCTGAGCGCGTCAGCACAGCTGTCTGTGCCTGGTCTGTGCCTTGTGGTATAGTCGTAGGACGCCAGCATGAGTGCCTACCGTTGAATTCGCGCCGAGGCGTTGGCGTTTATTGCCTTGCTCTCGGATAGGAGGGACGTGAGGGGCTTGTGGTCGGTTTCTAACGCGATCTTGGCCCCGAAAAGGTATTGGTGCATCTTTTTGACACCATGCACGCCTTCTCTACCATTCCGTATCCGCGCTCCGCCTGCGAAAGTGACCTTGAGGCATAAGCTATGGGTTGTAATTTGCCTGCAAAATGCACCCGACCCCATACGCTGATGCATCGCATGTGAGAACTAGCTTTTTACCTGGGTCAAAGAAAGTCAAAACACTGTTGGAACACAGAAGGTTGCGTGCCTTATTGAAGGCACGTTCCTGGGCGTCCCCCCAAAACCAATCGCACCCCTTTCTGAGTAGCACGTGGATAGGCTCCAGCAACGTGCTTAAGTTCTGCATAAAGTTCCCAAAGTAATTGAGTAGCCCGAGAAAGGCGAGCAGTTCTGAGACATTCCGGGGCCTGGGTGCCAGGCGAATTGCTTCTGTTTTGGACTATGTTGGGCGAATTCCATCAGCGGCAATCCTTCTGCCCAAAAATTCAACCTCGGGTGCGAGAAACAGGCACTTGGATTTCTTGACTCGTAGGCCTACCCAATCTAACCGCTTTAGTACTTCCTCCAAATTACGGAGATGGGAGTCGGTGTCCCTGCCCGTGATAAGTATGTCGTCTTGAAATACAACCGTCCCCGGGATGGACTTGAGCAGACTCTCCATGTTGCGCTGGAATATGGCAGCTGCCGACTTGATGCCGAATGGGCATCGATTTTACGTGAAAATGCCTCGATGTGTGTTGATGGTGGTGAGTAGCTTGGATTCCTCGGTCAATTCTTGCGTCATATGCGCAGATGTGAAGTCTAATTTTGAGAAACGTTTACCTCCAGCCAATGTGGCAAATAAGTCCTCCGCTCTGGGCAGCGGGTACTGGTCCTGTAGGGAGACTCTGTTTATGGTAGATTTGTAGTCCCCACAGATTCGTACGGATCCATCAGACTTCATGACTGGGACGATGGGACTTGCCCAGTCACTAAATTCCACAGGTGATATAATGCCTTCCCGCAGAAGCCTGTCTAGTTCATGTTCAATCTTTTCCGTCATCACATTGGGTACAGCTCTGGCCTTGTGATGGACCGGTCTAGCATCCTGTGTGATGTAGATTTTGACTTTGGCCCCTTTGAAAGTGCCCACACCTGGCTGAAAGAGATGTTCAAATCACTTTATAGCTGTTGAGCAGGAGGTCCGTTCCTCTAATGACATGGCATGGACATCATCCCATTTCCAGTTTAGTTTTGCCAGCCAGCTTCTCCCCAGCAGTGCTGGGGGGTCTCCGGGGACAATCCACAGGGGAAGTCGGTTCATTGTCCCTTTGTGTGTGACAGAGAGCATGGCGCTGCCGAGGACTGGTATGATTTCTTTGGGATAGGTCCTTAGTGTGGTGTCAACCCTTGTGAGTTTTTGTCTGTCTCTTTTATGCGGCCACAGTTGTTCAAATTGTTGAGCGCCCATGAGAGATTGACTCGCTCCCGTATCCAGCTCCATGTTGACAGATATCCCGTTGAGTAGGACCCTCATCATTATAGGAGGCGTCCTGTTGTAGGAGCAGCGGCCATTGATCGTGTTGACCCGCTGTACACTGGTGTCCCGGGTACTGTCCCCACCATCTTCTGGTCCGCTTTCCGACCCATCCGATTCGTATACCAGCCGAGCTGCCGTTTTTTTGCACATGCGGGCAAAATGCCCTGAATATTCACAATTTCTGCAAACAGCCTGCTGAAATCAACATCCCCTTGACGAGTGCCCACCCCCACACCTCCAGCACAGACCTGTTCCATTGTTCAAAGAGTTTCCAAAGAATGAGCTGTGTCTGGCTGATCTCTCTTGAGCTTCTCTCAGTTTGTAGTTGATTGCTCTCATTGTGGGTTGATGAGGTGTGAACGGCCGTTCCTGTGGCCCTTGATGGCTTCTGCCTGCTGTCGAGAACCTGTTCTCCCGGTTTTGTCTGTGTGTGGGGGTAGCAGCTTGTTTAGTGCTGTGAACTTCTTGTTCCAATATTTCATTAGTTGTTGTACCTGCATTGTAAATCAACCTCGTTTCTTCTTCCCCGACCAAGAATGTCTGTGCAACCAATGCTGCTGCCTCTCAGGTCAGGTTCTTGGTCTCTATGAGCTTTCGGAATATGCCTGCATGGCCTATTCCTTCAATGAAAAAGTCTCTCAGCATTTCTCTCCTCAGTTCATCGGAGAACTCACATAAACTAGCCAACCTCCGAAGTTCCGCCATGAAGTCGGGTATGCTCTGGCCCACACAGCATCTGTAGTTGTAGAACCTGTGTCTGGCCATGTGTAGGCTGCTCACTGGCTTCAGGTGGTCTCTTACCAGTGTGCTCAATTTTTCAAATGACTTGCTTGCTGGTTTCTCGGGTGCCAACAGATCCTTCATTAAAGCGTATGTTTTCGAGCCACAGCTGGTCAAGAGATGGGCTCTTCTCTTGTCTGCCTTATCGTCGCCTAACCAGTATTTGGTTACAAAGCTTTGCTGGAGCCTTTCTATAAAGTCCTCCCAATTGTCTCCCGCATTGTACTTTTCATCTGATCCCTTGTTTGCCATTCTGTGGATTCTGTAATCTCGTAACTCGTCGCCACTGTAAAGTCCTGTCCCCTCAGTACAGATTCACACGAGGCATGTAGTGAAGTCAAGGTCACTCTGGATCTGCACCTTTATTTCACAGCTCTGGAATGCTGCACTTGCCTGAGACCTGCCCTTATATACCTGTCTCTTGCAAGTGCACCCCTGTTGGTAAGGTATGTTGGTGGTTACAGGTCATATCTTATTACAGTCATGTATAGCATGTTAGGATATAGTTATATATAATAATGTAAGATACATGACACCCGGGACAATCCAGAGCGGCAGCCGATTCACTAATCCATTGTGTGTGACAGCCAACATTGCACTGCCTAGCACCGAAATGATTTCTTTAGTATAAGTCCGTAATTGTGTCTCAATACGTGCTAATTTGGGTCTACTGGCTTTAAGTGGCCATAGCTTCTCAAATTGCTGAATGCCCATGAGTGACTGGCTGGCCCCAGTGTCCAGCTCCATGCGTACAGGGATACCATTTAATAAAACCCTCATCATCATTGGTGGCGTTCTGGTGTATGAACTGTTAATATTCGCCATATGGACCCGCTGAACCTCGGCGTCCATCGATTTGCCCCAAAAGTCATCCTGCCTCAAAGAACCCTCTTCTGGTCCATCCACCTCATATATTAGTCTGGTAGCAGACTTCCTGCACATTCGAGCTAAGTGACCACTGAGATTGCAGTTCCTGCAGAAAAACTGTTGAAATCTGCACGATCTAGCTGAGTGTTTTCCCCCACACCTCCAGCATGAGTTAAAGTTTCCAGTGTTGGGAACAAAGGGACTATGGCCAGGCATTCCGCACTGACTGTCCCTTTGACTGCTCTTAAGTACCCTATTGGTGGGTGTCAATGGCCCCATACCGGGCCGCGTGGTCCACTGTGATGGCATGAATGTCCGTTCAGCCTGCCTCTGTTGAAGTCCTACTCTGGGGTCTATTGCTGCCTGGGGAGTGTCGGACTGCCCCTGCCTGCCTGCGGGGCTCTGAGTCGCATTGATGATGTTGACTCCCTGATCCATCGCCGCGTTAGAGGCAGAATTGCGCGCGTATATTATTTTCGTCTCTTCCTCCCCCGCCATGAAAGTTTGAGCTAACAACGCCGCCACTTCCAAGGTCAAATCCTTGGTCTCAATTAATTTGTGGAAAATTCCCGCATGACCGATGCCCTCGATAAAGAAGTCCCTTAGCATCTCCCCCCTTGCAGGCGTCAGTGAACTTACAGAGACTGGCCAAACGCCGGAGGTCCGCTACGAAATCCGATATGCTCTGTCCTTCACGACGTCGGTGGGTGTAGAATCTGTGTTGGGTCATATGTCTGCTACTCGCCGGTTTGAGGTGCTCCCCGATCAATTTGCTAAGCTCTTCAAAGGTTTTGTCCGCCGGCTTTTCGGGTGCTAGTAAGTCCTTCATGAGCGCATAAGTCTTTGGTCCGCAGCAGGTCAATAGATGAGCCCTTCGCTTGTCGGCCACTGCATCCCCCAGCCATTCTTTCCTAACGAAGCTTTGCTGAAGCCTCTCGACAAAATCGTCCCAGTCTTCCCCAACACAGTACTGTTCCTCTGTGCTACCGGTGGCCATTCTCGTGGGCCGTGAATTCCCGTTTCTCGTCGGTAATGTAAAGTCCTTACTCTACAGTATGTAACCACACGAGGCACATTCTGGGGATAACCTTAACTCTTTATTCACAGGACTCCAAAGACGATGACCCTGCGTGGGACCTCCCTTTTTATACCTGTGTGATCAGGTAAAGAGTGTCTCCCACAAGTTCACCCCTTGTGGTCAAGGTGTGCATCTAGGTTGAGAGTATACAGTAATACAGTGGTGTTACATTGTGGTTACATACATGACAATAATAATCTACAAACTTCATACTGGCCCAGAAATTCCAGCCTCTTGGGTCGGTATGGAGTGTGTACGGAGTATGTACGAAGTGTGTACGGACCCAGGACGGCATCGCAAAAGCCGGTTTTGAGCGCATAATGCGCTGAAAACGGGCTTTTCCGATCTGTCAGGCTCCAGCTCGACTGATCATCCGTATATCGGGAGCAAGGACATTTGCACGGGCAAGATTGCAGGATTTACCCATATCTTACCCGGCAAATGTCCTGAAAACTCTTGTGCCTGATAAAAGCAGGCGCATAACCTACTGTTACAGGCAAAAGAGTTTTAAAACACACTTAAAATATAAAAATAAAATTAAAAATACACATTTTATTTTTAAAAAACCTGCCCATTACGTTAAATTTATTTTAAACCATAATTTAAAAATCTTTTTAAAAACTCAGAAAAAAATGTTTTCTCTAAGATATTTATTAACTTTAATTTCAATTAATATTAATTATGTGAGGTGTGTTTTTTTTTTGGTGTTATTGTGTTTGTTTTTTTTTTCTCAATTAATAGCGATAAGAACTGGTCGATACGGAGTTCCCATTGCTATTAATTGAGAATACTGTACCTGATTGGCTGAGTAGTCACACGTGACTGCACCATCTCCGTGGGAACCTGGAGGATGGGAACACGCTCCGCAGCGCGGGAAGAGAATGCCTCCCCACCGGAATCCCATGCTCCTCCCGGACAACCAGGTAATTTCGGAAAAATTCTCCGGTCGGAGGCAACTGCCTGCGGGAAGTCTCCGACTGCAATTTCAGGGCCATTACCTGTAACCCTTTCATAGCTGAATTTATAAGAAAAGAATTGATAATTATCGCATTAGACAGTATTTACAGCACAGAAACAGGCCATTCAGTCCAACGGGTCCGTGCCGGTGTTTATGCTCCACACGGCCCTCCTCCCACCCCTCTTCATCTCACTCCATCAAGATATCCCTCTATTCCTTTCTCCCTCGTGTGTTTATCTAGCCTCCCCTTAAATCCATTGATACTATTTGCTGTAACCACTCCCTGTGGCAGCGAGTTCCACATTCTCACCGCTCTCTGGGTAAAGAAGTTCCCTATTGGATTTATTAGTAACTATCTTATATTTGTGGCCCCGAGTTTTGGTCTCCCGTGTAAGTGGAAACAGTTTTGCTACAGCTACCCTATCAAACGCTTCATAATCTGAAAGCCCTTTATCAGGTCTCCCCTTGGTCTTCTCCCTTCTACGGTAAAGAACCCCAGCCCATTCAATCTTTCCTGATGGGTAAAACCTCTCAGTTCTGATGTCATTCTGGTAAATATTTTTTGCACCCTCTCCAGTGCCTCTGTATCGTTTTCATAAATATGGAGACAAGAACCGTTCACAGTACACCAAATGTGGTTCTAGACAAGTTTAACATAACTTTTCTACTTTTCAATTCTTTCCCTCCAGAAATGACCCCCAGTGCAGTGTTTGCTATATTTATGGACTTATTAAGCTTCGTCACTATTTTTAATGACTTGTGTATCTGTACCCCCAGATCCCTCTGCTCCTTACCCCATTTACCCACTTAGACCGCAATTTTCCTCACCTTGGTGGGTCCAGTGTGGCCAGTGTCCGTGCTGGGTCACAACTCCACTGCTGGCTCCATCCCGCTGTGGAAAATGAACTTACCTTAATTAACCCCCCCGCCCCCCCCAAGTGCATTACACTGCCCAATGAGATGGAGCGGGTCTGGTGATGTCACTCATGACCCGTTTTAAGCCGGGATCCTTAAAGGGACCCTGGGCACATTAAATTTGAAAGTCAATCTAACATAGAGGGTGTTGAATCTTCACTGTACAATAATATCATCAAAGTTATATATGAGTGACAAAGAAATATTTAAATAAAATTATAATGAAGTAATATGACTCCATCTACAAATACGATCAAGAACATAATTTAAAAAGTACATTCATTGAGACGTTATTGGTGCTTTAGTCACAAATCTGTAGACTTTTTAATCAGTAACTGGCACAAATAAAAGATGTGAGTGAATAGGTAAAACATAAAATTAAGCAGATTTTAAATGTAATTGTAAAGCGGTGGATTTACAATCTTATGGAAATTCAGTGGAAGAGCTGCGGAATACCTGACAAACAGTGCAAGTGGTGCTCACAATGTGTTTCTGGGATTTCTGCAGCTCTTCTGTTGAAGTTAACGATGGACAAGTGAGAGAACCTCCGTAGAAATTCACTCTAAAGTCTCAGACTGAAAAATTAAATATTTTGTCATATTCAGGGACTGAAAGCAAGTTGAACCAGTGGAGTGAGTGATGAAAATGAAATTGTTTCAGTTGATGGTGTGATTTAATGTGTAACTGGACAATCACAGTATACTGTGAGAAAACCTGACTAGAAATAACACAAAAATGCATTGAAATAGTAAATGTCGTTTTTTATGGTGCTGATCAATTCACTGCAATTATTGTTTGTTGGAAGGCAACAGCGGAGAATGGCCAGTGAAAAATTAAAATTTACCAGTAGCTCTTCACGTAGATCAGAATCTCTGTCAACCTGTCAGCTGATGTAATCAATATATGTTTATTTTGGTTTATTTTCCAGGCTGTCAGGTCATCAGCTGGTGCAATGGCCACTGATCTCCCACCTCAGGCTGACAGACGCGGTTCCTGAGCTGTGTAAATCCCGTGGCCATGCAGGGAAATTTAGAAAGTAGGGGAAAAAGGCACTTGAGTGCCTGTAAAGTACCTCATAATGATTAGGGTCCCCCAGCGCTGCAGGTCGGGTCTGGTCGGCTCCGCGCTGACACACGCGCCTGTGAGAGTGAGTTGACAGTGGATTCCCGACCTGCTGACAAAACAAAACCACTTTCCACCCGACCCGCCACCGAGCGTGCCCGCTACCTCCACGCAAAATTCAGCCCTTATTTTCCAAGAATTATGTGGTCTCCTTATTCTTCCTACCAACATGCACCACCTCACACTTACCTATATTGAAGTTAATTTAATAACAAGAACATAAGAAATAGGAGCAGGAGTCGGACATACGGCCCCTCGAGCCTGCTCTGCCATCTAATATGATCATGGCTGATCCGATCATGGACTCAGCTCCACTTCCCTGCCCGCTCCCCATAACCCCTTATCCCCTTATCGGTTAATTAACTGTCTATCTCTGTCTTAAATTTATTCAAGGACCCAGCTTCCAGAGCTTTCTGGGGCAGCGAATTTCACAGATCCACAACCCTCTGAGAAAAGAAATTTCTCCTCATCTCAGTTTTAAATGGGTGGCCCCTTATTCGAAGATCATGCCCTCTAGTTCTAGTCTCCCCCATCAGAGAAAACATTCTCTCTGCATCCACCTTGTCAAACCCCCTCATAATCTTATACGTTTTGATAAGATCACCTCTCATTCTTTTGAATTCCAATGAGTAGAGGCCCAACCTACTCAACCTTTCCTCATAAGTCAACCCCCTCATCTCCAGAATCAACCTAGTGAACCTTCTCTGAACTGCCTCCAAAGCAAGTATATTCTTTCGTAAATATGGAAACCAAATCTGCACGCAGTATTCCAGGTGTGGCCTCACTAATACCCTGTATAACTGTACTAAAACCCCTGCTTTTATACTTCATCACCTTTGCAATAAAGGCCAAGATTCCATTGGCCTTCCTGATCACTTGCTGTACCTGCATACTATCCTTTTGTGTTTCATGCACAAGTGCCCCCAGGTCCCGCTGTACTGCGGCACTTTGCAATCTTTCTCCATTTAAATAATAACTTACTCTTTGATTTTTTCTGCCAAAGTGCATGACCTCACACTTTCCAACATTATACTCCATCTGCCAAATTTTTGCCCACTTTCTTAGCCTGTCTATGTCCTTTTGCAGATTTTTTGTGTCCTCCTCACACATTGCTTTTCCTCCCATCTTTGTATCGTCAGCAAACTTGGCTACGTTACACTCGGTCCCTTCTTTCAAGCCGTTAATATAGATTGTAAATAGTTGGGGTCCCAGCACCGATCCCTGCGGCACCCCACTAGTTACTGGTTGCCAACTAGAGAACGAACCATTTATCCCGACTCTCTGTTTTCTGTTAGTTAGCCAATCTTCTATCCATGCTAATATATTACCCCCAACCTCGTGAACTTTTATCTTGTGCAGTAACCTTTTATGTGGCACCTTGTCAAATGCCTTCTGGAAGTCCAAATATTGGTTCCCCTTTATCCACCCTGTTCGTTACATCCTCAAAGAATTCCAGCACATTTGTCAAACATATCTTCCCCTTCATAAATCCATGCTGACTCTGCCTGACCGAATTTTGCTTTTCCAAATGTCCTGCTACTGCTTCTTTAAAATGGACGCCAACATTTTCCCAACCACAGATGTTAGGCTAATTGGTGTATAGTTTCCTGCTTTGTGTCTGCCTCTTTTTTTAAATAGGGGAATTACATTTACAGTTTTCCAATCTGCTGGGACCTCCCCAGAATCCAGGGAATTTTGGTAAATTTCAACCAATGCATCTACAATCCCTGCCGCTACTTCTCTTAAGACCCTAGGAAGCAAGCCATCAGGTCCAGGGGATTTATCTGCCTTTAGTCCCATTATCTTACTGAGTACCATCTCCTTAGTGATTGTGATTGTGTTAAGTTGCTCCCCACCTATTGCCCCTTGAATATCCACTGTTGGAATATTGTTCGTGTCCTCTACCGTAAAGACTGATACTAAATATTTGTTCAGAGTTTCTGCCATCTCCATGTTCCCCATAACTAATTCCCCAGTCTTGTCCGCTAAGGTACCAACATTTACTTTAGCCACTCTTTTCCTTTTTATATATCTATAGAACCTTTTGCTATCTGTTTTCATATTTTGTGCTAGTTTACTTTCCTTTCTTAATCATTTTTTTAGTCATTATTTGTTGGCTTTTAAAAGCTTCCCAATCTTCTGTCCTCCCACTAGTTTTGGCACTTTGTATGCCCTGGTTTTTAATTGGATACCGTCCTTTACTTCTTTACTTAGCCACGGATGGCTAACTTTTCTCTTATGCCTTTTCCTCCTCACTGGAGTATATTTTTCTTCAGAGTTGTGAAATATCTCCTTAAATGTACACCACTGTTCATCAACTGTCCTACACTTTAATCTTTTTTCCCAGTCCACTTTAGCCAACTCTGCCCTCATACCTTCATATTCTCCTTTATTTAAGCTTAGTATGCAGGTTAGAGATCCAATTTTTTCATCCTCCATCTGAATTTGAAATTCAATCATGCTATGATCACTCATTCTGAGGGGATCTTTTACTAGGAGATTGTTTATTAATCCTGTCTCATTACACAGGACCAGATCTAAGGTAGCCTGCCCCCTGGTTGGTTCCGTTACATACTGCTCAAGGAACCCGTCCCTCATGCACTCTATGAACTCTTCCTCAAGGCTACCCTGACCAATTTGATTTGTCCAATCAATATGGAGGTTAAAATCACCCATGATTATTGCTGTTCCCTTTTTACAAGCCCCCACTATTTCCTGGTTTATGCTCCGACCAACAGAATTGCTACTGTTGTTACTGTAATTTGTCAATTACGCGCCTATTTTGCAAGTTTATTAATGTCTTCTTCTATCTTGTCACAGTCTCCTGCTGTATTAACTATTTGGTGTCGCCTGCAAATTTTAAAATTGTAATTCCGAATCCTAAGTCCAAATCGTTTACATTAATGGTGTATAACAACCGTCCCAGCATTGATCCCTGTGGAACACCACTACCCACCATTTGCCAGTTTGAGTAACTACCTTTAACCCCTACTCTCTGTTTTGTGTTTTGCATATTGTACCAGCTTGATAGCCATTCTGCTACTTGTTCCCTAACTCCACATGTTCTGACCTTAGTCCTGAGTCTACTATGAGGTACCTTATCGAAGGCTTTTTGAAAATCCAAATATATTACATCTACTGCATTACCCTTATCTACCCTGTCTGTTATTTCTTCAAAGAATAAGTTTGATCAAGCATGACCTTCCCTTTTGAAGTTCTTTGAGACATCCAGTGGTCGTGAAAGGCACTATATAAATGCAAGTCTTTCTTTCTCTCCTTATATTTTTAATTTCTCGATGTTTTTCTATTACATCTTCAAGTAATGATTCCCTTATCTTTCTACCACTGATGTTAAACTAACTGGTCTATAGTTCCCTGGACTTGTTCTATCTCCCTTTTTAAATATAGGAATCACATTAACTGTCTGCCCTTTTCTAATGAATTGTTGTATTACGTAATACTGCCTCTGCTATGTCTTCCCAAACGTTTTTTAATATGCGCGAATGCAATCCATCCAGAGCAGTTTGGTTAGTTTATCAATTATCTCCCTCCTTTCTACCTTAAATGTCTTTCTATCTTTTTTGATCTCTTCTATGAACGTCATATTAGTCTCCCTGGTAAATACTGAGGCAGAGAAACAATTTAATATTGGTACCATTTTTCTGTCACAACCTCTGAGTTTATCGTGTGAATCCCTTAATTTACATAATGAGGGTTATCCATGGCAGATCCTCACTCAGCATCAGCCTATATCAGGTCAATATTCCACCCAACAATGTGCCATCACCACGGTCTCAGATGAATATATTACTGCACCAATTTCTATTGATCTGAGTGAGAGTGAGACCTCCCCTAGCTCAATTAAGTCTCCTTCATTCATTCTTCTTCGTACGGTGCTTGGTATCCAGAATAAGGAGAGGTTGCATTGACTAGGCTTGTATTGCCTTAAGTATCAAAGATGGTGGGGCATCTCATTGAGGTGTTTAAGCTGATTGAAAGAGTTGATGGGGTAGAGCGATTCCTCTGGTGAGAGGGTCCAGAACAAAGAGGCCCAGAATTAGACTCTGGTTGAGGCTGAACCAATGTCTTATAAAAGTTCATCATAATATCCCCACTTTTGTGCTTATGTACTCTAGGGGGCGGAGTTTCTGGTCCTTTGCACTTAAAATTAGGGCTAGGCCGTTAGCCAATGGTATTAAGCGATATGGAACCAAGGCGGGTAGATGAAGTTAAAATACAGATCAGCCATAGAATCATAGAACGGTTATAGCACGGAAGGAGGCCATTCGGCCCGTCGAGCCCATGCCAACTCTCAGCCAGTCCCACTCCCCCGCCCTTTCCCTGTAGCTCTGCAAATTTTTTCCTTCAGGGACTTATCCAATTCCTTTTTGAAAGCCACGATTGAGTCTGCCTCCACCACCCTCTCAGGCAGCGCATTCCAGATCCTAACCACTCGCTGCGTAAAAAAGTTTTTCCTCATGTCGCCTTTGGTTCTTCTGCCAATCACCTTAAATCTGTGTCCTCTGGTTCTCGACCCTTCCACCAATAGGAACGGTTTCTCTCGATCTACTCTGTCCAGACGCCTCATGATTTTGAACACCTCGATCAAATCTCCTCTCAACTTTCTCTGCTCCAAGGAGAACAACCCCAGCTTCTCCAGTCTATCCACGTAACTGAGGTCCCTCATCCCTGGAACCATTCTTGTAAATCTTTTCTGCTCCCTCTCTAAGGCCTTCATATCCTTCCTAAAGTGCAGTGCCCAGAATTGGACATAATACTCCAATTGAGGCCCAACCAGTGTTTTATAAAGGTTCATCATAATTTCCAATTAGTTGAGGGATAAATGTCATAAGAACAGAAGAAATAGGAGCACGTCGGCCATTCGGTCCTTCGAGCCCGCTCTCCCAGTCAATAAGAGCATGGCTGATCTTCTACCTCAACTCGCGAAGGTCGTGGGTTCAAATCGTGCTCCAGAGACTTGAGTACAAAATCCAGGCTGACCTCCAGTGAAAGGATATACAGTTATACAGGGTATTGGTGAAGCCACACCTGGAATACAGTGTGCAGTTTTGGTTTCCATATTTGCGAAAGGATATACTTGCTTTGGAGGCAGTTCAGAGAAGGTTCACTGGGTTGATTCCGGTGATGAGGGGGTTGACTTATGAGGATAGGTTGAGTAGGTTGGGCCTCTACTCATTGGAATTCAGAAGAATGAGAGGTGATCTTATCGAAACGTATAAGATTATGAGAGGGCTTGACAAGGGGGATGCAGCAAGGATGTTTCCACTGATGGGGGAGACTAGAACTAGAGGGCATGATCTTAGAATAAGGGGCCGCCAATTTAAAACAGAGATGAGGAGGAATTTCTTCTCTCAGTGGGTTGTAAATCTGTGGAGTTTGCTGCCTCAGAGAGCTCTGGTAGCTGGGTAATTGAATAAATTTAAGACAGAAATAGACAGTTTCTTAAACAATAAGGGGAT
Organism: Pristiophorus japonicus; assembly: GCF_044704955.1. NCBI lineage: Eukaryota > Metazoa > Chordata > Chondrichthyes > Pristiophoridae > Pristiophorus > Pristiophorus japonicus. The sequence goes on along the minus strand of NC_091994.1, from coordinate 57,587,108 downwards.
AAGGGGTTATGGGGAGCGTGCAGGGAAGTGGAGCTGAGTCCATGATCGGATCAGCCATGATCGTATTAAATGGTGGAGCAGGCTTGAAGGGCTGTATGGCCTACTCCTGCTCCTATTTCTTATGTTCTTATGACACTGAGGGAGTGCTGCACTGTCGGAGGTGCAGTCTTTCAGATGAGATGAGGCCCCGACTGCTCGCTCGTAAAAGGTCCCGTGGCACTATTTCGAAGAAGAGCAGGGCAGTTCTCCCCGGTGTCCTGGACAATATTTATCTTTCAATCAACATCACTAAAAAAACAGATTATCTGGTCATTATCACATTGCTATTTGTGGGAGCTTGCTGTGCACCGCGTTTCCTACATTACAACAATGACTACGCTTCAAAAAAGATATTTCATTAGGTGTAAAGCGCTTTGGGTCATCCGATGGTCATGAAAGGCCCAAATAAATGCAAGATTTTTTTTCTTTAAACTGCACTTTCAAACCTTATCCCCATATTTCTTGATTCCCTCGTATTGAAAAAATCTATCGATCTCTGTCTTGAATATACTCAAAGACTGAGCCTCCACAGCCCTCTGGGGTAGAGAATTCCAAAGATTCACCGCCCTCTGAGTGAAGAAATTTCTCCTCATCTCAGTCCTGAATAGCCGACCCCTTATTCTGAGACTGTGACCCCTAATTCTAGACTCTCCAGCCAGAGGAAACATCCTCCCTGCATCTACCCTGTCAAACCCTTTAATATTTTTATATATTTCAAGGAGATCACCTCTCATTCTTCTAAACTCTAGGGAATAGAGGTCTAGTCTAGCCTCAGAGGACAATTCCCCCATCCCAGGAATCAGTCTAGTGAACCTTCCTTGCGGTCCCTCTAAGGCAAGTGTATCCTTCTTTATGGAATGTTGTGTTTGTAGTATATTCTTTACAATATCACAAACGCACAGATTTTACAAGATGGCTCCATTCCTTTTTTGTTATATACAGCATTCTTCTGACTACTTCCAATGGATCTGTTTTCTCAACAGCTCATTCAGTGGATGTAATACTGTGGCCAAATTTGGTAGAAACTTCCCAAAATAGTTCAAAAGACCCAAAAATGATCGAAGTTCAGTGACATTCTTGGGCGTGGGTGCATTTCTGATTGCATCCAGCTTTCCCTTGGTTGGATGTGAACAATCTTTATCTAAGTACTCCACTAAGTGTGAAATAACTCACACTTGCAAGCCGTCACTCGTACTCTGTGCTTCTCTAGCCGTTTGAGGACTTCATTCAATATGTTATTATGGATTTGCCTGTTTGGTGCTGAAATGAGTATGTCATCGAAATAACATACTACCTTTTCAGTACCTTGCAAAATCTGGTTCATCACCCCTTGGAATATGGCAGGGGCAGAAGGCACTCCAAATGATAGCCTATTAAATTGATATAGTTCAAGAAGAGTATTTATAGTCAAGCATGACTTGGACTCCTCATCTAGTTCAAGCTGTAAGTAGGCATTCATGAGATCTAACTTTGAGAAGATCTGACCACCTGTCAGTGTTGTGAACAAATCTTCTACATTTGGCAATGTATTTTGGAGATTATCCTCTAGAACCTGGTTTACGGTTACTTTATAATCACCACACAACCTTACTGTACCATCTGACTTAGGTACAACAACAATGGGTGTAGCCCAATTACATCGATCTATCTTAGAGATAATGTTCTCAGTCTCTAGTCTTTTGAGTTCTTGCTCAACTTTCTCCTTGAGTGCCTATGGTATGGGACGTGGCTTGCAGTAAATTGGTCTAGTGTCCTTCTGTACCCTAACACTCGCCTTGAAGCCTTGGATCGGACTGCCCATTTCGCAGAACACCTTCGGATAATTCTTGATGACATCATCCTTTGATGCAAATCTCGTTTCAACATGAAAAATCTCACTCCAATCCAGCTTCAGTTATCCCAACCAATTTCTATCTAGTAAGGCAGGCTTGTCTCCTGCCACTACTGAGAGACAAGCTCTGAAATTGATCCTTGTATTTCACCGGTATGGTGATAAGCCTTACCACAGGAATGTTCTTTCCTGAGTAGCCTCGCAGCTCTACCTTGGATTTCTCCAATGGGAAATCACGCAATTTGTCAAGATATAGAGATTCCAGTACTACACTCACGGATTTTCATGGATGATGATACTTTTTGAATCACTGTTAGATATCCTCGTGCTCCTGATGATTTGTATCTCTTTGTCCTGTTGCTTTTCTTCCATGCTATGTAGTCTCTGGGGATTTCTACTTATAGCCTTGAAAGTTGGTTTACTCTTCAGTCTACATGCCTTCACAAGTTGCCCAATTTTCCTGCAGAAGAAACACTCTGCCTTCACATATGGACAACTTTGAGCAATGTGTTGTCCCAGGCACCGATAGCACGACGTCAATGCTCTGTTACCATTGGCAGTTGCTGAGACCTTGAGGCCCAACTGCCTTTTACCTCGGTTGATTGACGACTGGAAATGGCTTGAAATTCTCGGCCATTGGTCGGCCATGTACATTGACATAGCTGTCTGACAAAAAAACTAAAGTCAAGTTAGAGGTTGTCAGCAACTTTCTTCTGATTGATTCATTTTTCATCCCAAATACAAAGCGCTCACGCAATGCTCGGTCCTGAACGTTTCGGAAATGACAGTGAATGGATAGCTTTTTCAATGTGACAATATACTGCATGATACTCTCGTCAAGTAATTGATTTTGTGTTCCAAAACGATAACTTTCGGCAATTTCCAGGGGCTCAGGACTGTAGTGCTGTTCTAACATGCTTAAGAACATAAGAACATAAGAACATAAGAATCAGGAACAGGAGTAGGCCATCTAGCCCCTTGCGCCTGCTCCGCCATTCAACAAGATCATGGCTGATCTGGCCGTTGACTCAGCACCACTTACCCGCCCGCTCCCCATAACCCTCAATTCCCTTATTGGTTAAAAATCTATCTATCTGTGATTTGAATACATTCAATGAGCTAGCCTCCCTGGGCAGAGAATTCCACAGATTCACAACCCTCTGGGAGAAGAAATTCCTTCTCAACTCGGTTTTAAATTGGCTCCCCCATATTTTGAGGCTGTGCCCCCTAGTTCTAGTCTCCCCGACCAGTGGAAACAACCTCTCTGCCTCTATCTTGCCTATCCCTTTCATTATTTTAAATGTTTCTAGAAGATCACCCCTCATCCTTCTGAACTCCAACGAGTAAAGACCCAGTCTACTCAATCTATCATCATAAGGTAACCCCCTCATCTCCGGAATCAGCCTAGTGAATCGTCTCTGTACCCCCTCCAAAGCTAGTATATCCTTCCTTAAGTAAGGTGACCAAAACTGCACGCAGTACTCCAGGTGCGGCCTCACCAATACCCTGTACAGTTGCAGCAGGACCTCCCTGCTTTTGTACTCCATCCCTCTCGCAATGAAGGCCAGCATTCCATTCGCCTTCCTGATTACCTGCTGCACCTGCAAACTAACTTTTTGGGATTCATGCACAAGGACCCCCAGGTCCCTCTGCACCGCAGCATGTTGTAATTTCTCCCCATTCAAATAATATTCCCTTTTACTCTTTTTTTTTCCAAGGTGGATGACCTCACATTTTCCGACATTGTATTCCATCTGCCAAACCGTAGCCCATTCGCTTAACCTATCTAAATCTCTTTGCAGCCTCTCTGTGTCCTCTACACAACCCGCTTTCCCACTAATCTTTGTGTCATCTGCAAATTTTGTTACACTACACTCTGTCCCCTCTTCCAGGTCATCTATGTATATTGTAAACAGAACCTCCGTAAGTGATGTGTCCTTTGGCTTGCCGGGAACAAGCACATTTCTCAGGGTTTCATACACCTCGGGGCCTGTATCAGGAAAATAGCCCATTTTCTTTGTAACACCACTCGATTACTGTTTTTATCATCGGGGACTTCGATTATACTACTTACAGTGAAAAACATTTCCAGCCGCTCCACATACGCTCCGAAAGTTTCTCGGTCGAGTGGAAATGCACCCAAGTGTCCTATTATTTCCACAGGCATGGCCATCTGGACTTTCCAGTTCAGCCAAGTGCGCTTGTAATTTACCTCGGGTTTTTAGCTGTGCTGCAAAACAAAGAACCTCTCAAAGTCTCTCTGTTGTTTGGCTGGAATCATCCACCAACAAAAATTTCAGCGAGGGCATCCAGAAATCCAATCCCCGTCGCCAAATGTGGTACATTCTCTATGACATCACAAACATGCAGATTTTACATGATGGCTCCAATCCTTTTTATTATATATAGCATTAGTTGCATTACCACAGTAGTCCACTAGTCCACTAGATGGCGCTATATATTTCAGTGCAGGACACCAGGAGAACATCCCTGCTCTACTTCGAATATTGCCATGGGACTTTTGACATGCATCTGATAGGTTTCTGTTTAATACCTCATCTGTGCTCTGTAGAATCAGCCTAGAGGCTGCTTAAGCCTGTGACGTGGGGCTTGAAGCCATGAGCTCCTGACTCAGAGGTGAGAGTGCTACCCACTGAGCTACGGTTGACAGAATAAAATGGACGGGGTGGGGGAAGGTTCAATCAATTGGACTAATAAATGGGGTAAATAAATGGGTTCAATATGTGGGCTCAGTACATTGATTCAATAATTGGTTTTAATAAGAGGGTTTAATTAATTACCTCTTGTATTAATCCAACACCTTTTTGCAGCTTTCGGGATGTTTCTTTCATCTGAAAAATGTAAAAAGAATAAATGTCCGTAAATTACTAACGAGTGTTAGCAATGTAGAATTAACCAACTATGCAGAACTGGGAACATTTGTTCAATCAGAATACTCCTGGAATCTAACCTAAATGATTGTGGGCTCAATTTTCCCCAACACCGTTTTTGGGCGTATTTGAAGAGTTACGCCTGTTTTTTGGGGGCCCGACTACATCAAAAAAAAAGTTGGAAGTTTCCCGGTTTTAACTTGTGAGTGCGGCTCAGCACACATTGTCCTTAAGCTCTGTGGGTGGAGCCTAAAGATCTGCGCCAAAAAGATCGGGTTGCCAGGGTAACGAGGGACACACTGTGGACTGAGGCTGGAGAGGGAAACATACAGCATATTCTGGCCCACTCACAGCAACCTGCACATGCACCTCGCACATTGCAGCTGTTTAAGGCAGCAGCTTACCAACATGAAAATATTAAAGAGTCTTTGTGCCGAGTCTTTGTGCCGAGTCTATTCTGTAAACTGTAAGGATTGGAGATTTTAATTTATTCCAAAAAAATATGGTGCAGGCTGTTGTTGGTAATTTGTCGGTTACACGAACCCTCACTAGACAGGCATTAGGACCCTGTGGGAGCTATTCACGCCTGCTGTAAACATGCTGGTTTTGGCTGCCATTTTGAGGAGTTGCTATAAAGGACAGTTAGTTACATTCCTGTTTCCGTTAGTCTGTTTATTTACCTATACAACATAATTTGGCGACGAGGATGAATCAAATTAACCTCCCTGCCCCCCGCCTTTCCTCTCCACACCCGGCCAAGATGGATAACAAGCTTTTCTACGTACATCACGGCGAGTGGGTTAGACGGCGACAACGTAACACCAGCTCACCGCAGTGCAATACTTATCCACTGCCCCGGCACCGAAGGCCAACACATCTTTGGCCAAATCGAAGGCACGGAGTCCTATGACAAAGCAGTAAGCACCCTAGAGAAATATTTTGGGCCAAAGAAAAGTATCGTGATGGAAAGATACCAATTCCATCAAATGGGGCAAGGGAACGGTAAACCAATCAAACAGTACATCATTTCATTAACTGGACTGGCCACTATGTGTAACGTTGGAGCACTCACAGAGGAAATGATCAGGGGTCAAATTATTGAGAAAACAATGATTCCCCGCATTTGGGAACGCTTGCTAATGGAGGATGACAAATTGACATTGGACAAAGCAACTAATTTGGCCATCCAAATCGAATCAGCGCTTTCCAATTCAAAAGCGATCAGATCCCCTGCTCCCGCTGTGCAGCAGACTGCAGCTACAACCCATGTGCAAGGCGTTCGTCCAAAGTGGAAATCACAGCAGAGACTCAGTAATAAGCCACGCACTACAGGTCGGGGGCCTAACTCCCATTGCTTTAACTGTGGGGACAAATCACACTCAGCAAAGAGTCCTAACTGCCCTGCACGTGGGACGAAATGCTCTGCATGTGGTAAAATGAACCATTTTGCTCGTGTCTGTCACTCATCGCAGCATATTCGACGTATGGACAACCCCGATAGTGATGGACACAGTATGGTTTACATCGTTAGTGACATTTCGCACATCGGTTCAGACAAATTCGTCAATGGTAGGAAGAGGGTAAACATTGACGGCATGTCCTGCTGCCTCCTCATTGACTTCGGAGCCAAAGTCTCCATATTGAGTGAGGCTGTGTACAGAACCCACTTCACACACTGTCAACTACAGCCCACAACTTCCACTCTACATGCATACTCTGACTCCAAAATTGCGGTACTTGGGGTCATATCTGCCCTGATATACTACAAGGACATAACATTGGAGAACTTTTCCTTTTATGTCGCGAAGGGACGAAGCCTCATGGGTGTTGACCTTTTTGACAAGCTTGGGTTCAAAGTTTACGACCCAACCGGCACATGGTGGACTTTGACAAGCAGTATCCCTCAATCTTCACAGGGTTTGGAGTGACAACAAAATTTTGCCATCGTCCCCGTGTTGACCCTTCGGTCAAACCGGTCACGCAGGGACTTCGCGGTCCGCGACCAAGTATCCGCAGAACTAACGCAACTCGAATCTCAGGGAACCATTGAGAGCATCGACTCCTCACCCTGGATCTGGAACTTGATGATTGCTTGGCGTAAAAATGGGGAGATCCGCCTATGCATCGACCTGAAAGAGGTCAACAAGGCCATCATCTCCGACAAGTACCTCTTCCTACCATCGACGAACTGTCTTCAGAATTCCACGGCTCAATAGTCTTTACAAAACTCAACATGTGCCACAGTTACCTGCAAACCCCCTAGCGGAGGACAGCAATCCGCTCACGGCATTCACGACGCATGATGGTCTGTATCAGTATTGACACATGCCCTACGGACTATCTTCTTCACCAAGTGCGTTTCAGAAGATTGTCACTACTATATTAGCAGGCATAGAGGGAGCCCTCCATCTGCTTGATGATATCATCGTCCATGGACAGACAATGGGAGAACATGACCCCAGTGACTTCACGCAGTTATGGCTAGACTTGCTACACATAACATTACACTTAATGCCGATAAGTGTACATTTGCTGCTGGAGAAATAAACTTTCTGGGCTACAGAGTCACAGCACAAGGTGTCAAGCTGACTCTTGTCAACATTGACGTGATCCAGCGACTGCAGGAGGCTACCAACGTCAAAGAACTTTCATCCTTCCTCGGCACTTGCAACTTCTATCAGAAGTTCGTCCCGCAATATACGCACTTCGCAAGTTGCCGTGCAAGAACGTTCCTTGGGAATGGACAGATTCCCAGGCTCAGGCATTCACCACGTTTAAGGAGAAAATCACATCTCCTCCTATCCTCGCACACTTTGATCCGAATGCCACTACGTACGTCACCACGCATGTATCAGGCACCGCCATGGGTGCTGTGCTCTCGCAATGGATTGACGGCCTGGAACACCCAGTCGCCTTCACCTCTCGCACGCTCTCGTCTACAGAACGTAAATACTCTATAGGGGAACGTGAAGCACTCACTTGCATCTACGCATGTGAACGCTGGCACATCTACCTCCATGGCAGGAAATTTACCCTCCGTACGGATCACCAAGCGCTAACTATGTTATTCATTACAACCGGATCCGAGCACAGACCACTACTAATCAGCCGATGGTCAGATCGCCTTCATCAGTATAACTTTGATGTACAGTACATCGCTGGCAGTCGCAACCACGTAGCTGACATGCTCAGCCGTTCGACACCTGCTTCGGACTCTGGTGCTGACTTGTTCACAGATGACGGCACATAGGTCACATCGATCATCACTCAGTCTATCAGAAACCTTGTCTCCTGCGACGAACTTAAACCCGAATCACAGCATGATGCTACGCTCCAGCACGTGAGCCACTTCCTCCAGACTGAGTGGCCTAAGCAAATTCCGGAAGAGCTGAAAACCTTCCAGACTTCGCGATGAATTTTCCGTTTGGAACGATGGCTACCTAGCTCATGGTGATAGAGCAGTAATTCCCAAGTCACTTCAACAGCGCAATCTCTCATTGGCACACGATGGACACCAAGGCATTGTCCACATGAAGCAGAGATGTCGTGATTCAGTATGGTGGCCTGGGATTGACACTCGCATCAAGGAGTTTGTCACACACTGCGAAGCCTGCAGTCTGAGCGAAAAGGCCCCCAACATCCGACCAGTGCCAACGGAGCCCATTCCATGGCCACAAAGACCATGGCAACAACTTCAGTTGGATATCTTCGGTTCAGTTAAGCAGCTCCACAGCACCAGCGTTTCCTTGTTGTAGTACATGACCTGCATTCCAAATGGCCAGAAATCGCTACAACAAGTTCAGTGACCTCATCAACGGTTGTCACTATTCTGCAATGTATGTTCACGAAGTGGGGCCTCCCAGAGGTCATAATCAATGACAGTTTGTGTCATGTATCTTACATGGCCATGGTTGGTACTATATCAAGCTGTGCCACCAGAGGGTACAGAAGTGGGAGACTTGTAGGTTACCTGTACAGGTGTGCCAGGCCTAGTATAAAAGGCAGGCCACCAGGTGTAATCCTCACTCTGGAGTTAACAAATAAAGGACTAAGGTCACGACAGTTCAAGAACAACACACTGCCTCGTGTAGTCATTGTTAGAGCATCTAAGGACACAACAGTTTGTGTCCGACCAGTTTGCGGATTTCCTCACACGTCATGCTATCGAGCATCACCTTACTGCTCGGTACAATCCTCAAAGCAACGGCGGTGTTGAGTGATTTAACCGTGTCATCAAAGAGGGTTTGAAAGCCAACCTCGCAGCAGGCCAAACATTCGATGAAGCGGTTCAAACCATTCTCCGCACATACTGTTCGACAAAGCACTCGCTAACGGGGAAGACACCCGCTGAGCTCATGATTGGGCGTAATCTTCGCTGGCTACTGGACATTCTCAACCCCCAGCCAAATATAGCACAAAGATAACCACACTCGCATCCCAGATTTCAGAACGCCAATGAAAAGCGAAATCATACACTGACACAAAACGATGTGCTCAAGAGTCCCAACAGAAGAACGGAGATTGGGTCAGAGTTAAGCGCCCAAACCGGAGTCATAAGCTCACGTCTTCACTTTGGTCCCCAGTACAGATCGGGCGAAAGTTCAGCCCTCACACGTATGAGCTCAATGATGGAACTCAATGGAACGCTCGTAGACTGATCCCAACTCACAGGCCAACAGACCAGCAGGATGGACCAGAGACACCGAACCGAAACCCTCGATCAAACACTGCAAGCTCCACGCCACTCAGCGTATCAGAACACGGCCTGGCTATCTCAAGGACTTTGTCTGTATATAGACTGTGGTTTTCAGAAGGGGGGGAATATGTTGTGTTCATACTCTGTTTGTTGGTTACGTGGACCCTCACTAGACAGGCATTAGGACCCTGCAGGGGCTATTCATGCCTGCTAGTTTTGGGCGCCATTTTGGGAGTTGCTATAAAGGACAGTTAGTTACACCACTCCTGTTTCAGTTAGTCTGTTTATTTACATACACAACACACGCCCAAAAAACGGTGCAGATAATTGGGGAAAATTGAGCCCTTACAATGTATTTGATTTTTCACTAGTGCAAGGATCCAGCTAGCCTGAAGAACAGTTAGTGTGAAAGGGAGAATCGGAGTTATTTATATATAGAATAATGGGTACCCGGGAGTGAGTTACAGGCTTGAATCTAATCGAGGGGTTCAGGGGGGTTTATATAGAGAATAATTTATACACGGGAGTGAGTTACAGGCTGGAATGTAATCGCGGGTGGTTATATATAGAATAATTAGTACACGGGGTTTGATACAGGTTGGAATGTAATCCAGCGATTCAGAATGTTTATAAACACAAGAAAGGCTGTTTAGGAGTGAGTTATAGGCTGGAATGTAATTGGGTGACGCACTGATAGCTGATGCGTGACTATGAAACTTGATTGATTTACAGCTTTTATCTAAAGCCTTTTACTAGATTACAATTACTCCTGGATATAGTTTATTAGGTGCATTGTAAACTTTTATGGGTGTAACATGTTTGGGATTGTGCTGTCAGCAGCGATCGTCGTGGGTAAGTATTTACTGGCAGTGCACTCTGTCATTGACGTGCGATGACACTCCTAATAACACAATCAGTTCTGCCAGAGTTTTGGTCCCAGTTTTGGCCCGAAGTCTGAGCCAAATCTGCTGACCTCATCCCGGTTAATATTTGGGGCGCAACAATTGTCCCTGAGCTGGGAAGGGAATGGAAAAACAGCCAAGGTTCCCAATCCCAATTGCCATCCAGTGATTCCAGTGGGATTTTCCTGTATTTGTGGAGATCGGGCCAAGTGGTCAACTGGCACTCTCCGTCTAGCCTGATGCATTGATACTGACCATTTGCCCGAGGTGCTGGAGGGCTGCTGGGATCGATGGACCTTCCCAGGTGGTGAAGTCTCACCTTCAGCAACAGAGAGAGGTCGGGAGCTGGAGCAGGCCATTCACAGCACCTCAAACAACATCACTCAAACACTTTACCTACTCATGATCACATTGCTGTTCATGGGAGCTTGCTGTGCGTAAATTGACTGCCGTGTTTCCCACATTACAAATGTGATTGCATTCCAAAAGTACTTAATTGGTGGTAAAGCGCTTTGCGACGTGCTGAGGTTGTGCAAGGAGCTATATAAATGCAAGTCAACCAACTCGACATTCACTCCACTGTGTGACGACGACCTCACACATTGAGAGGATTGTCACTCCTTTCTTCACCCCAGTTTGAAGTTGGGAAAGCTCAGAATCATGTGCCCTACCTATGTATGTAAACCTGTAATTACCATGTCTAACCACCAGAGGGCTTATCCCCTGGAGTCCCAAGGGAATCCCACAATCCCTTGGGAGCACCTGTATATAAGGAGGCCTCACAGGCGGGAGAGGCACTCTGAGATCTGTAATAAAGGACTACAGTCACACTTACTTTGAGCTTGCAGTATCTAGTCTGACTCTTTATCCAAGGCATAACAACTGGCGATGAGATACAGATGACGAACCCCAACGCACCAATGCAGAGAACTGTGGGCATCCTGGAGAAAGTTTCGGAGGAAGATGATTGGGAAACCTTCGTGCAGTGACTTGACCAATACTTCGTGGCCAACAAGCTGGAAGGAGAAGCGAATGCTGCCAAATGAAGGGCGATCCTCCTCACCATTTGTGGGGCATCAACGTATATCCTCATGAAAAACCTGCTCGCTCCAGCAAAACCACAGATAAGTCGTACGATGATTTGTGCACACTGGTCCGGGAGCATCTAAACCCGAAGGAAAGAGTTCTGATAGCGAGGTACCGGTTCTACACGTACAAGAGGTCTGAAGGCCAGAAAGTGGCGAGCTACGTCGCCGAGCTAAGGAGCCTTGCAGGATATTGAGAATTTGAAGGACACTTGGAGCATATGCTCAGGGACTTCTTTGTACTTGGCATTGGCCATGAAGTAATACTTTGCAAACCTTTGGCTGTAGAGACCCCAACCTTGAGTAAAGCCATAGCGATAGCCCAGATGTTGAACTCCACCAGTGACAATACCAAACAAATTTCCCAGCACTCTAGTGCTGCTGCAAGTACTGTGAACAAAGTAACGTTGTTTTCGAATCGAAATGTACATGACAGGACTTACACGCCTGTAGCTGCACGTCCGCAGATGATTCAGAGTCCGCCATCCAGAGTGGTAAATACAAGGCAATCAATACTTTTTTGGTGTTGCGGGGGTGATCATCGATTCCATTCATGCCACTTCAAAGGATATGTTTGTAAGGGCTGTGAAACACTGGGACACCTCCAATGCATGTGCAGGCGAACTGCAAACCCTGCTAATCCTGCAAAACACCGTGAACCAGAGGAGGGCGGTGGATCATGATGAACCAGAGCCTCAGACCGAAGAGGCAGAGGTATATGGGGTGCACACATTTACCACGAAGTGTCCCCCAATAATGTTGAAGGTTGAATTAAATGGACTCCCAGTGTCCATGGAGCCGTACTTGGGCACAAGCCAGTCCATAATGAGCAAAAAGACTTTCGATAAGTTGTGGTGCAACAAGGTCAGTTCTGACTCCCATTATACCAAAAACAGAATGTACACAAAGGAACTGATTCCCGTAATTAGCAGTGCTACTGTAAAGGTTTCCTACGATGGAGCGGTGCACGATTTACCACTCTGGGTGGTACCGGGCAATGGCCCAATGCTGTTCAGCAGGAGCTAGCTGGGAAAGATACGCTGGAACTGGGACAACGTCCGAGCGCTTTCGTTCGTCGAAGACACCTCATGTGCCCAGGTCCTGAGCAAGTTCCCCTCGCTGTTCGAACCAGGCATCGGGAAGTTCCAAGGAGCAAAAGTGCAGATCCATTTGATTCTGGGGGCACGACCCATCCATCACAAGGCGAGAGCGGTACCTTACATGATGAGAGAGAGGGTGGAGATCGAGCTGGACAGGCTGCAACGAGAGGGCATCATTTCACCGATCGATTTCAATGAGTGGGTCAGTCCGATCGTTCCAGTCCTCAAGGAAGACGGCACCGTCAGCATCTGTGGTGATTACAAAGTAAATATAAATCATTTCTCACTGCAGGATCAATACCCGCTACCAAAGACAGACGACCTATTTGTGACGCTGGCAGGAGGAAAAACGTTCACGAAGCTGGACTTGACCTCGGCCTACATGATGCAGGAGCTGGAGGAATCATCAAAAGGCCTCACCTGAATCAACACGCACAAAGGTCTCTTTATTTACAACAGATGCCTGTTTGGGATTTGATCGGCTGTGGCGATATTCCAGAGGAACAAGGAAAGGTTGCTGAAGTCGGTCCCACGCACCGTGGTCTTTCAGGACGACATCTTGGTTATAGATCGGGACAACGTCAAGCACCTGCAGAACCTGAAGGAGGTTCTTACTCGGCTTAATCGTGTGGGGCTCAGGTGAAAACGCTGGAAGTGCGTTTTCCTGGTGCCTGAAGTGGAGTTTCTGGGGAGAAGAATCGCGGCGGACGGCATCAGGCCCACCGATTCAAAGACGGAGGCAATCAACAAAGCACCGAGATCACAGAACGTGACGGAGCTGCGGTCGTTTCTAGAACTCCTGAACTATTTTGGTAACTTCTTACTGGATCTTAGCACATTGTTAGAACCACTGCACTCTTTACTGCATAAAGGAAATGAATGGGTATGGGGTAAAAGCCAAGAAAATGCCTTTGAGAAAGCTAGGAAACTGTTATGCTCGAACAAATTGCTTGTGTTGTACGATCCATGTAAGTGTTTGGTACTAGCATGTGATGCGTCGTCGTACGGGGTCGGGTGTGTATTGCAACTAGCTAATGAATTTGGGAAATTGCAACCGGTTGCTTATGCATTCAAAAGTCTGTCTAAGGCTGAGAGGGCCTACAGTATGATCAAAAAAGAAGCATTAGCGTGTGTTTATGGGGTAACGAAAATGTATCAATATTTGTTTGGGCTCAAATTTGAATTGGAAACTGACCATAAGTCACTGATATCCCTCTTTTCTGAAAGTAAGGGGATAAATACGAATGCATCAGCCCACATCCAGAGATGGGCGCTTACATTAGCCGCATACAACTACGCCATCCGCCACAGGCCAGGCACTAAAAACTGTGCCGATGCTCTCAGTAGGCTGCCATTGCCCACCACAGGGGTGGAGATGGCGCAGCCCGCAGATTTAGTTATGGTAATGGAAGCATTCGAGAGTGAGCAATCACCCGTTACCGCCCGACAGATTAGAACCTGGACAAGCCAGGACCCCTTGTTGTCTTTAGTAAAAAAAACTGTGTGCTCCACGGGCATTGGTCTAGTGTCCCGTTAAAGATGCAGGAAGAAATAAAGCCATACCAGCGGCACAGAGATGAAATGTCTATACAGGCAGACTGTCTCCTATGGGGTAATTGGGTAGTGGTGCCAAAAAAGGGCAGGGACACCTTCATTAGTGACCTCCACAGCACCCACCCAGGCATCGTAATGATGAAAGCGATAGCCAGATCCCACGTGTGGTGGCCCGGTATCGATGCAGACTTAGAGTCCTGCGTGCACAAATGTAATACATGTTCACAGTTAAGCAATGCACCCAGGGAGGCGCCACTAGGTTTATGGTCCTGGTGCTCCAAACCAAGGAAGAGTCATATAAATTGGCCAGAAAAAGTAGCAAACCTGAGGACTGGGAGAAATTTAGAATTCAGCAGAGGAGGAAAAAGAGTTTAATTAGGAAGGGGAAACTAGAGTATGAGAGGAATCTTGCCAGGAACATAAAAACTGACTGCAAAAGCTTCTATAGATATGTGAAGAGAAAAAGATGAGTGAAGACAAACGTTGGTCCCTTGCAGTCAGATTCAGGTGAATATGTAATTGGGAACAAAGAAATGGCGGACCAGTTGAACAAATACTTTGGTTCTGTCTTCACGAAGGAAGACACAAATAACCTTCCGGAAATACTAGGGGACCGAGGGTCTAGTGAGAAGCAGGAACTGAAGGAAATCCTTATTAGTCAGGAAATTGTGTTAGGGAAAGTGATGGGATTGAAGGCCGATAAATCCCCGGGCTCTGATAGTCTGCATCCCAGAGTACTTAAGGAAGTGGCCCTAGAAATAGTGGATGCATTGGTGATCATTTTCCAACAGTCTATCGACTCTGTATCAGTTCCCATGAATTGGAGGGTAGCAAATGTAACACCCTTGCTTAAAATAGGAGGGAAAGAGAAAACGGGTAATTATAGACCAGTTAGCCTGACATCAGTAGTGGGGAAAATGTTGGAATCAATTATTAAAGATGAAATAGCAGCGCATTTGGAAAGCAGTGACAGGATCGGTCCAAGTCAGCATGGATTTATGAAAGGGAAACCATGCTTGACAAATCTCCTGGAATTTTTTGAGGATGTAACTAGTAGAGTGGACAAGGGAGAACCAGTGGATGTGGTGTATTTGGACTTTCGAAAGGCTTTTGACAAGGTCCCACACAAGAGATTAGTGTGCAAAATTAAAGCACATGGTATTGGGGGTAATGTACTGACGTGGATAGAGAACTGGTTGGTAGACAGGAAGCAGAGAGTCGGGATAAACGGGTCCTTTTCAGAATGGCAGACAGTGACTAGTGGGGTACTGCAGGGCTCAGTGCTGGGACCTCAGCTATTTACAATATACATTAATGATTTAGATGAAGGAATTGAGTGTAATATCTCCAAGTTTGCAGATGACACTAAGCTGGGTGGCGGTGTGAGCTGTGAGGAGGACGCTAAGAGGTTGCAGGGTGATTTGGACAGGTTAGGTGAGTGGGCAACTGCATGGCAGATGCAGTATAATGTGGATAAATGTGAGGTTATCCACTTGGGGGCAAAAACACGAAGGCAGACTATTATCTGAATGGCGGCAGATTAGGAAAAGGGGTGGTGCAACGAGACCTGGGTGTCATGGTACATCAGTCATTTGAAAGTTGGCATGCAGGTACAGCAGACGGTGAAGAAGGCAAATGGTATCTTGGCCTTCATAGCTAGGGGATTTGAGTCTAGGAGCAGGGAGGTCTTACTGCAGTTGTACAGGGCCTTGGTGAGGCCTCACCTGGAATAATTTATTCAGTTTTGATCTCCTAATCTGAGGAAGGATGTTCTTGCTATTGAGGGAGTGCAGCGAAGGTTCACCAGATTGATTCCCGGGATGGCAGGACTGACATATGAGGAGAGACTGGATTGACTGGGCCTGTGTTCACTGGAGTTTAGAAGGATGAGAGGGGATCTCATAGAAACTTATAAGATTCTGACGGGACTGGACAGGTTAGATGCGGGAAGAATGTTCCCGATGATGGGGAAGTCCAGAACCAGGCGACACAGTCTTAGGATAAGGGGTAGGCCATTTAGGACTGAGATGAGGAGAAACTTCTTCACTCAGAGAGTTGTTAACCTGTGTAATTCTCTTCCGCAGAGAGTTGTTGATGCCATTTCATTGGATATATTCAAGAGGGAGTTCGATATGGCCCTTACGGCTAAAGGGATCAGGGGGTATGGAGAGAAAGCAGGAAAGGGGTACTGAGGTGAATGATCAGCCATGATCTTATTGAATGGTGGTGCAGGCTCGAAGGGCCGAATGGCCTGCTCCTGCACCTATTTTCTATGTTTCTATGGTCCAGGGTCCATGTCGACTATGCAGGCCCATTCTTGCGAAAAATGTTCCTAGTGGTTGTAGATGCGTACTCCAAATGGATTGAATGTGCGATAATGTTCACAAGCATGTCCGCTGCCACGATTGAAAGCCATGTTTGCCATGCACGGCCTGCCTGACGTCCTGGTGAGTGACAACGGGCCGTGCTTCACCAATGCCGAGTTCAAAGAGTTCATGACCCGCAATGGGATCAAACATGTCACATCTGCCCCGTTTAACCCAGCGTCCAACGGTCAGGCAGAGCGAGCAGTGCAAACAATCAAGCAGTGTTTGAAGAGGGTAACTAAAGGCTCACTGCAGACTTGCCTATCCTGAGCCCTGCTTAGTTACCGCACAAGACCCCACTCGCTCACTGGGATTCCCCCCACTGAAGTGCTCATGAAAAAGGCACTTAAGACAAGGCTCTCATTAGACCACAATGATCTACACGAACAGGTAGAGAGCAGGCGGCTTCAACAGAATACATATCATGATCACGCAAATTTGTCATGCGAAATCGAGATTAATGATCCTGTATTTGTGTCGAACTATGAACAAGGTCCCAAGTGGCTTCCCGGCACTGCCTTGGCCAAAGAGGGGAGTAGGGTGTTTCTGGTCAAACTTTCAAATGAACTCACCTGCAGGAAACACTTGGACCAAACCAAACTCAGATTCACGGACTATCCAGAACAACCCACAATAGATTCTACCTTTTTTGACCCTCCAACACACACACAAGTGGCAACCGACTCAGCGGTTGATCACGAAGCAGAACCCATCATCCACAGAAGCCCAGCAGGACTCACCACACCAGGCAGCCCAGCAAGGCCAGCTGCACAGCAGCCCAGCGAAGGCCCAATAAACGACTCACCAAAACCAGCATTTGCACCGAGACGATCACCCAGGGAAAGAAAGGCCCCAGATCGACTCACCTTGTAAATAGTTACACTATTGACTTTGGAGGGGGAGTGTTGTTATATATGTAAACCTGTAAATACCTTGTTTAACCACCAGAGGGCTCATCCCCTGGAGTCCCAAGGGATCCCACAATCCTTTGGGAGCACTTGTACATAAGGAGGCCTCACAGGCTGGAGAGGCACTCTGGAGACCTGTAATAAAGGACTACGGTCACACCTTACTTTGAGCTTACAGTATCTGGTCTGACTCTTTATTCAAGATATAACACATACCCTACCTGATCGTCATGGTGGAAGCTATCGAGTGAAGAAATCTGTTTTTGTAAATTCTCTCCCAACCTCATCATTACCAGTCGGAGGCCATTATCTTCCCACTGGCATACAGATTAAGGGCTTATTAGTCTCTGGGCTGTGATTGTGGTAACTCTTCATGGATTCTGCAATGTACAGACTGCTGGAAAGGGGTGCGAGGTTGTCTAGTCAATGAGCAGGTGAAACTGCCCAAAGAATTCACTTTGTGGGAAAGGTTACGAAAAATCCTAAACTAAACTCATTATAAAGTAAATTATGTCAGCCGCCAGTGTGTTGTGATTACAGGACAGGTCTACACTGTCAGGATAGGGAGACAATATGTGGCAATCCTCTGCTATCAGCATCATGCTATCAATCACCCCGTCAACCACATGCTCTGTCATTACCTTTTTATGTAATACGTTACAACAAGGCACTGACTCACTGAGTGATGCTGCTTTACAAGTAATGTCGTGTATTGTAACTATTCAACATGCCCCAACGATGCTGTTACGGTTCAGGATTTTACAGGCCATTTCGCTTTCAACGGTTGTTCTAGGCCTCTCGCAAGTCAACTGCTCTCACAATCCAGAACTGTGTGTAACAAGAACAGAGAATACTGGAAATACTCAGCGGGTCGGGCAGCATCTGTGGGGACAGAGAGAGAGTTAACGTGTCAGGTCACTGATCCTTCCTCATCCGTTTCTCTGAAACGTTCTCAGAAACGTTTTCCGGTTCTGACGGAGGGTCACAGACCTGACACGTTAACTCTCTCTCTCTCCCCACACATGCTGCCCGACCCGCTGAGTATTTCCGGTATTTTCTCTTTTTATTCCAGATTTCTGGCAACCGCGGTATTTTGCTTTTGTACCTGGGCTGTGTGTCCTAAGTTGTGCACTCCTGGGCTACAATTACCCCAGCACACTGGAACCGGCTAGGAATCCACAGCACATCCACAACTCAAATAACACAATCTGGGCAGGACTATTATAGAGAGAGAGGAAGGGAGGGGAGGGGAGGGGGATAGGGGAGGGGAGGGAGGGAGGAGAGGGGAGGTAGGGAGGGAGGGGAGAGAGGGCGGGAGGGGAGGGGAGGGAAGGGAGGGAGGTGAGGGGGGGGAGGGGAGGGGAGGGAGGCAGAGAGGGAAGGGAGGGAGGTGAGGGGAGGGAGGGGAGGGGAGGGAGGCAGGGAGGGGAGGGAGGTGAGGGGAGGGGGGGAGGGGAGGGGAGAGGAGGGAGGCAGGGAGGGGAGGGAGGGAAGGGAGGGAGGTGAGGGGAGGGAGGGGAGGGGAGGGGAGGGAGCGAGGCAGGGAAGGGAGGGAGGGAAGGGAGGGAGGTGAGGGGAGGGAGGGGAGGGGAGGGGAAACATAGAAACATAGAAAATAGGTGCAGGAGTAGGCCATTCGGCCCTTCGAGCCTGCACCACAATTCAAGAAGATCATGGCTGATCATTCACCTCAGTACCCCTTTCCTGCTTTCTCTCCATACCCCCTGATCCCTTTAGCCGTAAGGGCCACATCTAACTCCCTTTTGAATATATCTAACGAACTGGCCTCAACAACTCTGTGGTAGAGAATTCCACAGGTTCACAATTCTCTGAGTGAAGAAGTTTCTCCTCATCTTGGTCCTAAATGGCTTAAATGGTTCTGGACTTCCCCAACATCGGGAACATTCTTCCTGCATCTAATCTGTCAGAATTTTATATGTTTCTATGAGATCCCCTCTCATTTTTCTAAATTCCAGTGAATATAAGCTGAGTCAATCCAGCCTTTCTTCATATGTCAGTACTGCCATCCCAGGAATCAGTCTGGTGAACCTTCGCTGCACTCCTTCAATAGCAAGAACATCCTTAGGAGTCCAAAACTGCAGATGATACTCAAAGTGTGGTCTCCCCAAGGCCCTGTACAACTGCAGTAAGACCTCCCTGATCCTTTACTCAAATCCCCTAACTACGAAGGCCAACATGCCATTTGCTTTCTTCACTGCCTGCTGTACCTGCATGCCTACCTTCAATGACTGATGTACCATGACACCCAGGTCTCGTTGCACCTCCCCTTTTACTAATCTGTCATCCTGTTTTTGCCACCAAAGTGGATAACCTCACACTTATCCACATTATACTGCATCTGCCATGCATTTGCCCACTCACCTAACCTGTCCAAGTCACCCTGCAGCCTCCTAGCATCCTTCTCGCAACTCGCACTGCCACCCAGCTTAGTGTCATCTGCAAACTTGGAGATATTACATTCAATTCCTTCTTCTAAATCATTCATGTGTATTGTAAATAGCTGGAGTCCCAACACTGAACCCTGCGACACCCCACTTGTCACTGCCTGCCATTCTGAAAAGGATTCATTTATTCCCACTCTTTGCTTTCTGTCTGCCAACCAGTTATTTATCCATGTCAATACATTATCCCCAATACCATGTGCCTTAATTTTGCACAATAATCTCTTGTGTGGGACCTTGTCAAAAGCCTTTTGAAAGTCGAAATACACCACATCCCCTCTACTAGTTCCATCCTCAAAAAACTCTAGAAGATTTGTCAAGCATGATTTCCCTTTCATAAATCCATGCTGACTTGGACCGATCCTGTCACTGCTTTCCAAATGTGCTGCTATTACATCTTTAATAATTGATTCCAGCATTTTTCCCATCACCGATATCAGGCTAACTGGTCTATAATTCCCTGTTTTCTCTCTCCCTCCTTTTTTAAAAAGTGGGGTTACATTAGCTACCCTCCAGTCCATAGGAACTGAACCAGAGTCCATGGAATGTTGGAAAATGACCACCAATGCATCTACTGTTTCTAGGGCCACTTCCTTAATTACTCTGGGATGCAGACTATCAGGCCCTGGGGATTTATAGGCCTTCAGTCCCTTCAATTTCCCTAACACCATTTCCTGACTAATAATGATTTCCCTCAGTTCCCCCTTCTCACTAGACCCTTGGTCCCCTAGTATTTTCTGGAGGTTATTCGCATCTTCCTTAGTGAAGACAGAACCAAAGTATTTGTTCAATTGGTTTGCCATTTCCTTGTTCTCCATTATAAATTCACCTGATTCTGACTTCAAGGGACCTACATTAATCTTCACTAATCTTTTTCTCTTCACATATCTATAGAAGCTTTTGCAGTCAGTTTTTATGTTCCCTGCAAGCTTACTCTCATACTCTATTTTCCCCCTCCTAATTAAACCCTTTGTCCTTCTCTGCTGAATTCTAAATTTCTCCCAGTCCTGAGGTTTGCTGCTTTTTCTGGCCAATTTATATGCCTCTTCCTTGGATTTAACAGTTTCCCTAATTTCCCTTGTTAGCCACGGTTGAGCCATCTTCCCTTTTTTAATCTTACGCCAGACAGGGATGTACATTTGTTGAAGTTCATCCATATGATATTTAAATGTCTGCCATTGGCTATCCATCGTCAACCCTTTAAGTATCATTCTCCCGTCTATTTTAGCCAATTCACGTTTCATACGGTTGAAGTTTCCTTTCTTTAAGTTCAGGACCCTAGTCTCTGAATTAACTGTGTCACTCTCCAGCTTAATGAAGAATTCTACCATATTATGGTCACTCTTCCCCAAGGGGCTCCGCACGACCAGATTGCTAATTAATCCTCTCTCATTACACAGCACCCAGTCTAGGATGGCCAGCTCTCTAGTTGGTTCCGCGACATATTGGTCTAGAAAACCATCCCTAATACACTCCAGGAAATCCTCCTCCATCGCATTGCTAACAATTTGGTTAGCCCAATCAATATGTAGATTAAAGTCGCCCATGATAACTGCCTTACCTTTATTGTACGAGGGGAGGGGAGGGGAGGGGAGGGAAGGATGGAAGGAAGGAAGGAACGGAGGAAGGAAGGGTGGGATGAAGGGAGGGAGGGAGGGAGGGCTTTACAGCCAATGAAGTACTCTGAGTGTGGTCACTGCTGTAATGTGGGAGACGTGGTAGCCCACTTGCGTATGATGCTAGAAAGAAGGAAAGAACTTGCATTTTTCAAGCACCTTATCACATCGGATATCCCAGTGCACTTCACATTCAAAGTTACATGGAAGGTGCAGTGACCGTTATGAAGCATGCTAACACGCAGCACCGATTGGCAGCTAGGCAATGCTATAAACAATACACCAAATGCACACAGTTGGACAATGTTCAGGAAGGCATTGACTTCGTTTACAAGTTTTTAATGTGTTGTACTCCAAAGTGTACATTTGCATATACATTTTCTGATGGGACGAGTTCTGACAGGTTTAATTTCTGAAGCCGTTCGATTGTATGATGCTTGTTGGAGTCATGAGCCATTCGGCCCATCGTAGGGAAGATTTACAAGAATGTTGCCTGGACTGGAGAATTTTGGCTATGAGGAAAGATTGGAGTTGCTGGGTTTGTTTTCTTTGGAACAGAGGAGGCTGAGGGGAGACCTGATTGAGGTGTATAAAATTATGAGGGGCCTAGATAGAGTGGATAGGAAGGACCTGTTTCCCTTGGCAGAGGGGTCAACAACCAGGGGGGCATAGATTTAAAGTAATTGCGGGGAGATATAGAGGAGATATGAGGGAAATATCTTTACCCAGAGGGTGGTGGGGGTCTGGAACTCTCTGCCTGAAAGGGTGGTAGAGGCAGAAAGCCTCACCCCCATTTAAAAAGTACTTGGATGTGCACCTGAAGTGCTGTAATCTACAGGGCTACGGACCCAGAGCTGGAAAGTGGGATTAGGCTGGATAGCTCTTGGTCAGCCGGCACGGACACGATGGGCCGAATGGCCTCTTTCTGTTGCTGTAAATTTCTATGATTCTATGATCATGCCCGTGGTAGAACTGTCCAATGAATCCCCCTCCCCTGCTCTTTCCCCATAGCCCTGTATTTTTTCCCTTTCAAGTATTTATGCAGTTCTCTTTTGAATGTTACTATTGAAGCGGATTTCACCGCCCTATCAGGCAGCGCGTTCCCGATCGCAGTAAATCACCATGTAACAAAATGTTCCCTCGTCTCCCCCTCTGGTTCTTTTGCGGGTCCCTTAAATCTGACTCCTCTGGTTGCTGATCCTCCTACCCCAGAAACTGTTTCTCCTTATTCACTCTATCAAAACCCCTCATGATTTTGAACACCTCTATCAAATCTCCTCTGAACCTTCTCTGCTCTAAGGAGAACACCCCCAGCTTCTCCAGTCTATCCATATAACTGAAGTCCCTCATCCCGGGTACCTCTGCACCTTCTCCAAGGCCTTGACATCCTTCCTAAAGCGTGGTGCCCAGAATTGGACACAGTACTCCAGCTGCAGCCTAACCAGCCATTTATAAAGGTTCAGAATAACTTCTCTGCTTTTGTGCTCTAAGCTTCTATTACCAAAACCAAGGACCACGTATGCATTTTTAACAGCCTTCTCAACGTCCTGCTATCTTCAACGATTTACGTACAGACACTCCCAGGTCTCTCTGTTCCTGCACCCCTTTTAAAATTGTACATGTAATGTATGTAGCACACAAATCACTGACTCCACACGGTCTGGTGTTGATCTAACTGCTGTGACCTTAGTCCTTTATTGAACAGCTCCAGAGTGCTACACAGATGTGGTGGGCAGCCTTTTATACTGCCTTGTGCAGGTACTTTCAGGTCTCCCACCACAGCGCCCTCTGTGGTGCACCATTGTACTTATCATACATTTAATGTACCAGAGCAATACACAACAGTACCATTTAGTTTATATTATCTCTCCTCATTCTTCCCACCAAAATACATCATTTCACACTTCTCTGCGTTAAACTTTATCTGCCATGTGCCTGCCCATTTCACCAGCCTGTCCATGTCCTCCTGAAGTCTGTCACCAGCCTCACTGTTTACCACAATTTCATATCATCTGCGAACTTTGAAATTATGCCCTGCATACACAGGTCCAGGTCATTAATATAGATCAAAAACAGCAGTGGTCCTACTCCCGACCCCTGGGGAACACCCCTGTATACTTCCTCCAGTCTGAGAAACAACCGTTCACCACCATTCCCTACTTTCTGTCCCTTGGCCAGTTTTGTATCCACGCTGCCAATGTCCCTAGAATCCCATGGGCTTTAATTTTGCTAAAGTCTATTATGTGGTACTTTGTCAAACGCCTTTTGAAAGTCCATATACACAACATCCACCGCACTACCCTCATCAACCCTCTCCGTTACATCACCATCATGTTAGTCAAACACAAACTGCCTTTAACAAATCCATGCTGACTTTCATTTTTTAGCCTATATTTTTCCAAATGCAATTAAGGAGGTGGAGAGCTGGGGAAATTTAGGGAGAGAATTCCAGAAAGCAGGCCCTCGATGGCTGAAGCCAATGTTGAGCTGAAGGGAGGCAGAGATGCATAAGTAGACAAACATGGGGATGCTCGGAGAATTGTAGGATTGGAGGAGGTTACAGATAGGGAGGGGCGAGGCCGTGAAGAGATTTAAACAGAGGTTAAGAAATTGAAACTTGAGGTGTTGGAGGACGAGGAGCCAATGGAGGTCAGTCGGTGACCACAGTGGTGAAGGAGACTTGATGCGGCTCAGGAAAGGGGCAGCAGAGTTTTGGATGTGCTCGGGTTTATGGAGGATGTATAGTGCGAGGCCAGCCAGGAGTGCATTGCAATAGTCGAGTCTAGCGGTGACAGAGGCATGCACGAGGATTTCAGCAGCAGATGAGTTCAGACGGGGCTGTAGATGGGCAATGTTATGGATTTGGAAATAGGCGCTCTTTGTGATAGAGAGGAGCTGGGGTCAGAAGCTTCACTCAGGGTCAAACAGGGTGCCGAGGTTGTGAATGGAGTGGTTCATCCTGAGACAGGGGCCACAGAGCGGGTGCAATCGGTGGCAAAGGTAGAGATTTTGTGTCAAAGAACATAAGAACATAAGAAATAGGAGCAGGAGTAGGCCACATGGCTTCTCGAGCCTACTCCACCATTCAATAAGATCATGGCTGATCTGATCATGGACTCAGCTCCACTTCCATGCCCACTCCCCATAACCCTTTATTCCCTTATCGGTTAAGAAACTGTCTATTTCCGTCTTAAATATATTCAATGTCCCAGCTTCCACAGCTCTCTGAGACAGCAAATTCCACAGATTTACAACCC
The DNA here is from genome assembly GCF_044704955.1 of Pristiophorus japonicus. Classification (NCBI taxonomy): domain Eukaryota; kingdom Metazoa; phylum Chordata; class Chondrichthyes; family Pristiophoridae; genus Pristiophorus; species Pristiophorus japonicus. Next base: position 57,562,401 of record NC_091994.1, on the reverse strand, counting down.
TCTGAGAAGAAATTCCACCTCTTCTCAGGTTTAAATGGGCGGCCCCTTATTCTAAGATTATGTCCCCTAGTTCTAGTCTCCTATCAGTGGAAACATCCTCTCTGCATCCACCTTGTCAAGCCCTCTCATAATCTTACACGTTTCAATAAGATCACCTCTCATTCTTCTGAACTCCAATGAGTGGAGGCCCAACCTACTCAACCTTTCCTCATAAGTCAACCCCCTCATCCCCGGAATCAACCGAGTGAGCCTTCTCTGAACTGCTTCCAAAGCAAGTATATCCTTTCGAGAAGGATGAGGAGGGATAGTTTACCACAGTCACAATCACATAGGATGCCATTTGTGACTTTGATAAGGGCCATTTCAGCACTGTGACCCAGCAGAAACCTGATTGGAGGGGTTCAAACATGGAGTTACGGGAAAGGTGGGCAAGGATTTGGGAGGCGATGACACCTTCAAGGACTTTGGCGAGGAAATAAAGGTTGGAGATGGGGCGGTAGTTTGCAAGGACAGAGGGGGTCAAGGTTTTTTTTTTGAGGAGGGTATTGACGATGGCAGATTTGAAAGCGAGGGGACAGTACCTGAGGATGGGAACTGCAGAGGTACCGAGGTGAGTGGAGGGCCATAGGCTGGACATTCGGCAGCTTGAAAGTTCAGTTATAAGGGGTAGGGACTTTCCCTGGGGTGGGTGCAGAAGGAAGTGTAATAGATGGGAGTTAGGCAATGGAGGTGGTGAGGGATACAAGGAAGTGGTCAGAGATGGCCATGTCTGTGATTGACACCGTGGGAGTAAAGAGACCACATGAGATGGAAAGGTCGGTTGCGCCTGGTTGGGAAGGTCGCTGAGAGAGGAGGGGCAGTTGTGGTTGCTGCTCGTAAGGAGGCAGTGATGGGTGCCTGGGCGGGCCCTTTGAAGAATACTGAGAGAGGGGCACAGAAGGTAGGATTCAAGCCTGGGACAGTGGATAGAGAGTTGGGGGACCAGCGTTTTGCCAGCGGTCCTTCTGGCGGGCGGCAAGGCGATCTTAGTCGATGGTGCCTGAGGAAAATCCCGGATTTCCAGCCTCCGGCACGGGCGGGCAACAACAAGTAGCGCTGGAGGAACCTCCGCGAGGAATCTCCCGGCGGGCGGTACCTGGGCGGCAGATGGGCAGGACCACAGGAATCGCCAAAAATAAAACTGTTTCAAGCGGAACCTCGGTGGCTGTGGACGGAACTTCGACCAACTTCAGGCCCATTGTCTCAGCTAGGCCACATTATGCAAAATCGCTGGCCTGTAAAACGCTGTGCTTTGAGGATAAATGCCCCTGTTGGCACTAAGGGGGAGATATTCGGGAGCGACCCGTTTGGGGCACTAACTTTTAAAAGTAGAAAAACTTAGCGGCAGGCGCTAATATCTTTCTGCTTTGAAAAAAATTCTGGGTTGGCGCTCCCGGAATGAAATGGAGCACGGTGATGGTTTGGGGTTGGATTTGGGGGCAAAGTGCTGGAGAGGGGAGCAATAAAAACTGACATGACTGGGGCACAGAAAGTCGAGGGGACAGAAGAAAAGGGGTCAAGAGGAAAGAAAGGCGACAGATAGAGTGGGCTCAGGTCCAATGTGGCAGCCAAAGTGCACACGCAAACCTTCACCGAGGGAATCCGCCCGTACACGTTTCAGTGTGAAGTTAGAGTGTGGCCTGATCCTGGAGCGAAGCAGAGTGGGGCTCCGTCCTTCAGGGACACTGCTCGAGCGTTAGGTCAGCCCTGACCCATGAGTCAGGCTGTTTTCACACTGTAACATTCGAGTCGCTGCCAACAATAATCACTTGGCACTGACACTGCCCGGAGATTAAGTGCAGGCCGAGTTGGCAAGTGTGAGCGTGAGTCATCACCATCAGCATTGAAAAGCTGCCAACACTGGCTGGGGCTGCCTGCCCTCATCATTTCTCTTCAATTGCACTGGCTTGTTCTGCACATCCGGCTAGCGTGAGTCCCGTACGGGGAGGGGGTCTGGGGCACGGGAGTCCGGGGCACGGGGAGGCGCCGGGGCATGGGGGGGGGTTGCTGGGGCACGCGGGGGCGCGGGGGAGGGTGTTTTGGGGGGGGAGGGGGCACGGAGGGGGGTTGCTGGGGCACACGGGGAGGCGGGGGAGGGTCTATGGGGGAGGAGGGGATGGGCCAAGGCACGGCGGGGGGGGGCTGCACGGGGGGAGGGGAGGGTGCATGGGGGGGAGGGGGCACGGTGGGGGGGGGGGGCTGCACGGGGGGGGATGGGGGAGGGTGTATGGGGAGGGAGGTGGGGGTCCAGGGCATGGTGTGGGGGGGGTGCTGCACGGGGCAGGGGTGAGGGTGCATGGGGGGAGGGGGCACGGTGGGGGGGGGCTGCACGGGGCAGGGGGAGGGTGCATGGCGGGGAGGGGGCACTGGTGGGGGATGGGAGGAGGGTGCATGGGGGGGGGAGGGGGCACGGGGGGGGGATGGGGGAAGCTCTGACATAAGAGGGGCTCTAGTGGGGCAGATACCATGGCAACGGCAGCCAAAACCAGGATGCCTTCTAGTTATATACCAACACCCCAACAGCTTAGACCTTTAAAAGGGCATTTTTGTCTGCTCTGCCCTTCCGTCCCTGACCCAGCGTTGGACACTGCCTTACGGAGACGTGCGGGCGGGGGCGGGGGGCGGCCATCTTTATTCGGCCCTCTCCTCCCGCTGAAGCCGCAGAAGAAACGCCCGGGGCCTCTTTTGCCAGCGGGTATCTGAAACCCTGAAGCTGTCGGTTAAATCTCTCGGGGGCCGACCCCAGGCTGTGTCTGACCTGGGCGTCGGGCTTTCAACAGGGAGGGAATGTTACACATGACGAGGAAAATGGGCGCCGAGTGCGAGCGACCCGTTGTTTAGTATTAACGGCAAGAAGGCGTCACATCAACCACAAGGAGCGGTAACATTGGATCTGACTTTCAGAGCACCTTCTGCTGCTCCAACCCGTCCCAAACGAGGAGGCTGTGAGCGTGTAGATAAGAGGCAGAAAGCCTATGTTAGTCTGCGATGAACCTCTGTGTATTTGCTTCTCATGGTGATTGAGCAAAGTCTAACGAGGGCCTTCGGATAGTCACAGATCAGGCATGCTGTAGCTGCCGCACTAATTGGACACAAGGAGGTGCTGCTACATCCAAATAAAGCTCAAGTCTGAGCGATCGGAATCAGAGCTCAGGATATCCCAGCAGTGTTTCTTTGGGGGGTGAGGGGAGGATATTGTGCCTTTGTTAAGGTGAAGGGGAGGTCAGCAAAAGCCGGGCAAAAAATCAAAGGAGCTTTGAAAAAAATGTGTTTAAAAACATTTTTTTGAACAGTTTTATTTACTAAATTATAAAATTATTGGACATAGGGGAAAAAAAAGGCCGTTTGACTGACAGTCAAGAATTAACCAATCGGGTAGTGAAGGGTCTGTCCACTGTTCAATTGACCATGGGAAGGTGGGACTCCATGAGGATGGACAGGTTGGATGACCAATGGCGGAGCGGTTGTAGGCAGCAGGTCAGAGGTCACACCTCCAGGAATCTGTCCAGCCAGAGTTGGCAACCCCATTTCTATTGTTCCCTCGCCCCTGGAACACTGCCACACTCACTCACCAGGAGTCGCCATTCTCATTCTCAACACGGGCCCCGTCTTGACACATCGAGAATAAACGCAGCCCCTCCTGCCCACGGGGTTCTATATTCCACGTCACACTCGCTGGTAGCGATTGTCACGCGTGGCATTTCCCTATGTTACCAGCTGAGCTCTGTCCAGTCAGGCCCACTCCCAACACAAGGCTGCCTCAGCAGGGGGAGAGAGATTGGTGGGCATAAGGCAATATGGCCACTCTCAGAGCTCCCCATCCCACAAACAAAACACTCCAAGGTGAGCCATTAACCTGGCACCGGTAACTTCTGTCTCCAAACAGCCCCCTCGAGCCGACTCTGCTATTCAATACCATCATGGCTGATCTTCTACCTCAACTCCACTTTCCCGCCCGATCCCCATATCCCTTGATTCCCTTAGTGCCCAAAAATCTATCGATCTCAGTTGTGAAGAGACTCATCGACTGAACAATTCTAGTAAATCTCTTCATGTCCTTCCAAGAATTGGACACAATACTCCAGCTGAGGGTGAAGCGGTGTTTTATACAGGTTCAGCATAACTTCCTGACTTGTGTACTCTGTGCCTCTATTTATAAAGCCCAGGATCCTGTATACTTCATTCACGGCTTTGTTAACCTGTCCTGCCACCTTCGAAGATTTGAGCACAAATCTTGCACCCCCTTTAAAGTTGTACCAATTAGAGACATAGAAACATAGAAATTTACGGCGCAGAAGGAGGCCATTTTGGCCCATCGTGTCCGCGCCAGCCGACAAAGAGCCACACGGCCCTCAGTCAGCAACCCTGAAGGTTACATATTATCCAATGAACAATGACGGAAAGGCAAAGAGCACCCAGCCCAACCAGTCCGCCCCACACAACTGCAACAGCCCTTATACTGAAACATTCTACACACCACCCCAACCGGAGCTATGTGATCTCCTGGGAGAGGCAAAAAACAGATAAAAACCCAGGCCAATTTAGGGAAATAAAACCTGGGAAAATTGCTCTCCGACCCATCCAGGTGATTGAAACTAGTCCAGGAGATCACCCTGGCATATTCTAGTCCCTGCAGTACTTACCATTGTACCTGCACTGGCCAACAAAAGTCTCATCCCAATTACCAATTAGCATGTGTTGCCTCTCCTCATTCTTCTGACCAAAATGTATCATCTCACACTTTTCTACATTGAATTTTATCTCCCACGTGTCCACTCATTCCACCAGCCTGTCTACATCCTCTTGTAGTCTAGTACTATCTTCTTCACTGGTTACTACATTTCCAAGTTTCGTTCACTTGCAAATTTCAAAATTGTGCCCTTTACCCCCAATCCAAGTCATTAATGTATATCAAAAGCAGCAATGGTCCTAGTACTGAACATTGGGGAATGACACCGTTTGCCTCCCTCCACTCCCAAACTACTCTGTGTTCTCTATCCCTTAGCAATGTGGTATCCTGGCAGATGCTGCCCCTTGGGCTTCAATGTTGCTAACAAGCCTAATATGTGGTACTTTATCAAACGCCTTTTGAAAAGTCCATACACCCAACATCTGCACTGCCCTCATCCAACCACTCTGTTACCTCATTAAAAAGCTCAATCCAGTCACGTGACCAATCCGTGCTGGCTCTCCTCTATCAGTCCACACTTATCTAAGTGGCTGTTAATTTTCTCCCAGATTATTGATTCTAAAAGCTTCCCCCTTCACCCCCGTCCGACGATAAACTGACTGGTTTGTAATTGCAGGTTTATCCTTCTCTCCTGTTTTGAATAAGGGTGTAACATTTGTAATCCTCCAGTCCTTTGGCCCACAAGGATATTGGTCCCAGCTCTGTCCAGTGCAACCCGTCCATCTTCAACAGGTCCCTGCTGCCACAGAGCTGGTGCCAGTGTGCCAGGATGTTAAGCCCTCTCTCCTGCACCGTGTCTCTATAGTGTGGTATTAGGTGGTCCCTCATATCGAGGATGACCCGTTTCCACACCAAGGGATGAGTTCACAGGTGTTTCAATGAGGGTCCGAATATTCCAGGTCCCGAACTACCTGTTGAAGGGTGGAAGATGCCTGTGTGTGGATTTTTTTAACGTGGGGTGACCGTTGCACACCAGCCACCACACAGGCTTGACGGAACTAGGTCTTGGTCCAGTGGCAAGGGTTAACCAGGACGACTGGAGACCTGCTCTGCGCACACGTATCGCAGTGTGGGCTGGCCTCTGCTGCCCCTGGGCCCTCACCTCTCCTGGGCCTTGATCACGATTCAGTCGGGATGTGAATAACAGCAGGAATCCAACCCCTGCAGTCACTTGTGAACTCGCCGGCGTCTCAGCAGGTTGGGTGACTGAGTGAATCCCTTCCCACACATGGAGCAGGTGAACGGCCTCTCCCCAGTGTGAACTCACCGGTGTCTCAGCAGGCTCCATGTGTGGGAAGGGATTCACCAAGTCTCTAGCCACGCGTTAACCTGCCATGGCCTCCTGTTTATACTGTCGCTCGTGTGTGGCACTGGGAGCAATCCAGAAATTACCACCTTTGAGGTCCTGCTTCTTAACTTCCTCCCTCGCTCCTCAAACTCTGACTGCAGGACCTCAACCCTCTTCCTCCCTATGTTGTTGGTTCCAACATGGACCACGACTTCTGTCTCTTCTCCCCCCTGCAGAATGTTCTGCACCCTCTCCGTGATGTCCCTTACCCTGGCACCAGGGAGGCAATACACACCACGCGGGTCTCACGCCGATGGTAGTAGAATTGCCTGTCTGTTCATCTGACTATCGAAACCCCAACTCCTACTGTTTTGCTACACTTCGCTGTACCCCCTCGTCCACCCGTGCAGTCCTTTGCCTTACGGCACTCGGCTCAGGACTGCACTCCTTCACGGTGTAATATCAGTTTGAACGTGCCACATTCCCGGAGGGTTCCTGGGTTGCCTGCCTCTTCTCACCCTTCCAGGTGGCCACCCACGTGCTACTCTGAGCTCTATCTGGCTGTGGGTTGACCAGGACACCCTTAGTCACCCGAACACCCTGAAGTGAATCCAGCTGCCTCTCAAGCTCAGAAACCCTCAGCGAGTTCCAGCAGCTGGAGTCACCTCCTGTACATGTGGACCTCTGGGACACATGAAGTGTCCTGAAGTTCCCACACGGCGACGAATTGCAGGTTACGGATCGTAGCTGTCCCTCCATCCTAATTCGTGTCATTCATCAAGAGTCAATGCGGTTTTATGAAAAGGATCCCCCTTACAATAAAGGCCAACATACCATTCACCCTCCTAATCACTTGCTGTACCTGCACATTAACTTTCTGTGGTTCATGTACAAGGACCCCCAGGTCCCTCTGAACACCAATATTTACTGGTCTCTCATCTTTTAAAGAAATACTTGACTTTTGCATTCTTCTTCGCAAAGTGGATCATTTCACACCTCCCCACATTATACTCCATCTGCCACCTTCTTGTCCACTCACGTATCCCTTTGCAGCCACTTCCCACCCTCCTCACAGCTCACTGTGCCATCGAGCTTTGTAACATCAGCAAACTTGGATATATTGCACATAAAAACAGAAAATGCTGGAAATCTCAGCTTGTGTATTGATATATTACATTCGGTCCCCTCATCTCAGCCATTGATATAGATTGTGAATAGCTGGGGCCCCAACACCGATCCCTGCGGCACCCCACTAGCTACACCCTGCCATCCCAAAAATGACCCGTTTATTCCAACTCTCTGTTTTCTGTCCATTAACCAATCTTCAATCCAAACTAATATATTACCGACAATCCCATGTGCCCTAAACCTGTGTAACAACCTCTTGTGTGGCACCTTATCAAATGCCATCTGAATATCCAAATATACTACATCTGTTGGTTTCCCTTTATTTACCGTGCTAGTTATATCCTCAAAAAACTCGAATAGATTTGTCAAACAAGATTTCCTTTTCATAAAACCGCATTGACTCTTGATCCGTTGCAGCCTGTGTGGTGAAGGATCTCCCACAGTGCTGTTACGGAGGGAGTTCCAGGATATTGATCTAGTGATGATGAAGGAACAGCGATATATGTCCAGGTCGGGTTGGTCTGTAACTTGAAGGGCAGCTTGTAGATGATGGTGTCCCCATGCACCTGCTGCCCTGGTCCTTCTAGGTGGTAGAGGTCGTGGATTTGGGAGGGGCTGCTGAAGAAACCTTGGCGAGTTGCTGCAGTGCTTCCTGTCGATGGTAAACACTGCAGCCACGATGGTGGAAGAATTGGATGTTTAAGGTGGTGGATAGGGTGCTGATCAAGCGGGCCGCTTTGTCCTGGATGGTGTCGAGCTTCTTGAGTGTTGTTGGAGCTGCACTCATCCAGGCAAGTGGAGAGTATTCCATCACACTCCTGACTTGTGCCTTGTAGATGGTGGAAAGGCTTTGGGGAATCAGGAGGTGAGACACTCACCGCAGAATATCCAGCCTCTGACCTGCTCTTGTTGCTTATGTGGTTGGTCCAGTTAAGTTTCTAGTCAATGGTGACTCCCAGAATCTTGATGGTGAGGGATTCGGTGATGGTAATACCATTGAATGTCAAGGGGCGGTGGTTAGACTCTCGTTTGTTGGAGATGGTCATTGCCTGGCACTTGTGTGGTGCGAATGTTACTTGCCACTTATCAGCCCAAGCCTGAATGTTGTCCAGGTCATGCTGCATGTGGGCATGGACTGCTTCATTATCTGAGGAGTTGTGAATGGAACTGAACACTGTGCAATCATCAGCGAACATTCCCAATTCTATAGCACTGTGTCGCCATCTCGGGAGCGTCTATCCTGCCAGTGGGACAGGACATACCCAGAGATGATGATGGAGGAGTCTGGAACATTGATGGAGGGAAGGTCATTGATGAAGCAGCTGAAGATGGTTGGGCCTCGGACACTGCCCTGAGGAACTCCTGCAGCGATGTCCTGGGACTGTGATGATTGACCTCCAACAACCACAACCATCTTCCATTGTGCTGGGTATGACTCCAGCTAGTGGAGAGTTTTTCCCTGATTCCCATTGACTTCAGTTTTACTGGGGCTCCTTGATGCCACACTCAATCAAATGCTGCCTTGATGTCGAGGGCAGTCATTTTCGCCTCGCCTCTGGAATTCAGCTCTTTTGTCCATGTTTGGACTAAGGTTGTAATGAGGTCTGGAGCCAAGAGGTTCTGGCGGAACCCAAACTGGGCATCAATGAGCGGGTTATTGGCAAGTGCCGCTTAATAGCACTGTCGACGACACCTTCCATCACTTTGCTGATGATTGAGAATAGACTGATGGGGCGGCCAGATAGGATTTGTCCTGCTTTTTGTGGAGGACATACCTGGGCAGTTTTCCACATTATCGCGGTAGATGCCAGTGTTTTAGCTGTACTGGAATAGCTTGGCTAAAGGCGCGGCTAGTTCTGGAGCACAAGTCTTCAGCACAACAGCCGGATGTCGTCAGGGTCCATAGCCTTTGCGGTATCCAGTGTGTTCAGCCTTTTCTTGATGGTGGGAACCTCTGGAGGAGGCCGATATGGATCATCCACTCAGCACTTCCGGCTGAAGATGGTTGTAAATGCTTCAGCCTTGTCTTTTACACTCGTGCTGGGCTCCGCCATCATTGAGGATGGGGATATTCATGGAGCCTCCTCCTCCCGTTAGTTGTTTAATGGCCCACCACCATTCACGACTGGATGTGGCAGGATTGCAGAACTTTGGTTTGATCCGTTGATTGTGGGATCGCTTAGCTCTGTTTATAGCATGCTGCTTCCACTGTTTAGCATGCATGTAGTCCTGTGTTGCAGCTTCCCCAGGTTGGCACCTCATTTTTAGGTACACCTGGTTCTGCTCCTGGCATGCTCTTCTACACACCTCATTGAACCAGGGTTGGTGCACTGGTATGATGGTAATGGTAGAGTGAGGGATATGCCGGGCCATGAGGTTACAGATTGTGGTGGAATACAAATCTGCTGCTGCTGATGGCCCACAGCGCCTCATGGATGCCCAGTTTTGAGCTGCTAGATCTGTTCTGAATCTATCCCATTTAGCACAACACGATGGAGGGGTTCCTCAATGTGAAGACAGGACTTCGTCTCCATAAGGACTGTGCGGTGGTCGCTGCTACCAATACTGTCATGGACAGATGCATCGGCGATAGGTAGATTGGTGAGGACGAGGTGAAGTAGGTTTTTCCCTCGTGTTGGTTCTCTTACCACCTGCCAAAGGCCCAGTCTGACAGCTATGTCCTTCAGGACTTGGCCAGCTCAGGCAGTAGTGGTGCTACCGAGTCACTCTTAGTGATGGACATTGAAGTCCTCCACCCAGAGTACAGTCTGTTCCCTTGCTACCCTCAGTGCTTCTTCCAAGTGGTGTTGAACATTGAGGAGTACTGATTCATCAGCTGAGGGAGGCCGGTAGGTGGTAATCAGCAGGAGGTTTCCTTGCCCGTGCTTGACCTGAAGCCACGAGACTTCATGGGGTCCGGAGTCAATGTTGAGGACTCCCAGTGCCACTCCCTCCCGACTGTATACCACTGTGCCACCACCTCGGGTGGGTCTGTTCTGCCGGTGGGACGGGATATACCCAAGGATGGTGATGGAGGAGTCTGGGACATTGGCTGAAAGGTATGATTCTGTGAGTATGATTATATCAGGCTGTACTTGACTAGTCTGTGGGACAGCTCTCCCAATTTTGGCTCAAGTCCCCAGATGTTGGTGAGGAGGATGTTGCTGGGTTAACTGGGCTGGGTGTGCCGTGGTCATGTCCGAAGCCGGTGCCGAGGTTGATGCCGGGTGGTCCATCCGGTTTTATTCTTATTATTGTTTTTCGTACAACTGAGTGTCTCGCGGGGCCATTTCAGAGAGCAGTTAAGAGCCAACCACATTGCTGTGGGTCTGGAGTCACATATAGGCCAGCACCGCCATCGAAAGGCCACGTTAATGAATTGAAGAGGATTTACTGTGATTGAAAGGCCGATCAGAGGGAGCAGCGTTCGGCGGCCTGGCCCGGAAATCGATGCGGTCCCGGCCTGCAAGACCATCAGCAGGCCGGGGCCATCAAAGGGAGCAGCATGCGGCAGCATGCCACTGCAGGAGGGCGACGGCTACGAAGCCAGGTCACTGATTGCAGTGCGGGCAGGCACAGCAGGAGGGGCGAAGGGGCGGCAAGAGTTTGTAGATGGAAGTGACCAGGGCCCAGGAGAGGCGTGAGTCTGGGGCCCAGGAGAGGCGAAGGCCCAGGTGCAGCACGGACCAGCCCACACTGCGATATGTGCACACACTGGGTCCGTGCAGCAGAGCTGGTCTCCAGTCGTCCTGGTCAACCCTTGCCACTGGACCAAGATCTATCTCTGTCAAGCCCGTGTGGTGGCTGGTGTGCAACGGTCACCCCACGTTAAAAAAATCCATGCACAGGCATCTTCCACCCTTCAACATGTAGTTCGGGATCTGGAATATCAGGTCCTTCATTGAAACACCTGTGAACTCATCCCTTTTCAGCGTGGAAGCAAGTCATCCTCAATATGAGGGACCACCTATGATGATGATAGGCCAGACCGGGTAAGGACGGCAGATTTCCTTCGCGGAAGGACACTAGTGACCCAGATGGGATTTTACGATGGGTTTTAGTTTCATGGTCACCATGACTGACACTAGCTTTGTATTCCAGATTTATTTATTTAACTGAATTTAAATTCCCCAGCTGCCCTGGTGGGATTTGAACTCATGTCCCCGGATCATCAGTCAGGCCTCGGGATCACTGGTCCAGTAACAAAACCACTATGTTACATGTACTTGAAGAGGACTAATTTGCATGGTTATGGGGGATAACGTTGGTGTGCAGGACACAATTGGTCAGCTCTCTCTAAGAGTGGGCACAGGTGTGATGGGCCGAATGGCCTCCTTCTGTGCTGGACCATTGAATGATTCTGATTGTCAGAGCTGAGAAAACATCACTGCCCCCGGCGGGCCTTAGCCCAGGTTACCCTGTCCATTCGTTCTCGGTGCCAGGAGCACTGAACCATCACAACACCATGACTGGCAGCGGCGGGTAATCTAACGGGACGGCAGGACCAGGGTGGTGGCAAAGATCAGCAATGCCTGCCTTGCACAGTCGGTCACTCTGGACAGATCGCTCCAATTTTGGTGGCCCTGCCTCCCGCTCCCGAGGCCCTCTGCTCTGGAAATCGCTCCTTAAATATCATCATCATCATAGGTGGTCCCTCAAAGCGAGGCTGACTTGCTTCCATGCCAAAAAGGGATGAGTTCACAGGTGTTTCAATGAAGGACCTGACATTCCGGATCCCGAACTACATCCTGAAGTGTGGAAGATGCCTGTGTGTGGATTTTTTTAACGTGGGGTGACCGTTGCACACCAGCCACCACACGGGCTTGACAGAGCTAGGTCTTGGTCCAGTGGCAAGGGTTAACCAAGACGACTGGAGACCAGCTCTGCTGCACGGACCTAGTGCGCACACATATCGCACAGTGTGGGCTGGCCCGTGCTGCCCCTGGGTCCTTGGCTCTTCTGGGCCCCGTACCCTTATTCGCCGCAGCTCCACCACGATCTCCCGCCGCACCTCCGCCACAATCACCCATCAAATCTCATCCACGATCCCTCGTTGCAAGTCCGCCATGACCTTCCCGCTCCTCTGCTTTACCTGGGCCCCACAGATGCTCCTGCCCACACTCCAAACAGTCGTCCAACTCGAAGCCGTCGAACATTTGTGTCAGCTCGTGCTGGAAGCTGCAGTGGCTCCAGCTCTGAAACTCCTGACCTGCAGTGGTGTTCTCCCTCAGTACTGCCCCTCTGACAGTGCAGCACTCCCTCAGTACTGCCCCTCCGACAGTGCTGCACTCCCTCAGTACTGCCCCTCCGACAGTGCAGCACTCCCTCAGTACTGCCCCTCTGACAGTGCGGCGCTCCCTCAGTATTGCCCCTCCGACAGTGCGGCGCTCCCCCAGTACTGCCCCTCCGACAGTGTGGCGCTCCCTCAGTACTGCCCCTCCGACAGTGCGGCACTCCCTCAGTACTGCCCCTCCGACAGTGCGGCGCTCCCTCAGTATTGCCCCTCCGACAGTGTGGCACTCCCTCAGTATTGCCCCTCCGACAGTGTGGCACTCCCTCAGTATTGCCCCTCCGACAGTGCGGCGCTCCCCCAGTCCTGCCCCTCCGACAGTACGGCGCTCCCTCAGTGCTGCCCCTCCGACAGTGCGACACTCCCTCAGTACTGCCCCTCCGACAGTGCGCCGCTCCCTCAGTGCTGCCCCTCCGACAGTGCAGCGCTCCCTCAGTACTCACCATGCGTGGTTATTCCTAATTAAAACGGGGCGCTGGCTGCGTGGGGGTGCAGAGTGCTGTGCCGTTGAAGGGGAACACTGCCCTCTCAGGTGGACGTGAAAGATCCCACCGCACTATTTGAAGAATAGCGGGGAGATCTCTCCGGTGTCCTGGCCAATATTTATCCCTCAACTGACATCACTAAAAAAAGATTATCTGATCATTATCTCATTTTTGTTGTGAGAGCTTGCTGTGTCAAATTGGCTGTCGCGTTTCCTACATTACAGCAGTGATTACTCTACTTGGAACTCCTTCATAGCAAATGAGCCCCAGATGGGCAGAGGAAACGCTACAAGGACACCCTCAGAGCCTCGCTGATAAAGTGCAACATCTCCACCGACACCTGGGAGTCCCTGGCCTAAGACCACCCTAAGTGGAGGAAGTGCATCCGGGAGGGCGTTGAGCACCTCGAGTCTCATCACCGAGTGTATGCAGAAAACAAGCGCAGGCAGCGGAAGGAGCGTGCAGCAAACCAGTCCCACCCTCCCCTTCCCTCAATGACTATCTGTCCCACCTGTGACAGAGACTGTAATTCCCGTATTGGACTGTTCAGCCACCTAAGGACTCACTTTAAGAGTGGAAGCACAACTTCCTCGATTCCGAGGGACTGCCTGTGAATGACTCATGAAGAATACTTTGTTGGCTGCACAGTGCTTTGGGTCATTGTGAAGTTGTGAACGGCGCTATCGAGCTGCAAGTCTTTCGTTGAGTAACGTCAGACTGAAGTGACCCCAGTGCTATGAAGAGAGGCCTGGGTCACTGTCAGTGATGTGTGTTAGACTGCCCCAGCCCTGTACAATATCACCGTGCCGACACTGCACTATATTTAGCACACTTGTTAGAGAGTTGGATTTAATTTCCTGTTGATGTTGAATGGATTGAGATGCTGTTAAATCGATGAAGGCGACAAGCTAGCACAAAACACATTGACCAGAGTGTCAGAAAAAATAAGCTCAAAAGAATTTAAAGCTAATTTTTTATTGTGCTCGGCAACAAGAAGGATTTGTTTATCAGCTGCCTGTCCCGATCTCCAGCCTCACCCTCTGAGATACATCAATATAAAAGGAGCTACTATCAGCTCCATGCTCAAGGTGCGAGTATTTCTGGCCTGAAGCGTGCATTGGACAGGATTAACGCTCCATTCAGCACATGTGCTGGGTCACCATAGGGACTTGGATCAGACTGTTTGCTGAGGCGCGTTTCCAACTCACTTAATCTGAGCCAATCTAAGCTGGCACCCAGCACACAGAGATTTCACTCAAGAGCAAAGGCTGGAATAAACACACTTGCAATGTTTACAATGGGCTTTTTCATCAGAAACAGCTGTTAATGGAAAGAGAGAGCAAGAGGGAAGGGAACGGAGGGGAAAGGGAGAGAAGGAGTGAGAGAATGAGAGAGAGATAGAGATAGAAATGGAATGATGCACACAAAAGCAGGAATTTCCCCATTGCCGAGCCTGTGGGTTTCGGGGGGCAGTGGTGGGGTGGGGGCTGGGGTCAGAATCGTACTGAGGTGAGCCCCAGAGCCAGCATCATCATCATCATCATCATAGGCAGTCCCTCGGAATCGAGGAAGACTTGCTTCCACTCTAAAACTGAGTTCCCAGGTGACTGAACAGTCCAATACAGGAATTACAGTCCCTGTCACAGGTGGGACAGATAGTCGGTGAGGGAAGGGGAGGGTGGGACTGGTTTGCCGCATGCTCTTTCCGCTGCCTGCGCTTTGTTTCTGCATGCTCTTGGCGATGAGACTCGAGGTGCTCAGCGCCCTCCCGGATGCACTTCCTCCACTTAGGGTGGGCTTTGGCCAGGGACTCCCAGGTGTCGGTGGGCATGTTGCACTTTATCACGGAGGCTTTGAGGGTGTCCTTGTAATGTTTCCTCTGCCCACCTGGGTCTCGCTTGCCGTGAAGGAGTTTCAAGTAGAGCACTTGCTTTGGGAGTCTTGTGTCGGGCAAGCGAACAATGTGGCCCGCCCCAATGGAGCTGGTCGAGTGTAGTCAGTGCTTCGATGCTGGGGATGTTGGCCTGATCGAGGACGCTAACGTTGGTGCGCCTGTCCTCCCAGGGGATTTGCAGGATCTTGCGGAGACATCGTTGGTGGTATTTCTCCAGCGATTTGAGGTACCTACTGTACATGGTCCATGTCTCTGAGCCATACAGGAGGGCGGGTATTACTACAGCGCAGCAGCAGCAACCTTCCCCTCAACGACTTGAAGCTGCACAGGAGAGAGGGAGTCGGCACAGGGGTGCACCACGCTGGAGGCGGTACCCCCAACACGGGGTCTTCAGGCAGAGGCTGAGCTTCCCGGACCACGACTGAGCAGCAGTGCTGCAGGAGGCTCAGGCCATGGCGCCAGGTTGTCGCAGACATTTGTAGCTTGCTGGGACAAGACCTGCCGCCCAGAGGACCTGGTGGACAAGCCTTACCAGTCACCGCCTTTAACCTCCTTCCCTCAGGCTCCTTCAAGGAATCTGTAGCAGACATTTACAGGATCTGCCACCCACCAATGTCCTGCTTAACAAGTCTGTCAATTATGTCAACTTTACCACTGCTGACGCCAGTGTTACTGAGTGAATGCTGGGCTTTGTGACTGTGTGTGGCTCCCCACGGGTGCAGGGCTTCATCGACTGCACACATGTGGCCATCAGGGCACCCCATCATCACCCAGGAGTGTTCGTGAACCACAAGGGCTTCCAATGAACCACAGTAAGATCATCATGCACGTGGTATTTCTGCAGAACAGGGGGCGATGAATGCCCAAGTCAATGTTTCTAACGCTCCTAGAGAGGAGTTTATGAGTGCCTGCCATCTGTTGTCCACAGCTAGCATGTTCTCGTGTGACTGGTGCATTTGCTGCTCTATGTAGGCAGCCAGCCTTTCCATGAAGCAGCACATCCTCGCCTTCGCCTGCAACGCGTTACTGCTCATGTTGGAGATGGATTCCTCCATTCTCTGCACATGTGCAGACATGGCGGCCACAAAAGCTGCCAGAGCCTCGTGCAATTGTTTCCACCTCTCCAGGATCACCTTCTTTCTCGATGGCCCCCGAAGCTCAGTGTCTGCATGCAGCGGAGCAGAGCTGGGAACGTCCTGCACCCTCCGGCGAGGAGTGTCCACCGCTGTCCCTGTCTCCACCATCTCCTCTTGTTTACTTGTGCAGTGTGAGGCACCAGGTGACAATTCTACTGTATGGTGCACAGGACCCACTGAGGTGTGTGTGTCTGTGCTGTTGCCGGGTGCACTGGGGTCTGCTGACAGTACACCCTCAGAGGCTGGAGGCTCCTCTGAGGAGTTGTCTTCTTCCTCCGGCTGGACAGTGGGGTGTTGGGGGAGGGGGGGGAGGTAGTTGATGGACCTGTGGGAGACTAAAGAGATGAATTAGAAATTGTAATGTCTGTAAGCTTGTAATGTTTGTAGCTCCACACTGTGGATGTGGACGTATTGTGTACTGCAAGGGCAGGGTTAATAATAAAGAGAACCAGGCAGACTTCCGGAGGCTTCCGAGAGAGCTGCCTGCCATTTTGGAAGCTGTGTGTGCTTGTGCTCTGCGAATATATCACATTTAGTGATGAGATGGGATTTTTAGGATGATTTAAAGCTTAAATTTTGTTGGTGAACAGGTTTAGCCAGCTGACAGAGAGACTTTGGAAGTTTTTGTCTTTGGAAAAAAAGCTACAAAATCTGAGGTAAAATACAGCACACGGTGTGAACAGCTAGAGATTAAAATGGCAGGTGTAATGGGACATTTGAGTGAATATAGACACGACCGGGAATGTTTTAAAGCGTATGTGGATCGGGTAGAAATGTATTTCACTGCAAATAACATAATCGAAGTTCCAGACAATGCAGTCCAGATCCGGGCTGTGTTGGAACGTAAGAAAGTGATCTTCTTATCAATGGCAGGTCCGGCATTATATGAACCCCTTGTAAATCTGCTTGTGCCAAAGGACACAATGCTTAAAGAGATTTTAACAAAGCTGGAGCAGCACTATAACCCCAAACCATTAGAAATTGTTGAAAGCTATCGTTTCGGGAATAAGAATCAAAAGGCTGATGAGAGTATCAGTGATTACATCGTAGCATTAAAAAAGCTATCGATGCACTGTAATTTTGGAAACTTTCAAAACCAAGCATTACAGGATCGTTTTGTTTGTGGGGTGAAAAATGATGCGATCAGAAGGAAGTTATTGACGACGGATGACTTGACTTTTGAGATTGCTTGTCAGATAGCGAGGTCGATGGGCATGGCCGAATAATATTCCCGAGAATTAAATAATAATTACAGTCATCAGTCAACCGAGGTAAATCACCTGCAGGTTCAAAGTAAAAGACGGTGGGGGCCCAAAGTCTCAGAAACTGGAAATTCTAACAGAGCGTCGAAGTCATGCTATAGGTGCCTGGGACAACACATTGCTCAAAGTTGTCCATACGTGAAGGCAGAGTGTTTCTTCTGCAGAAAGACTGGGCATCTTGCAGAGGCTTGCTGACTGAAGGGTAAACCAGCTTCCAAAGCTATGAGTCCAGCGTTCAAAGCTATGATTAGAAATCCCAAGAGACTACATAGCATGGAAGAACAACAACAGGACGAGGAGATGTTAGAGTTACACGACATCAGGAGCACGAGGTTAACGGACAGCGATTCGGAAAGCATCAAAATCCAAAAAGCTGTTGCAGGATTCAAGATTCCAATGGAAATTGACACGGGTGCATCCGTGATTGTAGTACAGGAGTCGCTGTACCTCGACAAATTGCGTGATTTCCAACTGGAGAAATCCAAGCGAGAGCTGCGAGGCTATTCTGGAGAGAAAATTCCTGTGGTAGGTCGTATCACCGTACCGGTGAAATATAAAGATCAATTTCAGAACTTGCCTCTAATAGTAGTGAAAGGAGACAAGTCTGCCTTACCAGGAAGAAATTGGCTGAGTTCACCGAAGCTGGATTGGAGTGATATTTTCTATGTGGAAGCGAGATTTTCATTAACGGATGAGGTTATCAAGAAGTATCCAAAGATGTTCTGCGAAACGGGCAGTCCGATCCAAGGCTTCAAGGCGAGTGTCAGGGTACAGAAGGACGCTAGATCAGTTTACTACAAGCCACGTTCCATACCATATGCACTCAAGGAGAAAGTTGAGCAATCACTCAAAAGACTAGAGACTGAGAACATTATTTGTAAGCTAGATCAAGGTAATTGGGCTACACCCATTGTTGTTGTACCTAAGTTCGATGGTAAGGTAAGATTGTGTAGTGATTATAAAGTAACCGTAAACCAGGTTCTAGAGGGTAATATCCCCATTACATTGCCGAACATAGAAGATTTGTTCACAACACTGACAGGTGGCCAGATCTTCTCAAAACTGGATCTTACGAATGCCTACTTACAGCTTGAACTAGATGAGGAGTCCAAATCATGTTTGACTATAAAGACTCATCTCGGCCTATATCAATTTAATAAGCTACCATTTGGAGTGTCTTCCGCCCCAGCCATATTCCAAGGGGTGATGAATCAGATTTTGCAAGATATTGAAGGGGTAGTATGTTATTTGGATGACATACTAATTTCAGCACCAAATAGGCAAATTTATAATAACATATTGAATGAAGTCCTCAAACGGCTAGAGAAGCACAAAGTATGAGTGTCTGCTCATAAGTGTGAGTTATTTAAAAACTCAGTGAAGTACTTAGGGTACGGAGTAGACAAAGATGGTTCACATCCAACCATGGAAAAATTGGATGCAATCAGAAATGCACCCACTCCCAGAAATGTCACTGAACTTCATTCATTCTTGGGTCTTTTGAACTATTATGGGAAGTTCCCACCAAATTTGGCTACAGTATTACATCCACTGAATGAACTGTTGAAAAAACAGGTCCATTGGAAGTGGTCAAAAGAATGCGATACAGCATTCAAGGAGTGCAAAAGCAAATTGGTAGAGGGCACCATGTTAGTTCACTATGACATATCTAAGGAGATTAAGCTAGCATGTGATGCCTCTCCGTATGGAGTTGGGGCAGAGATCGCTCATGTATCACATAGTGGGGAGGAGAGACCAATTGCTTTTGCTTCACGCACTCTTAGTGCCAGTGAGAGTAATTATGCGCAAATTGAAAGGGAAGCTTTGGCATTAATTTTTGGGGTCAAGAAGTTTCACAAATACTTGTATAGTCATAAGTTTACCATCGTTACGGACCATAAGCCCCTAACAGCAATCCTCCATCCAAAGTCCCCAGTTCCAACATTAGCTGCAGCCTGAATGCAGAGATGGGCTTTGATTTTGTCAGCATAGACATATGATATTGAATACAGACTCAGCTGATCACATTAATGCTGATGCAATGTCTAGATTGCCTTCCCCATCACAAGTTACACCCGATAGGGAAGAAGTGTTCTATTTTTCATACATTGATGAACTGCCAGTCACAGCTGAAGAGATTGGTAGAGCAACCAAACGTGACCCAGTGATGTCAAAGGTGTATGATTATATTGCAAATGGTTGGCCAAACCAGGTAACATACAAAGATATTCATCCATTCTTCATTTGTAGGAATTAATTATCAGTCAATAAAGATTTTATCATGTGGGGTGCAAGAGTAGTTATACCAAACAAATCCAGGTCCAAATTATTAGGAGACCTCCATGACCAGCACCTGGGAATGTGCTTGACCAAGAGTTTTGCACACAGTTATTTATGGTGGCCAGGTCTTGATAAAGATATAGAGTACATCATGAGGCAGTGTACAACATGTCAATTGGTAAGCAAGCAACCACCATCAGTACCATTACAGCCACAGAAATGGCCTCCCAGGGTGTGACAAAGGCTACATATTGATTTTGCTGAGTTAGAAGGACAACAATTGTTCATTGTGATTGATAGCCATTCGAAGTGGTTTGAGGTGTTTCCAATGTGGAAAATAACAAGTAAAACGTTGGACATTTTACGAAAATTATTTTTTTCATTTGGCCTCATTGAAGAAATTGTTTCGGATAATGGACCACAATTTCATTCAGAAGAATTTATACAATTCACGAGCAAAAATGGTGTGAAACATACCAAGGTTCCAGCATACCATCCTGCTTCGAATGGTACAGCAGAGCGCACTGTACAAATTGTAAAACGAGTCCTCATAAAACAAATGTTAGATCCTAATCCAAGGAAACGACAGTTGTCATTGGATCACAAATTGGCTAATTGTTTTGATTACATATCGAAATACTCCTCATATTACTACTGGTAGAACACCAGCAGAGTTGTTTCTCAAACGACAGCTCCGAACCAGATTCTCATTGTTGAAGCCAAATTTGGCACAGTCCATAGAAGAGACACAATTAAGACAGAAAGAGAATCATGACAGAGATAGAGTAAAAGAGAGAAGTGTGAAATTAAACCAGAAGGTGAGAGTGAAGAACCATCACCATAAATGGTTAAAGTGGTTACCAGGAAGATATGTGGTCCTCACACATATTTGGTAAAGATGTTTGATAATGGACAGGTTAGGTTTGTTCATAGTGATCATATTTTACCTATAGACATGGAAGGAGTTGAAGGTGGGAATGATTCAATTATTTCTGACTCGTCAGATAGTTTTGATACACCAATAGCAAATCCTAAATCCAATGTACTGGAAACAAATTCAGGAGAGAATCAGAATGAAAGTCTGAGTCCGAGTCAGAAAAACAAAGAGCCTGAAGTTAGAGTGAGTTCAAATGAAAATCAAGGAAATTCCGTGGAGGAAAATGTTCCTCAGGATGAGCCTTGAATGAGTGTGAAATCGACACCATGTTTGGAAGGTTCTGTTCAAGAGCGAAGGTATCCTCTTCGAAACATAAAACAAGTGGTCAAGTTAAATTTGTAAATATGGAAGGGATTACCGCCAATGGTGGAGCGACGGAAATCAGGGATGCGCAAGAGGCCAGAATTGGGGGAGTGCAGAGATCTCGGCGGTTACAGTTTACGATTTACTGCCCCCACCACAGAGCCCCATCGGGAATTCGGGCCTGATATTGGTAAATAACAATACCTGGATTGGCCCCCTCTTGTTTGGGCGGAGGTGTCCAAAGAACCCGCCTGATTCAGGTGGTGGACCCTGTTATGTATGTATGTAAACCTCACCAACATGTAAGACTTGCCAAGTGCAAGCAGCGAAAGGAGCATGTGGCAAACCAGTCCCACCAACCCCTTCCCTCAATGAATGTCTGTCCCACCTGCAACAGGGTCTGTGACTCTCATATCGGACTGTTCAGCCATCAAAGAGCTCACTTTGGGAGTGGAAGCAAGTCCTCCTCGATTCCGAGGGACTGCCTATGATGATGATGATGAAGACTTGCCACCAGGGGGCACACCTGTGGGAGACCTAAGGGTCACCTGTGCACCCTGGGCAAGCAGGTATAAAAGGTAACCTACCATGCTGCTTCCTCACTCTGGAGTCACATTAAAGAGACCAAGGTCACAACAGTTTGAGCTTACAATACAGTCTTGTGGAGTTATTCTGAACACAACAATTGGCGACGAGTAACGGATCACGAACTTTCACGCGGTAATGGCTGCCATTGGTATTCTTGAGAGATTTGTTGAGGATGATGATTGGGAAGCCTTCATTGAGCGTCTCGACAGTACTTCATGGCCAACGAGCTGGAGAAGGCTGAGATGGTGATCAAGCGCTGGGCGATTCTCCTCACCGTATAGGGGTCTTCGATATATGGCCTCCTCAAAAATCTGCTGGCACCGGACAAACCAATGGACAAGACTTACACAGAGCTGTGCACGCTGGTTCGGGAACACCTCAAGCTGAAGGAGAGCATCTTAATGGCCAGATATCGCTTTTACACGCACCATCGCTCCGAGGGCCAGAACGTGGCGAGCTTTCCGGATCTTTGGAGGAAATGTTGTGGGACTTTTCATGCTTGAAATCGGCCACGAGGTCATTCTTCACAAACTGCTGTCTGCCAAATCCCTAGATCTGAGCAAGGCCATCACGATAAACCAGACTTTCATATCCACGAGCGACAACACAAAACAGATATCTTCACAGAATCGAAGCTCATTGGCAAGTACTGTGCATAAAATAATGCTTTCAGCAATCAGAACTGTACAGGGCAGGGACTACATGACCACAGAGGCCAGACCTAGGCCGAGAGTGACTCAGAGTCCGCTGTAGGGTGTGAATGCATATCCATTAACACCATGTTGGCGCTGCGGGGGCAGTCATAGAGCCCATCAATGTCAATTCATGCCCTATGTGTGCAAGGGCTGTGGAACAATGGGGCACCTCCAGCGAATGTGCAAACGATCTCTGACTCACTACGTGGCAGAGTCAGGAGAGGCCCATCGATCCAGCGAGGATCACGCTGAACGAGCAGGAGAGGCAACTGAACTTGAGGATGAAGAGGAAGTATATGGGATACACACCTTCACCACCAAAAGCCCTCCGATAATGTTAAAAGTTAAAATCAACGGCACTCCAGTCTCCATGGAACTAGACATGGGGACGAGTCAATCAATAATGAGCCAGAAGGCATTCGAGAGGCTGTGGGGCGACAGAGCACAACGACCCAAGCTGATCCTGATTCAGCTCAAAGCTGCGCACCTACACCAAGGAACTGATACCAGTTATTGGTAGTGCGGACATAAGAGTATCCCATGAGGGAGCGGTGCACGATTTACCACTGTGGATTGTTTCAGGTGATGGGCCAACGCTGCTTGGTTGAAGGTAGATGGGGAAGATTCGATGGAACTGGGAAAACCTCTGTGTACCTTCTCTGGCGAACGATGTCTCCCCTACTCAAAGGCTGAGCAAGCCCCCACCTTCAGCTGAACCAAGCATGGAAGTGCAGATCCATTTGCAGATCCCCGAGGCACAGGCCACTTATCATGACCACAAGGAGGTAAAGATCAGCGGTACAGGAGCGGTACCCACCACCCAAAGCCGACAACCTCTTCGCAACAATGGAAGAGGCTCCAGGTCGACCAAGCAGATAGGGACTCTGGCCGAAACGATCCGAATAGGCCTTCCTGATGCCAGAGGCAAAATCCCTGGGGAGGAAGATCATGGCAGTCGGTATCATGGACACAGACGAGAGTGCGTCCAGACCACGGGACGAAAGTGCGTCCAGACCACGGGACGAAAATGCATCCAGACCATGGGACGAGAGAGCGTCCAGACCACGGGATGTCGCTGCAACGAAACAGAGGCATGTGTTGTCCAGCAAGGAAGATGACTGGGCCTGGGGCAAAGGTAAAGGGGCGGCCACTGAGAAGGCCAGGGGCCCACCATGTTCCAGTAAGTTGTTTGCACTGTGTAACCCATGTGCGTGCTCTTTCGCAGCTAATGATGCATTATCATATGACGTCGAGGGTACCTTACAACAAGCCAAAGTAGCGGGCGAACCCCAACCGGTTGTACATGTATCCAAAAAGTTAACCAAGGCAGTAGCCTGTGTTCACGGGACAAAAGAGACGTACCAAAGTGTGTCTCAATATTTGCTCGAGTCAGACAAGCTGCCCATCTCACAGTTTTGGGAGAGCAGAGGCACCATGATCAATGCTTTGTTTCGAGAATGTCTAACACTGTCTGTGCACTGTAACATGATCCGCCACGGGCCAGGCACTGAGAACGGCGCTGATACCCTCAGTTGGCTACCGTTGCCCACCACCGGGGTGGAAACGGCGCAGCCCGCAGACCGGCTCGTTGTCATGGAAGTGCTAGAAAGCGAGGGGTCAACCGTAATGGCTCCTGGACAGTTTAGGACCTGGACCAGCCAGGATCCCACGTTACCGCCTGCTAACGGCGAACCGCTAGACGGGATGTTGCAGCTTATCCATTGCAAAGACGAAAGGCTCATCCCATCAGATTTCCCCCCAGGGGCAACCCTGCAATGTTGCAAAGAAAGGCAGGGAGGCTACACACAGTTGGTGATCCTGGGCCTCCATACCATGGCCCAGGATCCATGGGGACCACACGGCCTCCCGCCACTACTGAAAGTCTCAAGGCCATATTGGCCATCCTTGGCTTGCCAGACCTTAGGGTCAGTGACAATAGCCCGGAGCGGGCAGCCCAAATCATAAAGCCAAGCACCACACGTGTGACGGTAGACTCCCTACAGACCTGGCTATCCCGGGCGCTACGCAGTCACCGGACAGAATCACTTAGAACCAAGCCTTCCTTATGCTATCGGCAGAGAATGTAGCATCATCGCACAGCTCCTCCACGTGACATCAGAATAAATGATGTAGACCATGTTCAGGGCCCCAGATGGGCTGCTAGCCATTGTATTAGCCAAAGAGGGGAATGGAGTGTTTGTGATGAAAATTGAGCGTTTGTTGTGAAACCATGTACTGGGCAAACGCAGAAAGCATTTGGACCGGACCAAACTGCGAACTACAGATAACCAGGAACCACTGTGAAAGGACCCGGCCCCCAGCGACCCACTAACACAATCGATCTCGCCGTCAACCACGAGGATGAACCCACCATGCCCATCAGTCCGATCAGACCAACTGTGCGGCCGTGCAGCAACGATCCGAAAAACTCACACATGCCAGGACTTCAACCCAGGCGATCGACCCGGGAACACAGGGCGCCAGATCGCCTCAACTTGTAAATAACTTGTACATAAGACTTTGGGGGGAGTGATGTCATGTGTGTACGTAAACCTCACCAACATGTAAGACTTACCACCAGGGGGCATACCTGTGGGAGACCTAAGGGTCACCTGTACACCCTGGATCCGCAGGTATAAAAGGTGATTCACCATACTGCCTCCTCACATTAAAGAGACCAAGATCACAACAGTTTGAGCTTACAACACAGTCTTATGGAGTTATTCTGAACACAACAGACCCCTTTCACGGTGGGCAAACCCAGGGGTTACAGCAGGATCACGCCAGCCAGCGCCCCTCCCCCGACACAAGCCTCGGCCGCAGGTTTGCGGGGTAAGTGGGGCACGGGGGGGCTTCTCATTTGCATGCACAGATGACACTCGGAGCGGTTGTTTGGCCCCAGACACTTGGAAGCTGGGCCGGCCAGAGATGGTGGCTATGGGTAGGGGCCATTGCTCAGGGATCACTCCACCCTTCCCCAACCCTGACCTTGGCCAAAACAAGAGGAGGCCAATCCAGGTATTTTTATTTACAAATGTCAGGCCCGAATGCCCGATGTGGGGGGGGGAGGGGGCTCCCGTCACACAAAGCTCTGTAGTGAGAGCAATAAATCGTAAAATGTACTCTCCGAGATCTCTGCGCTCCTCCAATACTGGCCTCTTGCGTATCCCCGAATTCCATCACTCCACCATTGGCGACCGTGCCTTCAGCTGTCCGGGCCTTAAGCTCTGGAACTCCCTCCCTAAACCTCTCCGCCTCTCTCTCCTCCTTAAAACCGACCTCTTTGACCAAGCTTTGGTCACCTGTCCACATATCTCCTTATGTGGTTCGGTGTCAAACTTTGGCTGTGCAGCGCCTTGGGGCACTTTACTGCGTACAAGACGCTATATAACAGTATGTTATAATTGTAACCCCATTATCTGGACCCATTTTAAATTGACATCCCAACAGAGAAGGCAATGGGCTGGATTTCCGATTGTCTAACACCTCAGTTAGCAGCCAGAGGGGGCATTAATGGTTACCGACCGGGAGCGCAGCGTTTAGTGCCCCGACCGAAAATTCATTACCGGCTCACCAGGGGTGCAAACCAGTCGCGCCCGGCAGCTGATGGTCACTCCGATCCTGACGTATTCCTGGTGCAACCCCCATGCTTGTATCCCGGTCGGTAAATTCGGTGCAGTCGCCTCATCGAGTGCCCACCAAGAACACCGTCTGGAAAAGTTGGAAGAAGTTTGCAGAGTCGTTAACGGGCGGCTGCTTAAATGGATGAGGAAGTGCTTCCCTCAGAGGTCACAGTCAGTGTAACGTTTACACACAGCACGGTGTGTGAGTCTCAGTCACAGTCAGTGTAACATTTACACACAGCACGGTGTGTGAGTCTCAGTCACAGTCAGTGTAACGTTTACACACAGCACGGTGTGTGAGTCTCAGTCGCAGTCAGTGTAACGTTTACACACAGCACGGTGCGTGAGTCTCAGTCACAGTCAGTGTAACGTTTACACACAGCACGGTGTGTGAGTCTCAGTCGCAGTCAGTGTAACGTTTACACACATCACGGTGCGTGAGTCTCAGTCACACTCAGTGTAACGTTTACACACAGCACGGTGTGTGAGTCTCAGTCACAGTCAGTGTAACGTTTACACACAGCACGGTGTGTGGGTCTCAGTCACAGTCAGTGTAACGTTTACACACAGCACGGTGCGTGAGTCTCAGTCACAGTCAGTGTAACGTTTACACAGCACGGTGCGTGAGTCTCAGTCACAGTCAGTGTAACGTTTACACACAGCACGGTGTGTGAGTCTCAGTCACAGTGTAACGTTTACACACAGCACGGTGCGTGAGTCTCAGTCACAGTCAGTGTAACGTTTACACACAGCACGGTGTGTGAGTCTCAGTCACAGTGTAACGTTTACACACAGCACGGTGTGTGAGTCTCAGTCACAGTGTAACGTTTACACACAGCACGGTGTGTGAGTCTCAGTCACAGTGTAACGTTTACACACAGCACGGTGTGTGAGTCTCAGTCACAGTCAGTGTAACGTTTACACACAGCACGGTGTGTGAGTCTCAGTCACAGTCAGTGTAACGTTTACACACAGCACGGTGTGTGAGTCTCAGTCACAGTCAGTGTAACGTTTACACACAGCACGGTGTGTGAGTCTCAGTCACAGTCAGTGTAACGTTTACACACAGCACGGTGTGTGAGTCTCAGTCACAGTCAGTGCAACGTTTACACACAGCACGGTGTGTGAGTCTCAGTCACAGTCAGTGTAACGTTTACACACAGCACGGTGTGTGAGTCTCAGTCACAGTCAGTGCAACGTTTACACACAGCACGGTGCGTGAGTCTCAGTCACAGTCAGTGTCACGTTTACACACAGCACGGTGCGTGACTCTCAGTCACAGTCAGTGTAACGTTTACACAGCACGGTGTGTGAGTCTCAGTCACAGTCAGTGTAACGTTTACACACAGCACGGTGTGTGAGTCTCAGTCACAGTCAGTGTAACGTTTACACACAGCACGGTGTGTGAGTCTCAGTCACAGTCAGTGCAACGTTTACACACAGCACGGTGCGTGAGTCTCAGTCACAGTCAGAGCAAGGTTTACACACAGCACGGTGCGTGAGTCTCAGTCACAGTCAGTGTAACGTTTACACACAGCACGGTGCGTGAGTCTCAGTCACAGTCAGTGTAACGTTTACACACAGCACGGTGTGTGTCTCAGTCACAGTCAGTGTAACGTTTACATACAGCACGGTGCGTGAGTCTCAGTCACAGTCAAAATAAATGAGTGGGTTAGAGCTCAGGTTAGGGTATATATACAGTAGATTGTACAAGATCTCTGAACATACAAAAAAGGGCAGGAAAAGATTAATTGGCCCATCTAACATGTCCCATCCAAACAGGGATCGATCTGTATTTACATTAAGCGCATACTCCAGTCACCAATGGACGGGAATCATACGGAATTGACGAGCAGGAACCCGGGCTGCTCCACCCAGTCTGTCCAACACAGTCATGGTGCAACTAAGCATCGTGACCCCAGTGCTCCCTTACTCATCAGCAACCATCTCGTCTCCCGACAGGCAAAACACAGATAGAAAACCCGCTGCCAAATCAAGCAATAAAACATTCCTGGACATTCCTCTCTGACCCCCGAAGGAAAAGAAAACCAGTCCACGGAGACCGTAGTGACCGTATACATCACCCTGTACACAGTGACCGTGCATATCACCCACATCCCCTGACCCTGTACACAGTGACCGTGTATACCACCCACATCCCCTGACCCTGTACACAGTGACCGTGTATATCACCCACATCCCCCGACCCTGTACACAGTGACCGTGTACATCACCCACATCCCCCGACCCTGTACACAGTGACCGTGTACATCACCCACATCCCCCGACCCTGTACACAGTGACCGTGTATATCACGCACATCCCCTGACCCTGTACACAGTGACCGTGTATATCACCCACATCCCCCGACCCTGTACACGGTGACCGTGTATATCACCCACATCCCCCGACCCTATACACAATGACCGTGTACATCACCCACATCCCCTACCCTGTACACAGTGACCGTGTATATCACCCACATCCCCCGACTCTGTACACAGTGACCGTGTACATCACCCACATCCCCCGACCCTATACACAATGACCGTGTATATCACCCACATCCCCTGACCCTGTACACAGTGACCGTATATATCACCCACATCTCCCGACCCTGTACACAGTGACCCTGTATATCACGCACATCCCCCTGCCCCTGTACACAGTGACCGTGTACATCACCCACATCGCCCGACCTTGTACAGTGTGACTGTGTTGTGTGAGGTCAGCCTCTGCCAGGAACCGGTCCATCTCCCTTCTGACCGTTTACAGTGAATCCGCACTCACTGCACCAGCCGGTAACTTGTTCCGGAGGTCGATGACCCCTGGCCAAGTGAACGACCTCCTGACCCCTGATCTCATTCCGTGTTTAGTATCTGATACCCGTTTCCCCCGGTTCTACCTGAAGCTATCTAATTCTAATAATCTATCCACGTGGACAGTGGCGACTAGTGTTTAATTGTTTTGATGTCCTTAACTGTGTTAAAGAGCTCAATCAAATTTCACTGGTTTGTGCTTTCCCAGAGTAGAAAGACCCAGCCCTCTAAGCCTATCGTAGTAAGCCAACAATCAAATCGAGTGGCCCGCCTCGCCACCTTATCCAATTAGGAAACACTCGGCAAAGTTCCTCTCCAAGCCTTGAAGGTGACCAAGCAATCAGTGCAGCAGTCGTTATCGCTAATCACAGTGGCTCCTCGCCCACCGGTCATAGCCTGAGGTGTCCGTGACTCTCAGGATCGGGCCGAGCTTCCTCCTGATGCTCAACACATGGTCTGGTAATCTATTCTCCAGCTCCCTGTGGAAAGAGCATCCGGCCACTCTCCTTGGGCTGGGAATCTCCTTGAATTGTCTCTCACTTTGTCACTGTACCATCGCCGGAAGCAGGGCGGGTGCGCTGTGCATGCCTTGTGTAAACAGGGTTTCTGCCACATTTCCCCATTAAACTGTACAGCACCGATGGAGGCCATTCGGCCCATCGTGCCTGTGCCATCTTTTTGAACCATCTACCAATTAGTTCCACTCCTTCGCTCTTTTCCCATAGCCCAGAGATTTTTCCTATTCAAAAATATATCCAAATCCTGTTTGAAAGTTTCTATTGAATCTCCTTCCATCACCCTTTCAGACAATGCATTTCGCTACAAAAAAGATTGTCTCCTCAACGCCCCTCCAGTACTTTTGACCTTAAATCTCTGCCCCCTGATTACCGATCCTCCTGCCAGTTTCTCAAAACAGTTTCTCCCTACCTATCCAAGCTCCGCATCATTTTGAACACCTCTAATAAATCTCCCCTTAACCTTCTCTACCATAAAGAGAACTGCAATGTATGCCCCTGTGAGGATGCTGACAGGTCAGTGGGACTGTTGAGTTGGGAGTGGCTTAGCCAGTCACGTGATGTTCACAAGACTCAATAAAACCCCACAGTTGGATTCGGGGGATCCACGATGGGGCAGGTGGTTGTGCGCCTGGTGGATGAACTGGTAATGTGTCGTGTGATTGTTAAACCTTTGTTAATAAACCAACTCGTTCTTAAGCAATGTGTTGTATGAATTCTTCAGCAAAGAACCCATGAAACAGAAACATTACAAGAACAATCCCAGCTTCTCCAGTCTCTCCACGTGACTGAAGTCCCTCACTCCTGGAACCATTCTGGTCAATCTCCTCTGCACCCTCTCTAGGGCCTTGACATCCTTCCGAAAGCGTGGTGCCCAGAATTGGACACAGTACTCCAGTGATTTATAAAGGGTTTAGCATAACCTCCTTGCTTTTGCACTCTGTTTATAAAGCCAAGGATTCCGTTTGCTTTTTTTAACAACCTTCTCAACCTCTCTTGCCACCTTCAAGGAAACTTCCGGTGAAGTTATGGTGGCGGACTAGGAGCGGCTTTGAGGAAATTGCGGAGCTGTATTTGATTTACTGAGGGGCGGCAGTTCCCCAACACCACACTGGAGCAGTGGGCCCGGGACTGCTTTCTCATTCCACGCTGACTGATGTCTGCTTTTAACCATCCTCTTGTTTACCTCTTTATTCACTGCCAGAAACTAAACGCAACCTAAAAACGTCAAGAAACATTAATTAATTGTGAGACTGTGTTGCTAGAAATAAATAAATGCCAACACTGTGCTCACTGAGCTACAGTGGCTGTCGGTCCAGCAACTCCCCGATCTTAGAATTCTCATCCTCGTCTTCAAAATCTCTCGGTTGCCTCGCCCCTGCCGATCTCTGTAACCTCCTCCAGCCTTCCGACAACTCGACAGGTCAGACTTTCCGATCATTTCTCAGCAGTTTTCTCGGCGGTACAGTTGTTTTTCCGCCCGGCGAAAGTTGCTCCTTCAGTTTCTTCATGGTATCACCCACATCTGAACATGCCCGCCGGGACCAAACCGCCCGGTGAAAGCTGCTTAAACAGGGCGGTAGGTGAGCACTCTGCAAAGAAAGGTAAGTAAAAGGTTCTTTATTTTTATTCTTTATTTATTTTTTTTAATTTTAAAATGTCGATGATACGTCCTTACTACACAGTATAAATGCACACGAGGCCCATGCTTGAGAGAAGGTCAGTCTGTGACCTGTCCTTTATTCCTTAGCACTCAAGTGATGAAGGTGGGTGGAGCTTCCCCTTTTATATCTGAAGGTCCAGGTTAGGAATGTCTCCCACAAGTTCACCACCTAGTGGTCATTGTTCTCACAGTGTACAACTTAGGTCAGATTATACATGGGTTACAATGCTGGTTGAATACATGGCATCACCTCCCCCCCAAAGTCTTATTGGGATCACAGGTTAAGTCTCTCTGGTGGTTTACGCTCTCTTGTATAGCGCCTGAGTTGGGGCTCTGGTTGTTGGGCACTGGCCTGAGTGTCTGCTGTTTGCGGTGCCTCAGGCCTGTCCGGACTGCCCACAGTGACTGGGCTCTCCTTCCTTTGGTTCCTGTGTCAGTCACCTGTGGAGGAGTGAACTCTATATTGTGTTCTTCCTCTGCTTCTTCTATGGGGTTGCTGAACCTCCTTTTTGTTTGCGGCAGATTTATCCATTGGTAAGTTTAACTACCAGAATCCTATTTCCCTCTTTGGCAATCACAGTGCTTGTGAGCCATTTGGGCCCTGCAGCGTAGTTGAGGACAAAAACAGGGTCATTTACATCAATACATCGCGCCCTCGCATTCCTGTCATGGTAGTCATATTGTGACTGGCGCCTGCTCTCAACAATTTCTTTCATGGTGGGTGTATAAGGGATAACCGGGTTTTGAGCGTCCTTTTCATTAGCAGCTCTGCAGGTGGAACCCCTGTGAGCGAGTGTGGTCGGGATCTGTAGGCCAACAGGAAGTGTGATAAGCGGCTTTGTAGGGAACCCCCTTGGATTCTGAGCATCCCCTGTTTGATTATCTGCACTGCTCGTTCTGCCTGGCCGTTTGAGGCCGGCTTGAACGGTGCCCTTCTGACATG
Source organism: Pristiophorus japonicus (assembly GCF_044704955.1). Lineage (NCBI taxonomy): Eukaryota > Metazoa > Chordata > Chondrichthyes > Pristiophoridae > Pristiophorus > Pristiophorus japonicus. The sequence continues at coordinate 57,530,823 of NC_091994.1, read as the reverse complement.
GTTAATTCCATTGTCTGCCATGAAGTCCTGGAATTCAGTGCTTGTGAAGCACGGGCCATTGTCGCTGACCAAGATGTCCGGTAGACCGTGGGCGGCGAACATTGCCCGTAGACTTTCTACCGTGGCAGAGGATGTGCTTGAATTTAAAATGTCACACTCGATCCATTTGGAGTAGGCGTCTACTACAACCAAAAACATTTTTCCCATGAAAGGACCTGCGTAGTCCACATGGATGCATGACCAAGGCTTGGCGGGCTAAGGGGGGCTTCCCTGGGCGCATTGCCCAGCTGGGCACACGTGTTGCACCTGCGAACACAAAGTTCCAGATCTGCGTCTATCCCTGGCCACCAAACGTGTGACCTGGCAATTGCCTTCATTATGACAATGCCTGGGTGCTCATTGTGGAGTTCTCTGATGAACACCTCTCTGCCCATCTGGGGCATGACTATGCGGTTTCCCCACAGTAGGCAATCGGCCTGAATCGAGAGTTCATCCCTGCGCCTGTGAAATGGTTTAAATTCCTCAGGGCATGCCCTGTACGTGGCTGCCCAGTCCCCATTCAGGACACATTTCTTGACTAGAGACAATAGCGGGTCTCTATTTGTCCAGACTTTAATCTGACGGGCTGTCACGGGTGAGCCTTCGCTTCAACAGCCATGACCATCTCAGCAGCATGCTCGGTAGCCCCCTCAGTGGTGGCTAGTGGAAGCCTGCTGAGTGCATTGGCGCAGTTTTCGGTGCCCAGTCTGTGCCGAATTGTGTAGTCATAGGCGGCTAACGTGAGTGCCCACCTCTGTATGCGGGCCGATGCATTTGCATTTATGGCCTTTTTGTCGGCCAAAAGGGACGTTAGGGGTTTGTGATCTGTCTCCAGCTCAAATTTCCTGCCAAACAGGTACTGGTGCATTTTCTTTACCGCATATACACATGCGAGCGCCTCCTTTTCTACCATCCCGTAGCCCCTTTCTGCCTGGGACAGACTTCTGGAGACATAAGCTACCAGCTGTAACTGACCCTTGGCATTGACATGCTGCAACACACACCCGACACCATAGGACGACGCATCGCACGTTAACACAAGTTTCTTACATGGGTCATATAGCGTTAACAGATTGTTGGAACATAACAAATTGCGTGCTCTATTAAAAGCCCTTTCCTGGCTGTCCCCCCAGACCCATTCACGACCTTTGCGTAGGAGCACATGTAGCGGCTCTAGTAGCGTGCTCAATTTGGGAAGAAAGTTAACAAAATAGTTCAGGAGCCCCAGAAACGAACGCAGCTCCGTCGTGTTACGGGGCCTGGGTGCTCTCTGGATCGCTTCCGTCTTGGACGCAGTAGGGCTGATCCCGTCTGCTGCTACCCTCATCCCCAGGAATTCTACTTCTGGAGCTAGGAAGACGCACTTCGCCTTTTTCAGTCGCAGCCCTACCCGGTCCAGTCTGCGTAGCACCTCCTCCAGGTTGTGGAGGTGTTCTTCAGTATCGTAACCCATGATGAGGATGTCATCCTGAAAAACCACCGTCCCTGGAATCGACTTGAGGAGGCTTTCCATATTTCGTTGGAAGATCGCGGCGGCCGAGCGAATCCCGAACGGACATCTGTTGTACTCAAACAACCCCTTGTGTGTCGTGATGGTGGTCAGCTTCTTCGACTCACTCGCAAGCTCCTGGGTCATGTAAGCTGAGATCAGGTCCAATTTTGAAAAAAGTTTGCCACCGGATAGCGTCGCAAAGAGGTCCTCCGCTCTCGGTAGTGGATACTGGTCTTGGAGTGACACCCGATTGATGGTGGCCTTGTAATCACCACATATCCTGACCGACCCATCCGCCTTGAGCACCGGCACAATCGGGCTCGCCCAGTCACTGAATTCGACTGGCGAGATGATGCCTTCCTTCAGCAGGTGGTCCAATTTCGCCTTCTATCTTTTCCCGCATCACATACAGCACCGCTCTGGCTTTGTGGTGTACTGGTCTGGCATCCGGGTTTATGTGAATCACTACCTTGGCCCCCATGAAAGTGCCAATGCCGGGTTGAAATAATGAGTCAAATTTGTCCAGGACCTGTGAGCATGATCCTCGCTCCACAGAGGAAATTGCATTGACATCGCTCCATTTCCAGTTCATGACAGCAAGCCAACTCCTCCCCAGTAGTGCGGGACTGTCCCCCGGGACAATCCAGAGTGGCAACCTGTTCTCCGAATCTTTGTGGGTCACGACTACCATGGCGCTGCCTAGCAACGGAATGATCTCCTTTGTATATGTCCGTAGCTATGCGTCAATCGGCGATAATTTTGGCCTCCTGGCCTTGGACGCCCACAACTTTTTGAACTGTTTGATACCCATCAGGGACTGGCTGGCCCTCGTGTCTAGCTCCATTGATACTGGTATGCCATTGAGGAGCACTTTCATCATTATCGGTGGCGTCCTGGTGTATGAACTGTATACGTGCTCCACATGAACTCGCTGAACTTCAGCTTCCAGCGATTTCCCCCAGTATTCATTTCTGCAATTTCTGCAGATATTTTGCTCATCTCTGCAAACTCCGGCTGAGTGTGTGCCTCCATGCCTCCAACATGAGCTGCTGTTAGAAATAAAAGGTCCCTTGCCAGTCGATCGTTCCTGACTGCCCCTGTTATTGTCCTTGAGTGCACCATTAACAGGTGCTGATGGCCCCATTACTGGCCGCATTGTCCCTTGCAATGGCGTGAATCGCCGTAAAGCTTGCCATTGTCTCTGTCGAACTCCCCCTCTGGGTTCGACTACATGTTGGGGCATGCCCGATTGCCCTTGTCTGCCTGGAGAACTGTGTGCTGCTTTAACAATGTTGAATCTCTGTCCCAACCATTCCTTAACACAGTACCTCTCGTCTGTTCTGCTCGTGGCCATGCTCGCGTGGTTTAAATCCCAGTTTCTCATCGCCATTGATACGTCCTTACTATACAGTATAAATGCACACGAGGCCCATGCTTGAGAGAAGGTCAGTCTGTGACCTGTCCTTTATTCCTTAGCACTCAAAGTGATGGAAGTGGGTGGAGCTTCCCCTTTTATATCTGAAGGTCCAGGTTAGGAGTGTCTCC